>NC_133597.1:2753839-3070228 GCF_964106895.1 Numenius arquata
GCTGGGAAGGAAGTGTGGGTGAAAACTACGCCTGGAGGAGATGAATGGTTTGGTGGTGGACGTGGTAGTTTTAGGTTAATGACTGAACTCGGTCTTAATGGTCTGTGCCAACCAAAATGATTCTATGAGTACGGTGCAGAAGGGGGGATGTGTATTTGCCATATTGCCTGTGCTGTGAGAGGACAAGATCTTGTTTTCCGTCTTTACCACAGTCTGATTTGTAAAGCGAGCTCACCCAGCCAAGCGGATTGCTCTGCTGCTGGCTTCTGAAAAAAGAAAAAAACAAGACCTGTCCATAAAGGACCAGTCTGAAATTCCAAACGTTAACTTGATAGTGCCTCGTATTTCCATGCAGGATCTCCTATGTTTTGTTTTCTTACATGAGTGAGCCACTTCTGCTCCCTTAGATTCAGGAGGGGATTTAACCTGCACATGCATGATTACTCAGTGAAAGGCCAGCTGAGGTGTCTAGTCTGCCCATTACATATGCATATGATCTTGGTGTATGCCCTGAATGGGTGCTGAATTTATACAGTCAGCCTCTGATCAGATGGCCCTGAGGCATTACTGAAACATAAAGCACAGGACAGGCCTAGGGAATCCTAAAAGCACCGGCTTGGCGTGATCAAACCCCTCTGTCCCTGTCATGCTTCAATCCTGTCTTCCTGCAGATCTTTCAAAACAAAGTATAGCCGACAAGACAATCATGTCTTTAGACAGACAAAGCAGCTGCCGGTGCTATCTGCGAACAAAGCATTTGATGCTGATTGCAACATTTAAAAAGAAATCGCTCTTCCCCAGCCCTAGCTCCAGTCCACGGGCTCTCACCACTGGCAGAGGAGGTTCGATGACAGCCCCCTGTTTTCCCGTTACCTCCCTCCCTATCATTGCAGCAAGTGGAATGTTTCCACTGCGTATTTGTCTGAGTTACAGAGTTATGGTTGTTATTAGGTTTGGATATTTTTATAGACTTCTCCACTTACAATATAAAAGCGTGCATACACACACGACCCTTTTGCTTTAATTTAGTTCTCTCCTTCCCTGCACCCCATCAAGTGACTTCTAATAAATGACCGAATAAATGCATTCAGATACTGCTGTAATGGAGAAAAATTCAGTGTCTAATGAAGAGATTGTTCGTACCTCGAGACTGTAAAGATGAATGATGGTGACTACGGTTTGAAAACTCCTTTTAGGTTAAAATATTGCTCCTTGGGAAGGAAAAAAGAAAGCACAGAGAAAAAAACCCCAATCCTGTATAGTTTTTACCAGGAAGGAGCTGCATGCACACAGAACAGAACTGTCGCAGCCAAAATTGCTTCATATATCATAGACCAACACCAGGCAGATAATGGCAAACAAGTTCTGATCAGGGAGTGATTATTGCTCCGTGCTCCAAACACTGATGTGCAGAGAACTGACCTCAGCTTGATTTTCTTTAACTGAACTGACCTTTTGAGGTTGAAATTAAGAATGTGATCACACTGGCCACTAAGATGAGGTGCCAACCTGAAGGAAAATTCATAAAAGAAGTCAGTCCTTCCTCTCTCACACTTACGTTTTCTGTTTGAAATAGGATTGTCTCTTTCCACGTTGTAGCTATGTTTTTCTGCTTAAAGGTGGAAAGAAAAAGGCTCTTGTCTTCCTCACCAGTTACTGACAGATATCAAATTATCTCAAAATTGTCTTGCACCTGATAGAAATCTGTGGTCAGATGAGTTATCAAATTTCAGACCCTGGCAGAAACAGGAAGCAGAGTGGAGGGAATTATGATGAGATCGTTTAGTTTAGTATCAGTCTGCTCTCCCCCAGCTAATCTGATGCCATACTCAAGCACCCGCCATCTCCCATGCAGTCGCAGTTTGTGTGTGCTTGTTTTGCCAATGCAGGAGAAGAGTTATTCATACAGAACAAAAGGCAGGCTGCTATGAGTGATTTGGGAGCAGAGGGACATGCCAGGGGATGCATTTGCGGGCAAGGCACAATGTCCACTGGCTGGGAACGTGTAAGGAGTGCTCATCCTTCTGGCCAGTCTTGCTCAGCCACGCAGGTCCTTCGGAGAGGATATAAACCTCAGCAGACACCAATGGACATCTGCTCAATGCCATCTGCTCTGTTATACCCCTCTGGTCGTTAGCTCCGTTTCCCTGGGCACCACTTGGTGCTCTTTGCTTTGTTTTGCTCTGACTGTACTGCTGGTGCTTATGAACACATTCACGTTTTTCCAACTCACAAAAGACACTGTGATCAAATGGAGGTTTAGCACTGGAGGTTTAGGTTGGACCAGGGGAGATGCAAAGGCAGGTCCTGTTCCATACCGCTACGATGTGATAACATGGAATCATCAATCAGCCCATTTGGCCAGGCTCAAAGCTCTTCCCTTCTCCAACATTTTGTCCAGTTAGGCCATATGAATTTCAGAATAGGGACACATCGTACCTGGTACAGCACCCAGCTGGACAGGACCCAGCAGACAGGACCTGTCACAGTACAAAAAACGATCAAATGCGAAAACTTCATTCTGTCCGCTAGCAGCAGAGCTGTGGGCACACCTCTCCTCCTCTCCTCCGCTCCTTGAACCCAATGCAATGGGTCAATCTATTCAGTGTCTAGATTTGCAGTTAATACGAGGCTTTCACTGCAACTTTGTACCTTATGGCCAACTATTTTATTTTTTTTGGCATGACATAGGCATAGTCTCAGAAAGCATAGTAAGTTGGATGAACCCCAGACTTGATCAAATTTGGCAACTCCTATGTTCCTATTATTAACATTTCACTACTGGAGAACAAGCTCCCAGCTGAGAAAAGCATCCAGTGGTTAAAGGAGCATTGTGGGGGCACAGCTCGACAGAATGAGACACGAGCACATTACAAGTACCGTGAGGTCTCCAGAGCAGGGGTAGTCAGTGAAGAGGGAATCTCACATTTCATCCTTGTCTAGAAGTTTGCACGCTGTGTGATATGTCATGTGCATCAGCCTGCATCTTGGGGAGAAAGCTAAGCCTGACTGCATCTTCCTTCAGTGTAAATGTAAATTTAGAGTCATTCCCTAGAAGCCAATGAGCAAGAGCAAACAGAGAGCTAGACCCAGGGTATTCAGTGCCAACAGCTTTGAGATGGAGTGCTGGGCTCAGCTTGACTGTGTGCTCTGGTTCGGTACTTCTGCAGTGCCTCAGCCTGTGGGATGGTGAGGTCCAACGGTGCAGCTTTACCACCCAGCAGAGGGGAAGGTGGCTGTGGGCGGTGGGGCCTGCTGAGCTGTGGGCTGTGGAAGGAGGGAAGCTGCCTGAATCTGCCCTTTCCCCCCCTATCCTGATATCCATAAAGCTTCAGCCTCAAGTATTAGCCTGCTGGTCAATACTCAAAGGGAAGAAATCAAGTTGACCAGGATTTTTCAAAGGTTCAGGGGTCTATGGCATGTCGCTGCACTGGGCTAAGCAGTTATCGAGTCCTCAGAGGGGAGTTCAAAGTAGCGAGCAAATAATACAGCAAGAAAAGTCACATGTAGATGCATCCCCTGCCACTAAGACAACAAGAAGTCAAACTTTCACCTTTCATGACTAAGGCAGCACATTAAAATTAATTGAATGAGCCCCGATTTTCATGAAATGGATATTCTATGGCTGTTCACCTGAATCCTTGCTTCCCCCAAAGATGCTTTTGTGCCATTAATTCAAACTTGCGCTGCATATACTCTTTCTTGTAAAGCACAGAGACATACAAGACCCAGGATCTGCCACAGTTTGTTATTGAATTTGTAATATGCAATTGTGGGAATGATTATAATATCACCAACTGGATTTCATCTGTCCCCGCACATTCCAACATGCAAGCTGAAATGAACAGTGACAGGAAAATGTTCTTGTTTGCACACAAATACTTTAATAACTAGCAATTTCAGAAAGAGAAAAGTAGGAGAAAAAAAAAAGTTGAAGGACAAAGAACTCATGTATTAAATTCTATAGTGAAGTTAACTCTTAAAAGCAATATCATTAAGGCTTTCATTGTGCCCTGAAGAGTGGTAGAAGCAACCAAAAGGGTTAATTCTCCCCCCAAATCTCTTATCCAGCGACCACTACTTTGCATGCCAGGAAATTATATTAATTTCTCTAATGTGTGCAATGCCATAAGTTCTTTTTTTAATTATGATGATCAAAATATTGCTTAAAATTAAAGGCAGCTGCATTTGTTTCTGACGGATATCATAATTGCGATTGTAAATTGGGAAATGTAATGTTTCCTGGTGCTGCTGTGAGTAATGGTTCTGAAATCATTATAGATAGGTAGATATAAATAAACCAAGAGATCTGTGAAAATAGAGGAAAAGCAAGCTAAAAGGGTAATTAGCAGAGCAAATAGGAACAGAAGAATCCAGTGCTCAAAAAATACCTAAAACTTCTGTGGAGTTCTGTGACTATTTGTAGCATTTTCTAAAAAAAAAAAAAAAGAAAATCGCTCTCCAAAAAAGGAGGAAAAAACCCCAAAGAGAAAAAGGATTAATTTGGACTCTGGATTTACCATGAAGTTTCTTTGCTGTCTTTTATACCCTGCAGAGAAACACATTACTCCCCAGGAGATACTCAAATGTGAGTGCCACGTATGGTGTCCTGTTCCTTTTGGTTCTTCCTGCCCTTGGGCTTGACTCACAGCAACGCTTACACCTTACGCTGACTGCCCTGCTTTTCCCTGGGGACCAGCAGGTGAAAAGTGAGCGGTCCAGGGGCTCTGTCACTGCTGGTGATGAAAAGACAAGACAGGTTTTTCAAACTAGCACAGAGGAGGATCAGCTGCCTCTTTTCACCTACTGCTCCTGAAGAGGGAATGAGAAGCCAGGCTCGGCTCCTTGCCCCAGGGCTATGCCTAATCCAGGGGGGCTGCTACCCTCCGAGAGAGGGATGGAGTGCCTTTACGCCCAGGAAGCATTTCTATTCCATACAGCTATGAAAGAGCTGAAAGTATTCAGAAAAGCCCTGAAACGCCCAACAAGGTGCAGCTGAGTTCTTTTTGTGTAACTGAAAGCTCTCTCAGGACGTAATGACCCAATTTGGAATGGGTGTAAATCCAGAGGAACGCACTACACATCAGTTTAATCCACGGGGCAGAAAACAAACAGAACAACAGAAACAGTTGTAAAAAGTGTGGCTTGTATTTGCTCTAGCCAACACCCATCTGTTTCGACTGTAGACTGTAGAGGAAAGAGAGGAAAAGGTAAAACTAATCTTAATTTTAAAGTCTTAGGCTGTTTGTTTTTTTTTTTTGTAAGGAAACGGAAAATAAAGCTTTTCTGGTAGTGAGGCCCCGACAACTGGAAAATGGCCAGCTTAACAGCAACATTTATCAGTAGGCCCTGAGATATAACAAGCAATCACACTCCAGCTGGTTCATCATCAATAAGCAGGGATGGAATATTAGTAACAATTTTGTAGGTTTTAGAAGGTGAACACTAAAAAAAGAGCAGTTGCAAATTGGAGACCTCAGCCTGAATTTCCTGGTCTGCTGAAGTCGCTTGTTCAACAGCTCCAGGTGGTGTTGCCATGTAACTACATCACAAGAGCCATGCTGGAAATTGCAGACTGAACTGATGACTCATTGAGTAGACAAACAGATGGAAATGGGAAAGTAGTCAACAGCTGTACAAGACCCTGGAACATCCCCAGATGGAAAGAAGCTATCACTGGACCAGCTGACCACAGGACTGGAATTGTTCCTAGCACAGGCAGAACGAGCAGGATGAAGAGATCAAACACTGTTTTGAAGATAGTTGCTAGAGATAAAATCAGAGGCATAGGAAACTGCAAAAAACTGTGGAGCTCTGATGCTCTGGGACAGACCAAACTTGGGTTTTATTGTTATACCCACAAAGTTTGCAAGCACAAGTAGAGCTGAAATCATTTAACATCTGCTGAAGAAATACATGTTCTTGCATGTGTAAGAAGACACTTTGACCTAAACTGGAACAAAACCAAGCACCAGAGTTTGACTAGCCAGGCAAAATTCCAAGAAAAGCCAGTCTACCCCATAAAATTGGTTACCAAGAAACACTTTCCCTCTACTGGGGGCAGGGGTAGAAGCCTGGAGACTTCTCAGGGTTCATGAGAGAAATAGGGATCATTATTTTCCTTATTCAGCTCATAGAATCACCTCTTGAAAGGATCTTTTGGTAGCCAGAAGTGAACTTAACAAGGACACTGACCGATTGAAGAGCCTTTGTGGATTCTATAAACAGTATTGATTTTCGCATTCACAAAGAAGTGAATTAGATGCCAATTGTATATGAACTGAGCTGTTGTCTCTTGTATACAGTGTGTCTCACTACCTGTGTGAACAGAAGTAGGCCTACAAAACACTGGGTGCCCTCGAGGGAAGAAAACAGTTGAGGAGGGAGGGAGTACAGCTGTGAGATTAAAAAGGTTGTCTCCACTCTAGTCCTCTGCTATTGTCAGTAGGCACCTTAGGGAAGGCCATTTCTCAACTAATCAGGCTGCTGTATAAAACCATAGGGAAACAGATTTAAACTCCATGATCACCATGGTGTTGACATACATGGTTGCAGACTAACCTGAGACCTCCTAGCTAAAGGGGACCAGAAGAGAGAGAAAGTGGTGGAAACCAAGCGAATAATGTGAAACTGGACTCCCCTCTGCTCCACATTTGTCACTTGCTTGACAAATGACAAAATAGACATGTAGGCATTGAGCATCACTATCATCTCTGTGCCAGTCACAATGATCTTCCCTTTCCAGAGCTTCAGGACAGTTCAGGACAGTTGTCCATCTCTGGGAGCTGGAGGGATGCAGAGGTCCATAGGAATGGACAGATACCAGTGCTGTGTCCCCTCCTGCACTGGCCACGTTTGACAAGGGCAGACCCAGGCACCATGACAAATGACATGACCTCATGTTGTAAAGCTCTGTCTCCTACTCTAATCTTCATCATCACCATCACCAAGAAGAGCTCAGACACTGAAACCAGGGCTGGTTTAATCTTCTGCAGGTCTGTAATGACTCTGAACCCTCTGTCTAACATCACTCAGCATGACTGCTTAATTACAGTAATTAGGGAGCTCAGTAGAAACCTGAGTAGTGTGAAGGAGGCACTGCACTCTGGAAATGGATTCTCTGTCACTTGGGTCCATTAGGAGGTCAGCCTGCCTGTCACTTCCATCTCCTGTGGCAGCCTATGCTCAGGGCTGGGAGCTCAGGAGGCCTGTCTGAAGCATGTTGGGCTGGATCCCGTGTCCGAGGCAGGGGACGTGCAGCTTCTCATCTTTCTTCCTTCCCTCCCATTCCCAGAACTGCTTTTGCTCTTCAAGATCAGGCCCAGTGAAAGACCACTCTTGGCTACTCTATAGAAGACAGGGACAGCCCTTGTTAGTTAGAGAGGTGTCCCTGGGAGAGACAGTGACAGCGAGGGCTCTTCTCTTACCATCACCATCCATGGAAGTGCTCATCATAGCTTTACTATTGAGTCACAGGGAGTCCACACAGAGATTAGGTGGGACTTTACAGCTGGCTTAGCCCATGACCCCAAGAAAAGACATATGGAGAACTGACATGGAGGAGAGACCACTGGGATACCATTACCATTACCCCAAACCCAAGATGGCCTTTCCAGTCCATGGCACGTTAAGGGAGTGATTAGGGCTTGCCCTCAAAGTGGGTGTGATGTCTTTCTGGAGAAGCATCTCATCACAGCAACTCTGCGCCAGACTTGAAGCCGGATCTCTTGAGCACTAGTACAAGCCTTTCCCCACACCACCAAACACGTTCTTTTCAGTCCTGATCCGACCTGGCGTGTAGCCTGCCTGCAAGTATTCCCTCGGCTGCTCTCACTCTGCTAAGCACACCTGATCTTCCCTGAGCTGTAACAAAACGCGTTTCACACTGGGCCTGCACCAGAGGTGTTGACCTTTCCAGTCCTCCTGTGGTTCAGAGACACCTTCCCTGCCCGGTGTGATACCCCTGGTAGGAGCACACGCGACTTTCTTCACACTTCAGTAGGCGATGCTGAGCGTGGCCAAGGGACATGGATTAGAGCCTGCCCCCAGCCAGGACACAAATAATCCTAGCCCCACACCACTGCACCGAGGAAGATCTCTGGCTCTGAGTTAATGAACCATAAATTCCAGCTTAATGAGTTTTATACTGAGGAGAATAATTAATGTAATTAGTACTGATATGAAAATGATGGTACTCGAGCCTGGATTACAAGGGGGAGGGGAGGATCTGGGGGTGGGAGGATGCTTGGAGAAAGCTCATTCTGTCTGTGGTGCTGTTCACCCGGGGGAACAGGGCTGGATGCATTCTTGGCAGGCTTTAAAACCTCACCTCCCATCCGCCATAAAGGGAAAGAAAATAGAGCATGACAGTATAGCAAAAAAGAGATCAGCCATCCCTGTTTGCAGCAGGGACGGGGAATCTTTAATGCATCTCTTTCCTGTGCCGTCCTTTAATTTGCAGCTCCCCCACTCCACTCCATACTTGTGGTATATTGTCTGCCCTCCACGGTGTCTATTTTTTGTTGCTATGTGAAAAGCTCTTTGTAAAGGTGACTAGCTCCAAGGATAAAACAACAGCGCTTTAGCTATATAAGTATTTTGGCAAGTTTTATATATTTAGTGCAGTATAAGAGGCAGTAATAGCGATATTTTAGTTTTATACATACAGATTGATACATAAATTTCTATATACACGTAAAGTAACCCAGCAGGAGGTACTCTGTTCTGTGAGGCACTGATCATAGTACATTCAGCACTGGAGAAAGAGACCTCAAAACTCATCTTAAGTGCTGACCCTGCTTGATAGTGGTGGGGCAATTGCAAAAAGCAGGAACGGATGTGTTTCATAGCACCTCTGTTTGAGTGGGCATCTTTTCCATTTTATCTGTGAAAGCGTCTCTGGTACTAGCCTGGGTGTTTCAGTGGCTTTTCAACTCAGATGAGCAAAGCTCTAGCGGGACATGGGTGGGAGCCTCTGTGCAAATGGCACCTCTGTTATAAATTGCCATGCTGGAGTGAATCCAGACTCTTTTCCCCTTTTCAGAAAGTAAATACGGTCCTGGGGGCAGATGCTATGTTCCAGAAATACAGGATAAACTTGTCTGTCTTCATGCAAAGCGAGGGTAGCATTGCCAGCAGTCTGCTTTCATCATCCTGCACTAGTGCTGGGGTCTGCATGCTGGCTGTTCCAGGCCACGTTGTCCTTGAGGATAAGACGTGGCTCTCCTTGAACTAGTCTGAGAAACCACCAAGAGAAACTCTGGAGTTGTCAGCAATATGTGCCGTTGCTTATCTCATGCAGTCTAACAAATGCCTACCTGGTAATGACCAGCTTTGGCTGCTGCTAACTGAGGCTGTATTCAACCCACTGACTGCAAGACAGAGATCTTTTTACCCTCCCTTCATGACCCCCCACCCACCCCTCTGCCATTTGCTAGCCCAGATCTGTGGCTAAATTGTTCCAAAAGGTCTTTATCCAGAGGCAGAGGTTCTATTCTTGTGCAGCGGAGCTTTTTTATTAAAAAATATCCTGTGGATTTTTCATTCTCAGAGTTAGTGGCTTGTGCTAAAAGTTCTCTAATGGTGTATTGATCAAATCTGTCTGATAGGGCACCTCCTAAGTAAGCGCGAGCTTCGTGTTCAGCTGGACTGGACGGACACCCTGTTCCCCCATGAGTGCATGCGTGCTTGCACACGCACATGCCAGTGTGTCTGTCTGTCTGTCTGTATATATCTCCGCCATCTCCCATGGGATGGTGGCACCAGGACAGGCAGGCATGATGGCAGGGGTCTGCCGTTCAGCCGTGAGAGTGGGATTACTGGGCTGGCACGTAACATCTTGCGCAGCCTGCGTGGCCTCCTCATAAACCGAGCAGTGCTGGGAAGGGGGAAAGGCCCGGATCCGGCCAGGAAGCCCTGATCCTGCTGCCTCCCAGGCTGCTGGGGCTGTGGAGATGTGTGACCAGGCTGGGGCTGTGCCGCCAGCACCGTGGTCTCCTGTCCCTGGGGTGGTGCCTGCAGTTGTGGGGCTGTGGAGGAAATGCCCCCAAACAGGAGCGCTTTCCCATCCTCGCCCCCCGCCCTCTCGCCAGACTGCTTGCTTCTCTTTTAACCAGAGGACCCCCTTTAAAAACGAGTTTTTATTCTGCTGCCTGTTTCTCGTGTGAATCCAGCTATCGCTAACCCCAGATTAACCAGGGGGTGCTTCCTGCCAGCTGGTGCAGGGCCCGGTCCTGCCCCTGGCCGAGGTACATTTGATCACCATGTGCTGCTGGTGAGGAAACATCCATGACACTGTGCTTGCCCGCTCACTGCACCGTGATTCATGGGTGCTAGCGGAGCATGTAATTAAGCGGGAGCAGAGATGGAGTAGTCTCCTTTCCCCTATGTTATGGATGGGGCAGAGGAGGGCACTCTGGGCTCCCCTGTCCTCTCTGACAGTTCCCACGCAGCGCACCAGAGTGCAGCGGGGGCTGTCTAGCCGTCCCTTGCAGCAAAGGCAGCTGCAATGCATTTGTTGTCTTTAAAACAAGATTGAATGTCTGCCTGCATATGGAACCAGAAGCACTGCTTGCCTGCAGAAGGAAATCTGGGCACTTGGAAGAGAAGCGGGCTAGAGAGGAGAGGGCCCTAGGCATGACTTCACCTATACCTTCCCTAAATAGCTTGCTGGCCCAGAGGACCGGCTGTTTGTGACTGATCTATTCCACCCACTTGCACGGGGAGGCTGGGAGGAGGCTTTCCAAAAAGGTAACAGGTAAAATGAATGAAGTGAAAGAGGCATCACTCATAGACCACTTGGGCATTGTAATTAGGTTTGTATTGCTCTGAGGGCAGAGCTATAGGAAGTAACGTGCACCAGGCATTGCCTTACAGGTCCCCGCCAGTGCTGCAGCCAGTAACCCCTGGGGCCCAGTGCGAAGGCAGGAGTGCGTGTGCATGTGTGTACACTTTGGGTGTGAATGTGCAAGGCGTGACGGGTGTAGTGAACAACTCGGGAAGAAGTCAGCTCTGGGAGAAAGGAAGAGATCAATCACTTCACACAAGTTTCACAGCTGTGAGAGAAGTTGTTATAACTCTTCACTTTTATTTAAGTTCTGTGATCAGTCTTTTTCATCTGCAAGAGCTCTTGTGTCAGTGCCACCAACATACGGAACGGAAATTATGACATTTCACCCGGTAACAGGAAGAATGGCCTCATGTCTCACACCAGTAAGACACAGAAATAAAACACCAGTCCCTCCCATATATTGCTAGCCCACTGGATGCATAAGCACACCACCAGTTTCCTGTTCAACTTGTTCAGCAATCTACGCCCAATGAAGTTACTGGATGGGTCTGTTCCTGAAGGAAGGATCTTTTAAAATCGATTTTCACCATGGCAGGAGGGAAACACCTCTCATTTGCATTGCTGCAGCAGGACTTCTGCACTGGCAAGGTCACCGCAGACGTGGGTAACCTTATCGTGGAGCAAAGCCCAAAGTGTTAAGCCCATGGCAACAGGTACAGCAAAGTTTGGAAACAGCCATTAGGCAAACGTTGTGCAACTGTAGGGAAAGGGAGGGAGGAATGAGAGCCCTGAATCACAACCATTTCTAAATGCAGCTTTGTAAAACTGAAACAACAGACTTGAATCTCATCATCTCTTTCTTCAGGGGTTTTCCTCCTTCTCCTAAGGTAGGAAGGAATTTGGTGTGGAGACTCTCTTTTGCCATTTTTTTGAGACCAACCCAGTTCTTGAGGAGAAGAGAGAATCTTAAGGGGCAAAAAGAACCAAGACATTCCTAAGCTTAATATATGTGCTGGCATAAGTCAAACTACTGCCTTGAATTTAGGCTTTTCTTGCTTTTTCCCTTTCTAAGGAGGATTGAAATCCTTTTGCTTTGCTGAAAAGCACAGTAAAACCCTTTGTGGCAGTGTTCTGTGGGCAGCTCAAATTCAAAGCCGTGCAAGGCAACCAGAGTTTCTCTGTAATGCTGCAGTATGTATCTCTGCCTTCCCCTTCCTCATCAAAGCATCCTTCCTCCAGCCACAGGCAGCAGAGAAAACCACCTGCAACATGTTCTCTACCTCCTCTGGCAAGCAACCATTTTGTCTAACTTGTTTCCTTATGTATCTGAAGACCTGACCGTATTCCACTTCTCATTTAAATTCTTAGATCTGTCTGAAACTGCATCAGGTGAAGGCTCCCAATCAAATATACGTTAATTGCTGCTGTGCAGGCAGCATCCTGCTATTACAAGCAGGCAAATAGGGAAGCGTGTAATGGACTTTTGCTTGCTTTTTCTCCATGGTCAGTGGTGTTGGGTTGATTCCAGGATATTAGAGACCTCTGGGTTTTCCAGTACTTCATCACCTTTCTGAACAGTAACCAAAGGCAGATTTTGCAGGCTCTAAAGCATGGTTCCCTTGCTGGGATGAATGTGTTGGCTGTGGCTTCAGTTCAGAGCACACCCAATTTCCAGCTCTGTGGTAACCATAAAGTACCCCAAGGTATGTTGAGAGGAAAATGAGAGAGAGAAATACATTATCTGAATCAAGACACTTGAGTCCATTGGTGTAAGGAAATGACTGGCTGAATTCTCTGGAGACTGGCAGAGGAAACGTGAATCCAAATGACTCTAAAAAGGGTTCCATCAGTCAAGACCAAAAGGATGGTATTGGAAAAGTTGTGTTTAATGCTCTCAGGTTATGTCTATATAGTTCCCTGATCCTCTGGGAATGAGAGCGCTCCGTGCACTAGCACATACAAAAGCTGCTATGCCTTAGAGGTACTGGCCGTATCAGCTTGGCCAAGTGATGCATCAGTGCCCTTTTATCCACACCTCACCCAGCCAAGCAGAGCCAGGTCACCTACCTGATACAACAACCTGTCCATCTAACGGGAAACCACTTCCCAGCAGGAAACCACCTCCCCACGTTGTGCAGCGATTTCCCACTACAGAGACGGAATCTCATCCTTGTGACCAGCTGCCATGCTGTCTCCATAAAGCACAAAGTGGCAACGTGCACTGGGGAAGCGGGGAAAGAGGGGTGGGAAGAGTTGGCTCTCCCAGGGTGTGTTGTATGCCGTGCAAGGGCCCAGGGGGATCCATGCATGTGGTGTCATCCTCACACAGTGCTATATTGCCTAACTAACTGAAGTATAAACTTCTCTCTTATATAGAGATCTATTTATTAGTCTGCAGGGAAATCATGAGGTAGTATGAACACAGATGTGCTTCTCTGTGGAGGAAGAGGGACAAGCAGGATGGGTCTTGAGGCTACTCTAGGTGATGGGAACGCAGAAAGTGCATAGAACAACTATAGCTGTTTAGATTCAGACATAGAAAAATAAAATGATGCCTCAGTCCATGTGGCATGGCGGGAGCTGGGCTGGTAGCATCCAACACGGTATTCGTACCTCCTCTTATGGGGAGGCTTTCATCTTGATGGTAGTTTCACTCCTTATTTGTACAAGTAGCACTGAGATGTTGTTTGGTGTCTGAGCAGCAGGATAATGGTGTGGTCCCCATGTCTCCCTCCCACATGCACTTTGCTCAAACATCCTCATTGTTTCCAGAGTGATGTTAAGTGTGAAATGTCTGAAGAATGCCAAATACCCAACCTGAGACAAAGGAAAGGAAACACCCATTCGCCAAGAAGGCATATCCCCTTGTTCAGAACTGTCCCAGCCGTCATCTCTTCTATGCCATACCTGGGTGAAACAGATGAAAGTTATCCTTGAAACCAAGCTCTTAGACAGGATGTTCATTTCTTTTTCTCCTCTTCTTTGCTTTTATATACATTTAAGTGTTTATCTATATTTATGTTTCCTCTAATACAAGTGAACACAAATGTGATGTGGAGATAAATTCCCTTCTCTAAAACACTTTGTGGTCACAGGAATATACACGTTTGGATTTACACACCCACACACATTCCAATATCAAAAAATTTGTAGTCCCAAAACTAAGATGCTTTTAAAAAAAGTTAGAAGGCCGGATTCCTCTATTGGCTTTTATCCTTCATTAAAAGCAAAAAGATTACCTGAAATCATGATTATTCTTTATATTCTGCCTGAGTTCGTTTTAAAATTCCAATCAACAGATGCAAGGAAGAGAGGGGGAAAGCTAGTGGGGGGTCACGTTAGGCTTTGAAAAGGAAAATTAGAGAGAATGTTTTCCTTTCTAATTTTTTTTCCCCTTTGGGTTTCAGGTTATGAGACTGTTATTTAGAGGATGCTTTCTCCAAATATATTGGCTTCAAAATATGTCCCATGCCATCTGGATTTAAAAGAGTCAATCCAAGAGATTGAGAGTGGGAGCAGGAGGGAAAAAGGACAGAAACAAAACCCCTAAACCAAGCCCTTTTCTGTTCTTGGGTTGGTTTTGAGCATCTTTTCGTTATAAGCATCTTATTATTTGGTTCAGCAATCTTGGCTGTTTATCTCTTCGCAACAGGGGTTTCCTATCCTCACTGCCAAGGGGGAAACAAATTTCTCCAAAGGAGGGAAAAAAAAAAATGCTACAGCCTTGGATTTGAGCAATGGCTGTGCTGTAAAACTTCACACAACCTGGAACAAGGGCTGTGAAGAATCCACACCCGGCTACTCTGGTGCAAACAGTGTAGAGATTGACACAAGGGAACCTACGGACATTTAATCACGTTGGGCACATCCCATCCAACACAGGGCAGCTGTCACCCACATACACATGCACACACATAGCCAGCTTGATACAGGAGGGCCAAGATGAGAAAAGAAAGATGCAAGTACTGAATGAGACGTGGGCGAAGGCAGAGTGTTCCCTTGAGCATCAGCAAGCCAGGCAGATACTTAACCTAATCAAGTCAATTACAATTGCACCAAAATTTAAAAATCAATAAATAAAATAAGCCTTGGCAAAGGGGGGATCTAAAAGGCCTTGGTTGTTGAGCAACAGGGTGAAGAGAAGTGAAAAACATTAGCTTCTTCATTTTGCTGTGTTGACACTTTAAACATACTGTTCCTTAGGACAGATGTAAGGAGCCCGGGAACCGGGAGGTGGGCAGCAGAAGGAGATGTCAGAATGATGAGGATAAAGATCTTGTGGGAGATCTGACAATGGGGTATAGACATGAGGGATCTTCTCCAGATATCGATCTTCATGTGAGTAACAGCGGGTCAGGTAATCACTCGCATTCGATATCTCTGAGTGACACTTTCCAAAGTTCTGTAAGTAGAGACAAAAGTCAATGGGTGAAAACTCTGGGATCATTGGCCATAAAACATACAACTCTTCAGTTCCTTGCTGAGACACACGTATAACAAGTAGGATGGAAAATTAAATAGTTCTGCTTACTGCTTCAGAAAAATAGAAACCCAGGTGATAAATTCTCATGTTTCAAAATTTTTGTCTCACTTCCTGAATTATCCATATTGCTGATGAATATGTATAGATTTTGCATGGTTTGCCCCTTGTCTGTAAATGCTCTGCCTCTCTGGATAAAATAAGCAGTCGGCCAAGAAAGGACAGTTTGTTTTCAATTTTCCTAACTCTTCCACACCTGAGTTTTGATAAAGCAGTGTTTATATGCATCATTAATCTAATCCAGGCTCATGCTCTTTTGTTTAAAGGGCACATGTGTCTGACCAGGGACTTTGAAGGCAAAATAGGTTATTGTGTCTAACGTTTACCCAGTAGATAGGAGTGCATGTGCTGAGCTCTACCTGTGTGAGCAGTTCCACTGAAAGCCTTGGGGCCAGTTTTGTAAGTCAAATCAACTACAGAGATTATAAAGTACTCGCAAGACGGAGACCGTTTTGTGGTCCCACGATCTTCCCTCTGATGGAATGTATTCTTATGGATGCTTTGCAAAATCTGATTCTTCCTCTTTAAGTGCCAAATGAAATGAAAACCCCTCGGAGTCCCAAGTGCTTTCATTTCTATTGAGATAGTTTTGCAGAGGTGTGGCCAGCCCTACTGAAGAAACACTGCTTGTTCGAGTCGAAAAATCGCAGAGACCCTTTTTCTCCCAGAAAGCTCCATGCAAAGAGGAGCAACAGGAAGACAGAGACCCCCCCCTGCTCTCCTGGTGTGCCCGGCGGACGCCTGTGTAAGCTCCGAGGAGTGCAGATCTTTCCCACGGCCCGGGACTCTGGCTCCCCAGAGGGTGGCAGCAGATGGGAAGGATTCCTCTCTGCTCACAGACCCTTTCCTCCGGTCTGAAGCCCTGCAAGATGACCCAAGCAGGAGGGACATCTAGCGAGGACAATGCTTTTGGTCTTTAAAATCAACCCACATTCATGGGCTCTCACCAAGGGCTAATCTCTTCTTTAAGAGAGAGCAAATGCACTGGCAATCACCTTTTATGCCTGTGGTTTGATCTGGGGCTGGTTGAAGCAAGTAACTTGCCCTCGAGCCCTTCCTTGTTCTCATTCAAAATACCAGAAACAGTCGGCTTAGTGGAAAGGACAAAGATTTGACCCTCAGGAGAAAACGCCTGAAGGAACAGAACAATCTACTCTGCTCATCTGCTGCCAGTTCCTGGATAAATATTTCACCAGGACGCTTAAAAAAATCATATAGAAAACAAAGCGTCGACGATAATTTATTAATGGTTCAGACTGCTAGAAGAGGCCACAAGCAAGTTGGAGGGCTGCACAGTCTTAATGGCAATTTCAGGAATAGCCTCACTGAGAGCAATGAAGGCCACTAGAGGATGGAAAGTTTGTCTGAGCACAGGTGGGAACTGCATTTACACAGAAAGTTTAAGCCCTTACAGAATTGGAGGCTCAGATTTACACTGTACCACACACAACCCTGTGGCTGGAAAACTGGGCAGGCTGTAGCAACATGTGATTCAAGCCTGGAGACAGTTATCTTCATACAAATTCTGTGGTGTAAACAGGGATCCATACCATAAGGGAAGCAGGGGACAAAGAACAGCTGTTGGCTATTCTTCTGATAGCACCAGCTGATAAAAAGGGATAAAGAGGGGCTAACAGCTAGGGAGAGTTAGCCAGCAGGGAATGTGCAAAGGTCTTCTCCCTGTGTAATCTGCGCTCAAGAAATCTCAAACCTAACAGAACTCCATGTTCACCTCCTGCTTTATAGAGGTAAGTCATTAATGGATAGCTCAACTTTCTGGATAAAGCTAACCTGAAAGGGATGTTGTCTCAATGACTGAAATCTAGTAAGACATAGTAGGCAAGAGGGTCTCTTAGCAAGGCTAGCAATCTATTATCAATTAAATGGGAGGGTAGGTTTATATGCTTTTTGAGCATGCAACAGGAAAGCATAGGACTTCATTCTAGTAGGTGCACTGGAAAGGTCTAATAGATGGAGAGGTCCAATAGGAAAGAGATTCTCAGTTAGCATAAGTAGACATCTTGTGTAAATTGAGCTGGTTGTTAGTACCTAACACTGAAAGAAGCAGGAGGGGTCATGAGATACTATTTTATGGGCTACCTATTGACAACATACTGGGTCAGCAAAGCGTATTTCTTTCTGTTTATAACTTAATGTGGGCATGAGACAAGCGCCCATGAAGTAGGGCTAGAGAAACTAAGTGCAATGTTGTCAGCACTTCTCTTTGGCTAGGTGTGAATGAACAAGCTCTTCTTTCCTTTCTGGCTAGTGTTTTGTGCTGGCTCTTCACAGGAGGGAGTGGGGCCAGAGCAGGGCAGCCGGAGAATGCCAGTATCAGGCTCAAAGGAAGAGACTTTCCTGTCTCCTTTCACCTTTGTGAAGCCAGGAGTCACATTGCTCTGGCTTTGTTCCCTGATCTCATTTCTAAGTAGCAAAAGGGAAGAGAACAAAATCAGCCTGATGTTTTTTAACATATTTAGCAGCCAGTGCCCTTTGACTTCCTTCCCCAGTCCCACTGTGACTTTTCCCAAATCTAATTTATCTTTAACAAAGTTTGAAATTAAATTAGGGATAATGAACTAATTAAATTGAACTGGCACACAATTCTGCCACCTTCCCCCACCTGACTTCTCCCCCACCTTGCCTTTGTTTCCAGCATGACTCCATACAATTCTTCATTATCTGGGTTACAGCCTCCCCTTTCAGTTTTATTTTCAAGAGCTTGATTAAAGGGGATGTCAGCAATCTATCCATTTCAGACAGCCTGGAAGATTACCTTTAAACAGTCTTTATTTGATTGCATTAGAGAGCTTTCATTTCTGCCATGACTTACTCTCAACCCTTCTCCATCCCCTATACACCTGTCTCCAGCTTTTCTTCTATTTGCAGATCATCTCTTTCGTAAAACCAGGTGTGCTGCAGATAACTTTCCCTCTGATCTGACCATATTCTATACTTGTAATCATCTTGAAATAATGAGTTCTTACTGGTTAAAAAGTTAAAAAGTCCTTCTCAGGGTCCTAAGGGTTTCTCTGCTGTATTTTCCTCTGGAAAATCTGAAGACTCTATTACATGTGAGAGTTGGACAGATACTGCTCCACAGGACTGTGGTTTCTGCTGCTGCTCAAAAGCCCAAGAGCCAGTTAGTAACCTCTCATGTGGTTTAAACTTGTCTTTAGTCTTGCAGCCCGGCTCACTAACAGAAGTAGGCTGGTTTTCTCTGCTTGGCCAAACTCAAGGCAAACACAGTGCACATTCATGCATTTATCAGATGTGTTAGCCTGTTCCTTGGTTGGGAAAAGTCCCTGCTGTTCAAAACTATTCAAACTTTGTGCTGCCACTACTCTGACCCTCTCCATCAGTTGGTCTTGAATTTTGCGATACAGCATAGGCTGATGGACAGAAAGAAGCAGTTTTGTTGAGTGACAGCAACAAAGGACTGTTGTCATACTGTAGACTGGTCAGTGGAGAGGATGTAAGTGTTGGGAGATAGAAAATATAATGGGAACCAAAAATAAGACCATTTCATGATGGTGTTGGGAGCGCCACATTGTCTTTTTCCCTGTTTCTAAACTCCCTGCTCAGCATTTTTGAACTGCTTTTCAACTTCCAAGTCTGGGTGCAACTTTAGGTATCTCCTGGCATGCTCCTGCTCTGTTTGACACCTTATTTGTGAGGGAGGTCCTGGAATAATCACTGTCCTGAGTAAAGAAGCAGCGCTAACGTATCGGGGATGAGTGGGAACCAGTGGCTGTGACCTTGCTTTTAGGAGCGGTGGACTTTTGTGAGGACAAAACTGAGGGCAAGTGATATAGAGGGGCTCACTCCTGGCTTCAGAAAAAGAAAAGGTTGAGCATGAGGAAGGCTGAAATTCCCAAAATACAGTGCAAGGACCTATGATGAGGGATGCACCCGCAGGCACATGCAAGTATTACTTATGCAGAAAACTTGCTTATAAAGTTGCATTCCTTCTTACAGCATGCTTTTAACTCTTTCTCTTGCTGTCTGTAGTACGTACGTACCTGTTCTGTGTTCCTATAGCGTCTTAGTCCATCAATAATCTTAAATGTTTTCCTCCTTGCTGTTTCTCTCCCGAGTCCTCCTCTACCCTTCTGGAGTCAGGGCAGGGCTGTTATCCTCTTTTATAAGTGGGAAGCTAATAAGGAGTCACCTTAGTTCTTTACTTCATGTTTTCTGAAAATTGGAAATGGGACTACTGACCTGGGCAGGTATTCAGGCAACCTCAGTGTTGATAGGAAGGAGATGTGGCAACTGGGAACCGAGTGAAGGCTGCTACATTTGATGGTTCTCCAATATCCCCAGCTCAGTCTGCACCAAATCTGTAACTGGTGCGGGTTTACTACTTTTATAGGGACATTCAGAAAGCAGAGCTGGGAGTCTGAACCCTGGTCGCTAATTTGCTGGGATCTTGGCACAAGTCTCATGGTTTTGAGCTATTCTTGCTGTAACAGGGACAAGAAATTCCCAAACAAAACTGAGCAGCGGTGTTGGGGACATGAAGGGTGAGGAAGTAATTAAAAAAGCATAAAAAAAACCACCCCCCAAACCCAAACTGCCCTGATCTGTGGTGTGTCTTAGCAGGGAGACTTTGTGGCGGTGAGATTACACCTTCAAAGCACCATATGACTGGCTTTATTTTTACTTCAGAGAAACTGGGAGAATTTCCAAATTTGGATTTGCAGGATTACTGTCCTTTTGCTGACAATAAAATCCCCCACCCCAGGGAGGACAAGGCGAGACCTCCCAAGATGGATTAGGGAGCGTTTGTAACTGTGGGAGTGGTCCTCCAGTCCAGCCCAAGAAACTGTTGGGAATTGGAGATGAAGGCATAAAGGAGGGTGGCTGCTTTCAACCTCATCTTTCTCTGGGCTGGCACTTTCATCCTTTCTGTGTGTGTGCGAGAGGCTGGCAGTGCTGCTGCCTGTTGGTGACAGGCAGGCAGGTGCCTGGGAGCCGATCAGCACCTCTCTCCTGTGACAAACAGACCCCGCCACCAAATGGAGAAAAGAAAAACCAAACCAATCCAAAACTTACTGTCCACTCTCGCTCGTTACGTCTACGAAGACCTTGATCCTCATTCTGGGAGCAGGGGTGGGTGAGACACCGCAAGAGAGAGAGGTTACCGCTCTGGTCCGGGCCAGGCCTGCTGCAGACACTTACCTAGGAAGGCTTTTTGCTACAGCAAGGGAACTACAGGGCTGCTTCCAACACGGGAAAACCAGGGACCACAGGGATGAAGGCAAACGGAACTAATCCATTGCACACCTTGCACCCGGGTGTTCCTGCTCCACCTTCACCCACCTGTTAGCACAGATATTCCTAGTCTGCAAGGGGGCACTAATCCACAGGACTGGCCAGTGGGACTTTTTAAAAACACCATTTTTCTCCTGCTTATCCTTCTGCACGGAGCGAGGGAGAGCCATAGCCAAGGAGAGGGCTGCCAATGGCACTTCCTTGGCCAACAACTTGGCATCACCCAGAAAATCTCCCATGGGGTGGGAAAGGAGAGTTGACTCCATTTAAGATAGGAACCTGGTGACTTTACCTGAGAAAAGGGTATGATTATAGGGTAAGAGAATGTAAGAAGAGCTGAAGACACCTATTTCCACTGCAAACATCATTCCATTTCAGAGGGTCACTGGTAGCTAGAGATGGTCCAAAACAACTTGTAGGTTTAAATGCAAACTGAGTCCTAATCAGTCCCTGCCACAGGACCTGAGCTTGAAGGAGCTTGGTGACAATTAAACAGTGGTCAGATAAACAGTCAGGTCTGTTCTCTGATTTTGAGAAGGAGAACCAAAGAAAATAATCTTTCTCCCTCTCTCTCAAACATCCAAACATGCTGTCTGCACCAATCTCATGCAACACAAGCTTTTTTATTTTTGCATATGCAGTCCCTCTCTGACTGTCTCTTACTCACTGACTCTTTCAGATGCAGGAACCTTTACGTGTTCCCATCTTCTCTCACATACTCTCCCACCTTGTTCTTTCACACATGCACATATGCTCCATTTTATCTATAGTTTCTTCCATGCACACAAACTCTTCTTTTTTTTTTTTTTTTCCCCTCTTTCAGTCAGTCCCCTTCTCATTTGCTCCCCATCTTGTACTGACTAGCTTGGAAAGGCCCCCTTAACATCTCCGCAAGGTTTTTGGCTACAGTTTCTGCACATCCTAGTATTGCTGCAGAGCCTTACAAAAATTCCCCAAACCAAATCCCACACCAAGAGGTGTACCCTTCAAACCCACCTCGTTTCTGCCTGTGTCTCCAGCCACACTGACTGCAGGGGGGGGTGGGACATGACCCCTGTTCCAAAACAAAGCCATTAACCCTCTCCCCCTCCCACATGCCTCTCCTCACTGTAGAAAGCAAAGGAAAACACTGCAAAGAGCATGCACAGAAGGCAAGACAAAGCAAAGGCATTCCTGTCAGCACCCCAGAAACAAGGGTAGCAAAGAGAGCAGGCAGCGTGCAGGAGGTGGGGGGGAGGACAGACTGGATGCATGGGGGCCACTGCACAGGAAGGGGAGGAGATGCAGATGGGGGAGCACTGACTTCGGAAGGGCGCAGTGAGGAAGGCAGAGTGCGATCGTGTACCTTGAGGCCAGAATCTGAGGGGAAAGGGCCTAGAGTGACATGCGCTAGCGTAAGTTGGGCTGGATGGTTGCATACTCGACTAGGTCTCCGCCAGCATGGATGGAGGTCCGAGGACTGGGTGACGAGGCCAGAGCGGAAGTGTCCAGCTCTGCATAGTGGACATCACAGTCCTTGTTGCCAGAGTTCTGGAGAGAAGAGAGCAGCAAGGCGGTGGGGACACAGAAGGGGAGGGATTGGGGTTGAAGTGGGGAGGCAGGGGAGTGAGAACATAGGAACCGTGCAGAAGGTGGGGAGCGAGTGAATGAGACAGGAGAGGGAGTGTGTGAAGGGTGGAGGGAGAAAGAAGAAAAGGGTGAGGGGGGGAAGAAAAAACAGTTAAAAAGAGGGAGGTCGGGAGGTAACGAACAGTCAGTCAGGTAAAAATCCCAAATCAAGGCAAAGATCCCAACGGCACTGCTTCCCAAATCCACCACTGAGCTGAGTGACCCAGCCCCAGGTTGGCAGCGCTCCCAGCGACTGCCCCATCTGCCCCTTTTACTGGGGCTGTTCCCAGCAGCATCTTGCTGCTCTGACCTTCCCATCAACCCCTCCAGCATCAGCATTTTCCTTAGGGGTGGTTCAGTGAATTCAAACCTTATGGGATACCTCAGCTGTCAGCTTTGACCCAGGAATTTGGGGCTCATCGCAGCACACTGGAGGCAAATGCAGGGCTGGGGGCATGAGTGAAAATCATGGAGAAGGCTTGAATTTTGGGTGTTGGGAAGGAGGTGCCTGGAGGGGAGCGGCTTCAAAGCCATAGCTCCGAGGGCAGGTTTGCAGCAGGCACATTGCCATAGGGAGGTGACACTGCTTAGCCAATACTGTTGTTTTGCCCTAGCATGGGGGCTGTAGAGTTCTTAAGTGCTGCGTTTTAACACGAGGCTTTACTGCACAGTATGCTATTGCAGATTAACCATGCAGCATGATTTTGTCATTGTAATAATGTCTAATAGATGCTAAAAGCATCCTTCTTTGGCATGAAAATATTTATGGGTATTCCCTTACTAAGCGGGCTTATCAGCAAGAACTGCATGAATGGAATATTATCCAATTTGTCTGATCATTCCTACCCAGACGTCTTTCATGCTTTGCAAATAATAATGGTCAGAGAACTCTGGAATGCAGGATGGCCTGGAAACCTCATTGCTCAGTGGGGAAAATGAGTCACCAGGAGGAGCCCTGGTGTCAGTGGTGGAGGTGCAAGGGGCTATTCTGGCTACTTGCCCTGTGGAGTTTCTTTAATACTCACTTTTGGGCCTGGTTGCTGTGCCAGCATTAGCCAAGCATCTGCTAAGCCTCTCTGAGAGGAGAGAGTTGTCTCTTCCAAATGAAATAGCTTTCCAATTCCTCTATCCCCTTTCCAAAATGGCTGCATCACATGGCAATTATGCAAAAGGTGTTTAATTTGAAAATGTTTCTCTTCTCTTTGTTTGGAAGTGTCCTCAGCCATGTACCAGCTGTGGCAGAGCCATTTTCAGAAGTTTATAGTCCTGAAATGAGCTGGTTTAGTGCCTGTTGCTGGAAGGGGTTATTCAGTGAGTGATTATCTCTGACTGCTACGCTGTCCTATGGCGGGGTTTGGCTCCATGCTGGTGTCTCCCAGCCATGGGGATGAAGGGGAGAGGGAACACGGCTCCAGTGGCATTTCCACTGTCCGGTTCCCTTGTGGTGCTCAGCAAAGCTGGATGCTGGAGGACCAGGAGGCTTGAGGTCGCCCCCTGACCTGCCCTTGGGGAGGTGGCCAGATGGCAGTGGCAAGTTGTTGGCATGAAAGCTGTGTACCCTGTGGCCTCTCTGCTTTGTGGCTGGACCCAGACTGAGTGTCTATGGACATTTAAGAAAATTAGTAATGCAAATTGCAGTCTTAATCCTAAATCTATGCCCTGCAGAACTCTTTCCCCCTGAACTTTGTATCTTGGAACCTCCTCTGGTCTTGGAGAAAGGCAGACTAAGTCTTTACCTCCTCATTCCTATCCTGTCTACTTTGCCTCACTCCTCTCCAAAATAGTGCTACCTTCTCACTGGAGGGGTTTTCTCCATGGGGTTCCCCTGCTTTCTGCCACTCTTGGGCTTTCTCCTACTCCCTGCTGCTTGTTTGGAGCAAATTTATTACAATATCAATAATGTGACTTGTGTACAAGGTTGAGCACTGCCACGTGCAAGCGCTCTGTGTAAATCATCAGCATCGGCACCCTGGTAATTGCCCTGTAAACTGAAAGGAATTATTTTGCTGTCTGCAGCAATGAAACTTTCCCTTCTACCTGTGCAAATGGGTGTTGCTGACACATACACTAATCATAGTTCTGCTCCTACGTGCACTCATACCTCCATGTCTCCCTCTCACACACAAACACACAGCTTCTACAGGACACGTAGGCACTGCCATGTGTACACAGAGCACACCTCTGCTTTTACCCACACACGTTACTCTGCACACTGGCACGCGTGGGTACCAACACGCTCAGACACATATAGCCTTTGTAGGTGTTATCTGAAACACGCACTCACCTTTCCATCCCATTCACTCCTGCTTAATATCCTCACATAAACCAAAGCTTCTGCCCCACAAGAGCTCAGAGACAAATGCTGCAGGCAACCCCTTCATGCCCATGCCCGCTTCTGTACCCTTAATTGTCCCCTACGCTGTCCTTGCATATTTCTGTGCTGTCAGCTTCATGTTGTCTTTCCCACAGTTTGCAACACATAAACATACATATTCATTTGTGGCTTCTGACACAGGGCCCACTCCTGCTCCCTTCGGCGGGTATCCTGTTCCTGCAGACGTGCCCCAGCCTCTCACCTGGTCCCCTGCCAGCACGCATCCGCACACGTCCGCACACACATACCTGCACACCCGCTTTGTGGATTCCTCCTCCACCTGCCTCTTCTATTTTCTTCTGGCACCTCTCCCGTTTTCCCCCTCCCTCGCTCTTTGCCATCACTAATCACTTTCTGACTCCCATTCTAGTGCTGTGAAATTGTCAACCCCAGGCAGTGGCTTTCATGCTGCCTGGTGA
This sequence comes from Numenius arquata, assembly GCF_964106895.1. Lineage (NCBI taxonomy): Eukaryota > Metazoa > Chordata > Aves > Charadriiformes > Scolopacidae > Numenius > Numenius arquata. Next base: position 2,778,844 of record NC_133597.1, read on the forward strand.
TGAATCTAGTTTATCCCAAATCACGAGGTTTTGCACAATTCATTTAAAGCTGAATGCACCCGCTCCATTTTCCTGTAGAATTGTTCCCTTCAACTCTCATCTTCTTCACTACCCTCCCAAGTCAAATCTCCAGGTGAAGTGCAAGCAGACCAAGAATATCCTGCCCTTCTCTTGTGCCTTTCCCTCTACAGGATCCCAGAACCACGTATAGAGCAGAGTAGCTGCCTATATCTGTGTCTGACCACAGCGGGAGGGCGGCTGTATCAAAGTGAGGTTGGCAGAGACCCAGTGAAGCTGAAGGAAATGTGGTTCCCTCCTCATCCTCCAACTGACCCATCTTTCGGGTGAAGGACCATGCAGGTCTAGCTTGCCTTGGCCAGTCCCTTAGCCGTTGGAGTGTGGTTACTGGGCCCGAGCTGAGCGTGCTGGTTTTGGAAACAGCCACTGTCCCTGCTGCTGTTCTCTGGAGGTTTCCATGCGAGTGCTATCCCACTCGGGCACTCCTCAGCATCTCCACTGCAGGGGAGGGTTGTGTGAGACATGAACAGGAGGCCTCTGCAATGCTTTAGGGGTGAAAAATGTGATGCCTGTGAGTGGTCCTGGATGGAGAAGGGCAAGAGCTGGCTCCTTTGCAAAGCGTGGCTGGGCAACGTGATGCACACCTGGCCCTGGCTGTGGCAGCACATACTGCCTGTGTTCTTTGGGAAGAATCCAGCAAAACCAGCACTCCTTGGCAGCAAAGCGACACCTTCCTTCCCCTTGCCAGTCACAAACTTGAATAGCCTGCTGCATGCCCAAAGGATACAGCAATTTAGCAAGAAATGGGAGCAAGCCTCATCTCGTTCCTGGGGCAAAAAGCCAAAGCTTGGTGCATGTGTGTGATGGGGAGCCTGATACCATCTACAAGGACTGCCAGCCAAGCTGACCAGAGCACAGGTCCAACTCACAGCTGTGCTAGACTTGTGCCAAGAGCGGGCAGAGCTGTGGCAGCAGCGGTTGAGTCACCCAGACACCGCATCCCTACTGCAAAGGGAGTTTCTTCATGGGCCAAATGAAATGAGGGCTCCACAGTCCATCGCCTCTTGGCTAAAACCACGGGTAAGGAGCAGCAAGTGCCAAGCGCAGGACACAGAAAAGCATCTTCTCAGACCAGGATTGAGAGCAGCAAACTCCGTTCCCATGGTTACAGAGCAGCTACCCATCAGGCCCCATCTCACATCACTAACTCTGCCACTTAATTAACTGACTGCTCGTTATTTCCTGAAATGAGCTCCTCCATCCTCCTGCTGCCTGAAATTCAGCCCTCAGATGCTCTCCACAGAGCAGCCCGTCTGGCTCTATCATCCTGTCCTTCATTTAAAACTCAGCTACCACTCCAGCAAGGATTAGAAAGTGCTGGAGACAAGCCCCAGGACTGAGGGAGGGCTCTAAAGGGAAGTTTTTCTTTAGGGACACCCACCATGTTCAGCTAGGATGAAGTAGGATCACATCAACACAGCTCAGCGTAGAAGCATGTCCTTTTATTTCCCAATACCCTCGGCATCTGTCTCCCTGCAAACTTCTGCTAGCTAAAGGTCACTGGGCCCTGTCCTTCTATTATCTGCACAGGAATACACATTAAAGGGTCATAGCAGGATGAACTGGAGGGAGGGTTATAATTAGTTATGTTCATAAACTGTTCTCTGGTATGGACTGATATTTATAGTGCTTTCTCAAACAAATGGGTTCATGTTGCTGAGATCTAGAAGCACCAGGCTTGGTGTGTAATGCTCTGTGCCACCCTCCTGGAGGAAGGGCTTGAGAGAGACCTGCAACATTTGCATGGGGATCTGTGTCTCCCATGGAAGATGGTGGGGAGCAGCTCCATGCCACGGTGTGAAGGAGGAAAAGGATATTGTCTAAGGCCTGGGAGAAGGAAGGTTTTCTGTTTTCTCATCAAGGGAGGACTCTAATCCTACATTTTTTTTTTCCTGTTTCCTATGCCTTTGCCCTTTGAATCTAATATTTCTTTCTTCAGCCTTAGTCCTTGAAAACCAGCCTTTCCTGCATGGCTGCTAACATCTCTCCCTGACCCTTAATCTCTCTGCTGCTGCTGCCTCACATTAGCATCTCCCTATCCGAGGCTGAACAAATCCACACCAAAAAAAAGGGGGTTTAAAGAACTTGTTGTCAATTGAGAGTTGAACACTGGCATGCTCTGCCCTGCAGATAATTGCTTTGCGAAGCTCTCACTGCAGGGCATGTTGCTCCTTGAGAGTTCCTTCATTCAGCTGCAAACTCTAACAGGGGCTCAACTGCAGGAGGTGAAGAGTGACTGGGGTGGGATAACTGGCTTGTAGGCTTAGCTGTCATATGTAGGTAAAGATGAGACTACCACAGGCTGTGATAGTCCTCTGATGAAGATTTTGAATAATCAGGGTGTGTTACTGAGGAATGACTCATAAAGGCACAGCTTTAGGACCTATGGAAACCAAGGGCAAAAGAGGCAAGTGCTGAATTAAGGTCAGTGGTATTTGAGAGGTGGGCTGAGATCGGAGTGAGGAGGTTGCCTTCCTCCAGGAGAGGATGCTCCTGGACCGTGAAGGCTGCTTGTTCACCTTTGTGGATGGCAGGGGGGCCTTCATTTTTTAGGGTGAGAGATCTTGTGTGAAAGGCAGTGAGGCTGGGGGTGAGGATGGAGGTGCTATTAGCACCCTGGACTCCTTACCAGTTTGTCAGTGTATGGAGTGGGTTCAGTGGCTGCCATGTCATAGTATGGAGTCTGCAAAGGGAGTTTCTGGATTTCCTCCTCGTGTTTCATGTTGTCTAGGTGAACAACCTGTAACAGAGGAGAGAGAAGAGGGATGAGGAGAGCAAGTACTATTCTTCTGTCACAGCTTGGGGCAACATTTGCTTCAGGTGACACTATCACAAGGTATCACCTTGAAGGGCAGTGCATCTTACCTTCTCCCTTGCTCCTACCATGTTATTTGCCTCCTGTACTTTCTTTCATTCTTACACCCCTCGCTACCACTTATGTCATTCAAAATGGTGGGGATGCTCAAAAGTCCTCACACCTAAGAGCCCCCCCCATCTGAACACCATTTCATTTAGAATTCAATCCCTGGTAAAGGGACTAAGCAGGATCCAAATTAATGCCAATCTTTGGGAATTCTGGGCGGACAAGTCTTTACTTGCTGCCCCTCAAACTTAGGCCATGGACTACTTTGCTCTTGCAAACAGAGTTTTCCAAAATCTAGGCACTGCAGGTGCTGCTTGGAATCAGTTTTCCTTGCCAGAGGAAGGGACTTGCAGCTGGGCTGGGGAGGCATACCTGGATGTCTTCTGCAGTCAGGTGGCTTTTCATCTCCTGTTTCCTCTTTGGTGGAGGGGCAGGTTTGTGGGATGGAGGCAAGTCAATTCTGCAGACAAAGAAGTCATTGCTGATTAGAGAGCAAGAGAATGGGGTCTGCTTGCTTTGTTGTGCCGTAACAAGCCAGATCCTGCATGCACTGAAGATTTGATTGTGTTTGTCACTGAACTGCCAATATAATCATATAGATTATTCTCAGTAACCCTCCCCCCCCATGCCCTCATTCTCACCCCAATTAGAATTGTTAATAGAAATAAACTCCCTCCTAGCATTCTGTTCCTAATTCCAAGCAAATCCCTATGGTGGATTGCAGGTCCCGAGGGTGCAGCCGGGATACTTGTCTCCTGGCACTGTTTTTGGAATGACTCCAAATTATCCCATGGGATGTGGCTCATTTAATGGCTGTAGGGTGCCAGAAAGTGTCTGGTAGTGGTCACTACAAATCAACAAGGTAACGTCACCCCTACTTCAGCAGCTTATCTGGAACGGTAGCCCCTGCCAAAGGCTTCCCAGTAGGAGTTGGAATCTTCCTCATAGACGTGCTATGCCACGCAGGGACACTTATCCCTGACCCCAGTCAGGGGATCAGCTTTTGCCCCAGAGCATAAGGATTGGCAGCCATTATAATCCCAGCCTAGAGACTGTCTCTGCGCATTCTGTTCATATGCACAGATGTGTCTAATCCTTTTACAAAACTTATTAAAACTCTGATCCACTAATTAGCTGGCTCCCCCTCCCTTCTCTCTGTACAAACTTCACCAGATCTTCTGACAGAGATGGGTGACTTTCCTTGGTAACCCAATGGATTCCAGCATGGGATCAAAGTGTATGGATGAGGGGGAGGGTAAAATGGGCCCCCAAGGCTCTGCAAAACATTGATTTTGTGGCTCTAAAGAAAAAGAAATGCTATTTACTTTTTGCAGGCTTTGGAGGATACTCCACAATAGAGGCAGCACCTCTGCAGACTAGGGTACCATTGTGTTTCTATTCTCAGCTAAAGTGGCTCTTCCCTGTGCCTTGTGGAGGGCCATTGTGGGAAGTGGATTGTCTGAATGCATCTCTATCACAGGGCCAGCGGTGTTGATGCAATTTCACCTTGTGCTGGTTTTTTGTTTGCGTGCCCGCCTTTCCGTCTCTCCTCCTGCTTTCCCCAGTTCTCTTCCCTCCCTCTCCCGCTATCCTCCAATGCCCTCTCTCAAATGGGATTAAATGGAGCACAAAACATGGCCAAGATGTAATAACAATGGGGGGGTGGAAGATAAAAGCAACTTCTAGCCTTTGGGCTTTCCATGCCTCCCCTATGAGGTGGGAAGGAAGGTGAGGATGCTCTTGTGAAAAGGCAGTGACAAGAAAGAGCTTTTCGGGAGGAGGCTAGGGTAAAGGTTTCTGAAGAGGGCTCTGTTCATGCTGCATAGGCTGAACTCCACACACCCAAATTCCCTGCCTGGGATATGTGCTGCACGGTGTCGGGGCAGAGCAAAGCAAGTACCTGTTAAAGAGGAGCCCCTGGGGCATCCCCTCTCCCTACTCTCGTATTGCTGGAGTTTGTCTTCAGGCTGGCACCATTTGTACAAAACGGGAATACTGAGTGGATGTGAATCCTTTATGGATTCTCTGGGATGCATTCAGAGGTGCTCAGGGTCTATCAAGAGACCCCTCTCTGATGACAGAATGTGATTCAGAGTAATTCAGGAGCCTGAAGCCATTTCTCTGAAAAAGGAAGAATAGGATCCTCTCCTGCCGCTGGAGGTGAGAGTGGCACTGAGCAGCTGCACCGTGTCCGAGGATATGCTACAGCAAAGGCAGCATCTGGGTGAATACTGTTTCCACTTCAGTTTCCACTTAAGGCTTATGATAAGAGTTCAAAAATAGGAGAGAGCAGGATGGAAAGCACTAGGGGGGCCCAAGGAAGGGAAGAGAGTTAGAGGGTGGCAGGCAGGAAGAAATGGCAGGAAAAAAACAGTTTGCCACCAGGCTTTTCTTGTGTGCAGGTAGTGGAAGGGCCAGCGGGGCTTTCTGTCCACTGTCCCATCCAACAGCACCTGAACCATCAGTGTGCTGTACTTCTGTGAGCATGGGGCTACTTACAGGTCATTGTCCGTTTCAGTGCGGTTCTTTTGTTGCCGCCTGTAGACAATAATTACGGTGACAGCCACACCGATGATGAGAACTGCAGCGATGACTCCTCCCACGATCCCAATAATGCCTCCTGGGGCACCCTGAGGTAGTGGCTTATCTGCAACACACAGGGAAGCACAGGAGAGAGGGTTAGAGCATCAGACAACACAACTGGTAAAGTGCAAAGACCAGCAGAACCAGGGACTCTGGGAGCAAAGACGCCAACATGCTCTGAAACTCTCAGGTTTCTTGGCTTTGCGGGCAGCTTCATGGGGGAAACGGGTCATACTGAAATGTAGTCAGAGCTCAAAAGGAACAGAAATCCGTGGCTACAATTGCAGCCTGCTGTGTCTCCAAGAGCTAACCACTTCCTTACTTTATTCTGCAATTTCCCCTTAAATCAGGCAGTTATTCCTGGATCCATTTTTGTGCCTTTGTTCTGTCCTTGAAGAAAGAAGGTTTTAGGGAATAAAGGTGCATCCAAGCAGCCACCCCATGTGGTGCAGGTGGACTCAGGTACCTTCTACTTGATAGTGTTTAATGATCTTGAAAGCCACCTGCAGGGCTTTGTCACAGTGTCCTCACCAAATTCCTGGTGCTGCTGAAATGAAGGAGAACTTTGCTATGAATGTAGACCTTGGAAGAGCTAAGGACCAATGCTCAGTTTATTGAGGTGGAGCATATGGGCACCCTTAAACCTTACAAAAAGATGTCCTGAGTGTAGGATTTAGGGGCAAGGGGGAGATAAATCACATCTTGCATTTCATCTCCTGTTTGCCCCATGGCTGGAGAGCTCTGTGGCTTGGGCCAGCTCCTTGGTGACTAACATGGACCTCATTCAAAGGAAACCTATCCCATGGGCCTGATGGGAAAGCGCTTTGAAACGTATGATAAAAGGATTTAATTTGCTCTACCTTCCAACCTAATTAAACTTGAAAACTAGCTAATTGGTACTTTGTACTTACAGCTCTGGCAGTGATGAAAGAAGGAGATAATTGGAATGGAGGAAGGAGGAGGAGGAGGAGAAGGAAAAGAAATTCAGGGGAGGGGAGTGAGACAGGGATGAGGGAACAAGGTGCTCTGTAGAACTTGTCTGTCACACCTGATTTTTGTACTTTCCTTAATGCACTGGTTACTGGCTGCTCTTAGAGACTTGATACTGGACTATACAGACCTTATTCTGCAACAATTAGGGCTTTGGGTATCATAGTGGTAGCCAGCATCTCCACTAAACTACCTATTCCCAAGACTTCAAAATTATACCCACTTTGTGTGCGTGCGTGGTTATAAAATGTATGTGCACATTCCCAAACCCCATAGGAGAACTTATGCAGGACTTTTCAGGGTGAAAATCTGCCACTTACTCCCACCTCACATCCATGGAGTCAGCACTTCCTTAGCTTGAAGGCTGGGCTCCCTGAAATCCCATGTGCCAGGTGCAATTGCGGAGCTGACTGCCCTGAATCCGTTGCCAGCAGCCTACTCCCAGATCTCACCTCACAGCCAGCCTTCTTCACCTTTCAGATTTGCTGCTGTCATCCAGGAGTGAACTGAGGTGTATAAACATTTCCCAGGGAAATCCCCTCTCTGGTCAATACCAGCAAATTGCACAGCAGAGTACTGGCATGTTTACTGTATCACTACAAAGCACTTGAACTCCCTGCACCATACTGAGACATTGCTACCAATGAAGAATTTGTCCTGGGAATTGTCTTGACACTGGTCCCCCATCCTTTTCCTGAAGGTTTCCATGCAAACCATCTTTTCTCTTGCCTCGCAAGGATACCCCAGAGTCTCCGTCGGTCGGTATCCCACACCCTGCCTTCCCCTGTTCCTTAATTAAGAGCTCAGAGCTGTGTGGCTTCGAGTGGCAGGATGCTGTAGTCATCAGAACGTGAGGTTTTACTCTCCGCTGTCCTCAGCAGTGGCAGTCGCTTTTCTTTCTCTTCCCTTCTCCATAAGCCACATTATCTTGAAAATAATATTTCTGCCTTGAGATAGTTCACTTACAGCCATGCTCAGGCAGACAGCCTGATGTGTTGCAATCCAAACCCCTGGACAGCATTAGAGATTGTGGCAGGGACAGCGACTGTAAAGAATCTTCTAGTCACTTTGGCTGGGGCATTTCATGATGAATTGGCCCCTAATGGCTCTCTGGATGGCAGGTAGCGAGCAGAGAACATCAGCCTCCTGCTACCGCTGTAAATCAGTAGGTGTGTACGTGGCGGGGGCGGGGGGGAAAGGGGTGGAAGGAGAAAGAGGGAAAGGGAAATAAATAAATAAAGCTAAAATGAATCTCGAGGAGCTTGAACAGGGCTGTGTAATAGTGGAAAGGGGCCAGGAAAATTTAAAGAGGGGAAAATGCAACCATCAGTTTGCAGAAGAGGAGGGGTAAATACAGGGCACTGGGTAAAGACAGTAAGGGATGAGGAGAGGGAATGAACGGAGGAGCACAAGGAGAAATGTTTCAGGGTGTCTATCAGAGCACTTCCTTCTTGCCAAGCTCTCATGACTATGGTAGGAACATCCCAGTGTTGGTACCCATCCCAGCTGCCTCAGACAGGGCTGTGTGGCAGTATGGCAAGTACCAAACATTCTCAGACAGAATGGTGAGTACCAAACAATGACAAAATCCCATGGCAACAAGCCCCGTGCCTCCACGTGCAGGTCTCTCTCTTGAGGACAGGCTGAGCCATCCTGCAATGGTGTTGGTCACATCTTTGCAGGAGTCCAGCTAGGAGGCTGTGAAAGGCAACAGGGATAATTGCTGACAATAGGAGGAAACACCAGGGGACAAGGAAGGTAAATGAGAGATGAAGGTCCTGAGAGAGCAAGAAAGTGCAGAGGAGAAGAAAATGGGAAGAGGCAGAGAGAGAGCTTCCTTTCTGCTGGCGCTTCTTTCTTCTCCCTTTTTTTTTCTTTTTCTTTCTTTTTTAAACCTTTTCTCTGTATCCTCAGCTATTTATTTCCTCAGTCTCCCCTTCCTGGGGAAGATCTGTGGCTAGTACTGTTTGGAGGGCTCACCTGCTACCCAGCCTATTTCCTTCCCTCCTCTTGCATTGTCTCTTTTAACAGGTAAAGTCTGAGGCTTCTCTGGAGGGCAGGGTGGCTGCAAGGAGGGGTGTTGTAAGTTAAACAGGAGGGCACTGGGAAAGCCTCAGGAGAAGATCATAAGAACTGGCAGATGAGGATTCAGTTACATTGACAGGGCTTTTGGGCAGCCCTGAGAAGATGTTTGCAAGGCTTGTGAATCAGGATCAGAATAAATTGGCAGGACAGCTCAGGGGCCTCCAGACTGGAGTGGGAAAAGGCTTTGCCAATTAAGAATGCAAAACCCCTTGCTCTGTGTCACGCTTGAATAATTTAAAACTCTCCAAAAAGTTTGTGTGAAGCAGTTGGCAGTGAGGCAGGTACCAGAGAACCCAAAGGGGCTGAACGAACAGCTCAGCCTTATCTGGATGTCTAAGGGCTGCTGGGAACTCCTCGTTCCTGCTGGAAACAGAATTAATTCACAGTATTACAATTAAGGAGAAAAGAAGGACACCCCACCCCCAGTCTCAGAGCAGTTCTATTCATTACTTTGCTCCCCTACAACTCTTCTAGAGATGGAAGCAGTCATAGGAAAGGAAGAAAAGTGGTTATCTAGCTGTAAAGCATCCTTCCCAGTCACCTGACAGTGCATCTCTGGGTTTCCAAAAGTAACCGGTAACAGATGAACATCTTTCTACCAACTATATCAATTAAAACATTTTGTGAGGTGCTGATGCTGTAATTCACCAGTCCCAACGCTCAGTTAAATCACATCCAGCAGTCTAACGCTGTCAGTTGTTCACATCTCCCAAACAAGTGAAGAATATCCACTAGACAAGAATGTCCATCCCGGAGAGATGCATCAGGCACAATCACAGTGCACAACTGATGCATATTTTCATAGCGCTGGCTATGAAAAAAAACCAGTCCAAACAGCCGCAGGGCTGATGGCTCTGTCTGTCCAGACAGATCCATGGCTCAGATTTACTGCAGACAGCCATGGTAGCGTTTCAAAGCAGAGGGACAAACGGACGGGGCTGTCCACACGCACCGTGCCCGCAGGCTGAAATAGCGCAGCTGCAGAGCCCAACAGTAAATAATAATAGAGGAACAATGAAGGCTTTGGAGAACCAGCTTGCAGGAGAGCAAGAGAGATGTTCCCAAAGGGAACTTGAAGTGAGGCAAAGATGGATAAACTGGAAAGCTTCCAGAGAAGGGTATGCCAGAGCAGAGGAAATGACTCACTTGCTCTTGGTAGGGGAGTGATGTGGAGGACTTTGCGAAAGGAAGGGAAAGGAAATAAGAGACAGTGTCTGTCACAATTTTGGAAGTAAGGCCCTTAAAGCTACTTGTGTGGCTGGGACATTCGCATTGTGAAGCAGCCTGGCTGTTCTTAGGATCGAGACTTGAGAGTGGGATATGTTGCATCCCCACCATGGGTATGTGACTGTCTGGGACTGACTTTTTGTGTAAAGCTGTCGTCAGCCAGACAATTCTGCCCTTGCTGCAGTACGTGCACAGTGACATCCAGCCTGAGCAGGTGGGGAGGAGCAGATCTGTGGGATGGGGTCCCGCACGCGTTGCACAGACAGCTGTGGGGTGGACAGAGGTGCTGGCAGGCAGGAAGGCTTCATTTAGATGAGAGGGCTGAGTCTCACACTGGTACTGTCTTCTTTCTGTCCTGACTGTCTGCCACGTATTCAGCTGCCCCAGGGAGAGCCTGAGCCCCATCTAATTTCTGATGCACTAACCTGCATCCCCAGGTAAATCTGGAAGCTGAGTCAGTCTCTGGGCCCAGTTCATTGTAGCTCTGGGCGAAGCTAATTTTCTCAAACACAGTGATACGCTCTTCTCCTGTCTTTGCCTCCTAACTTCAACTTGATCCCTCAGTGCTTTGCAGAAAACCAGTGTAACAACATACAACACCTCTGATAAGCCATTTGCTCAAAGATCTGCCTGCGTCTCTAACCAGTTGCAAAGTAGGGTTCCCTTTCCATTTATCACCTCCCCACACAAAACAAATCCCCCTCTATTTCATGGCTGGCTAGCCAAGGCACTCAGCAATGTGCAGCCTTGCTCACAGACACATTGCAAATCAGTGGGAAGGAACTGTGATTCTTCTCCTTTCCTTACACTAGGAGCTTTGAAGCTCTTCTAGCTTCCAGCCTTGCTAGAGTTAATGTCACCTTGGTGCTCAGCTGCATCCTTGTTCACAGGCATATACAGCCTGCACGTGTAAAGCAGCCTGTACAGTGCCAGCTCAAAGTAAGCCTGGCTGTGACCTGGATTGCCAACCCTCATCCAGGGGTAGGAGTTAGCACTTGCTGGACTCTTTCTGCCTGCTGAACCTTTGAGCAAGACAATGACATCAGATGATGCATATTTATAATGCACCCCACCTGACACATTCCATGGAGCCTGAGACACTGCAAGTTCACAGAGCTAAATTAAACTGAGTTGAAAAGCTTGGCAGAACAAATACATCTCCAGTTTGGTTTTAAAGACAAGAGCAGGATTGGCTGATTTGAGACACGCTCCAATAGCATACACGCCCCCAGGCACAAGCTGGTTCAGAGCCTCATGAGGCCTTATGTTTGCAAAGGGTTAATGAAATGCTGTTCCCAGGAGAGCCAGAGATGTGAGCTGGCAGAGCTGATGGGCCAAAGGGTAGGATAAACAGCAGGGCTTGAAAGTCACTGGAGATTTTAAAGGGATCTTGAGTCTGAGGGAGGAGAGGTAGGGTAGGTTTCTCTGGGGGCAGTTCCCTTCACTGTGTATATTAAGTGAATCCCTTGCAGGGACAGCTAAGCATCCAGAGGATAAAAGGGATTAAGAAGGGACAGGCACTGCTTGGAAAGCTGGGCCAGTGGCACCGGGCCATTAGTGTGTGAGGCTAAAGTGCCATCCTGCCCCTTCAGCAGCAGCATTTCCTTCATCCATCAGAGCTGGGTCCAAAATCTTCATGCCCCTTCCTTTTGTCCTGGCCTGGAAAGAGGAGGAGGAGGGGAATGCAATATCTTGGTCTCCTCCCACCTAAGTTCTGCTCAGACAGACCTTGCTCCAGCTCAGATCTTCGCCTAACTGCAGGTGGAGGTGACCAGGCTTCGAGAAACACTTCACAGTGAGGAGAATCTGTCCCTGTGCAAGCAGGAACCAATGGTCCATTTGCGATTTGCAGCACCACTTAACCCCTGCAGCATCCCGAACCGGCTCTGTTGTCTGGTGACAAACGGTGAGAGAGAGAGGGAGAATTACACTTCAGCATGGGGAAGAGGAGCAATTTGGTTAGCAAAGGTGGCTGGCAGGGATTTCTGAGGAGGAGGAGTGTCTGGGCTTCACTTGGTGACAAAAGCATAGCAAGAGCTGAGCTGATCCAGCAGCCCTCCCCATCCCTGCCTCCCAGAGACTCCTCCAGCTACAGGAAGAGATCAGGACCTCTCTTGCTTCTGGTTTTGTGTCACCTCAGGAGCTGGAGATGCAGCCAGCCAAACAAAGGTTAAATATCAAAATGAAGGCAGAGCTGCTCTTCTGCCTCTATGCCCTGATATAAGTCAGAAGGAATTTTAAAAGCTGTCACAGCCTCTCCTGCCAGTGCGTTTGTTGATGTAACTCTCGTTTACACAATTAGCTGCCACGCATGCGAGTGCCAAGCCATGGCTGCGAGCCCGAGAGTGCCACCGCACAGGGCTTCAGCCTCGTTCCTCTGGAAATCCCCTATTGCCCAGGCTGGGTGCACAGGGCCCTGGTGAGGCGTGGGGGCTCGCCCCCCACTGGGGGCTGCCCACTTGCTGCTGCACCTTCCTGCATCTGTGCCCAGCAAACAGGCACCGAGGGTCTCGGTTATATTTTATATTTTGAGTGCGGCCAAAAGCCAGTGACATCAAGAGGTGGTTAAACAAACAAATGGCCCTGACTGCTCTCTGTGTTGTCCTTCCTCTCCCTCCCACCAAAGGAAAGCCCTCACGACTGCCAAGCCCCTCTATGACTGACCTGATATATCCCCTCTCTGCTGAAGACCAGATGATTGGGTATCCCCTGGGTCCTGAGTGCATTCAGAGCATTGGTATCCCGCTGTCTAGATGCTAATCACAACATCCCTTTAAGATCCCTGCCCGCTTTGCTCTCCTCTGTAATTTTTACCAGCCCAACTGGCACTTTGCAAACCACTCGCCTGTCTCTGATGAGGTTTTGGGAGAGCTTGGCAGTGTGGTGTGTGGATCCAGCCTTCCCCAGGGTGCCTGCTTTGAAGGGGATGCCCAACTGCGAGTAGACACATGGATGTGCTTGATATTAGTGGACGTTTCACGCACATTCCAGTAAAGGCAGTTGCTTTGCCATTCACCAAGTCTGGAGGCGTCTCGGCTCTCTCCAGTAATGACCAGCTTTCTCCCTTTTCCTTTCCTGCATGGGAAGCAGCAGAGAGTCATCCTTGGTTAAGCAGCATCTGGTTAAGTAGCTGCTGGCTGCAAAAGCATGTCTGGAATGCAGCTTTAACCCCTGGTGACCTTCCCTTGCAGTGCTTCCCAGTGGCCACTCACAAGGATGAGGTTTGGATAAGAGCAACAGGAACAGTGTGTTAACCCCGTGGGATCCAGTGGAGATGACGGGGTTCTGCAGAGTAGCTGTAGAGAGAGCTTCCCCACAGATACCTCTTACTGGGCTGATTTTTTTTTTTTTCTGCTCCTGGAGCAAAGTGTAGTAGTTGTTAAACAGCACCTGGAAACATGGTTTGACAGCTTAGGAAGGAAGCCTTTTTTCTGTGTGAGGGGACAGAGCTTAGCAAAGTCATTACTGTGCAACAGAAAGAGCCAGTTGCTCAGAGGGTGCAGCAGCAAGCAGTTATTTGCAGCAGTCTCCATCCATAGAAATGGAGCCCTTCTGTGTGTGCACACGTGTGCTACATCCCTGCGCTTGCAACTCAGCCAAGAAATGTCCGTATTAACTCCAGATTCTGGGATGTCCCTGTCTCTCTGTGCCGCTCAGTGGCTGTAGCGAAGAGGGGCCAGACATGACCTTGTTGTTTGTAACCCGTCTATCCAAATCCAGCCCAAATCTCACCCTGCCCTCTCTCCAACCCACTTGGCCAACTCCACAGACCCCGCTGCCTTCCCAGAGCCAGGGGCTTCACAGGTCAGTGCAACAGAGTGCCCCAGCCTGTTTTGGAGGAGAAGATGGGCCCCGGAGAAGATGGAAAATGTTGTCTGACGTTTCCTCTGCCTCCTAGCCCTTAATTTTAGTTCTGCTTCATTTCCTTGCAGCTCAGCAGAGTAATGAACAATCAAATCCCTTTGGTAATTTATTTCTTCTGCTGTACAGTTTCGAGGAGGTGATGACACTTGAAATTGCCTCTCCTGGAGGGATGAAGGGGCCAGATTCTGAGCCCCATTACACCAGAGCGTGTCTCTCTTGATCTTAGCAGCCTGCTGTAGCTGCCCAGAGCACAGTGTGGTCCCAAATCCACATTTAGCCAGAGATACAGCCTTGCTCCCTTGATGAGTCCATTAAGGTCATGCTATTACAAGCAGCCACCAGATGAATTCTGTCAGATAGAAGGTACAGGGATTGCAGCTCAGACTCTTATCATTTGCATTAACAGAGTTAATTTGCTCAATAATCTTCAGCAGCACTCCTGGGAACATCTCACTCTGCTTGCCCATGTGCCCTGGGCCCTATTTGTCTCCTGTAGCCTCCGGGGTGCTTACAGCATGGGGCAGCTGTGTCTTGGATGTCCCCGAGGGATAAGATCAGCTCTCTGCATTTATGCAGAGAGACTGCTGGGAGCTGGGTGCAGACACAGGGTGTGTGTGGCAGGGTGAGGGGGAACTGCTTGCTCTGTTTCTGTTATCTGGCCAAAAGTGCATGAAGAGTTGTGCAAATGGCAAGGTGAACAGGGCTGTAGTTCTCTTACCTCCTCTGGTAACCTGCACACTGACCCTTGCAGCAGCAAGGGGGGCTTGAGACTGCTGTACCTCTTCACATCCCCCCTTCTCTTCTCTTCTCTCCTCTCACAGCTTCCCAGATACTCTTGAGACCTGCTGCAGTCTAGACAAAAGCATGACTCTTCAGCCTCCTGGAGCAGGGAGGGAGCTGCCAGCCATTCTGGAGCGATGGGCAAGAATGAAGCTGTTGGATGCTCATGTGGCTCTGACCTGGACTCTAATGCTGCTGCCTCCTCTCCTGTTCGTCACACGCATCTTCCTGACCGACAGCGAGATCCGCTTCTCCCAAGCCAGGGCAATCACTGTGCCTACACTGACTTAGTGAAAGCAGCTGCAGCACGTCACCGGCTGCCCCTATTCGATCCTGCTCCAGGAGAGGGACAATGATGCAGAAGGCAAGAGTTTATGCTCCTGACCCTTTTCCTGATTTCTCCCTACTGCTAATGGCAATGAAAGACTCCTAACACGCCTTCCCTCCTAACTTCTCAAAGGTCTTGCAAGCTTTGCGGGTCAGTCTCTGCCTTAGCACGTAACCAGCAATATTTAGCCCTCTAACCTTATTCAGCTGGGTATTTGTTAGCTTGCACATAGGGAGCTCCCCCCATCTCCATTATAGATCAAATGGAAAAGCTGGAAAGAGAAAGATCAGTCAGTATGAAAGAGAAGCTGTGAAGGACAGATGATTGATGCAAAAGCTGGGGTTACCCTGGGGAATACAACAGGAATAAACATCTCTGCAATGCTCTATAGGCACTTTACCAGATGGATATGGTCAAGAGTGCAGTAATGATTCAGAAAAGGCAGAAGGTTTGAATAACTATTCATGATCTGTCTCTGGAGACCAACAGACATTTGTTTGTGGATTCCAAGATGACAAAACAATTTCCGTGTGTTTGAGGATTACAAGACCGGGAAGCTTGCTGGACACCATCTCCTTGGATACTCCACTTATAAGGCAACAGATAGGTTGAAAGACTTAGTTGAGGAGATCCTTCACTCACTGCTGTTAGTTTTTACTATTTGTTGAAATAGTTCAATTCTAGCAGTCAAATTCTAGCAGACTGGAAGAGGACTCAGAGAATGACTTGAATACTACAGGATGATTTGCTGGCACCAAAGAAGCAGCTAACGCAGGTTCCAGTTAATAAAGAATTAAAAGGCAGGAATAGAATCGATACCAGTCTACATGGTTCGTGGGAAATGGGTCTTGTCAGTCACACACAATGTCATTTTTTGCCTACCAAACCAGTCATCTCATCAAAGTGTGGAGATGGAATAGAAAATAGATTAAGAATGTCTAACTGACAGGTCTCTGAAGGAGTTGTCAAGAGGGAATCACTGTCAGTGGGCACATTTCTACAGAGTCGGCAAGGACAGGTGGTGGGTCTGCTGCTGCTCAATGCTTTCATAGGATGTGTGGAAACACTGGCCACCCCAGTGCCTTAGCAATCCCTGGATGAGCCCAAGGCCGGTGGATTTGTAAAGCAGCCCATTAAGAGACTTAGGACATTGTAATTCAGCCATTGGAATACTTCGTATCCTTGCTGAAGCACCCGTATTTTTAAAAGGAAGAGGAGCCAGAAGGCAAGAATGCAGAAGACGCCCGAGTACAGCTTTTCGGTAAGTCTGTTGAAACTAGACCTTAAAGAATGTTCCTTAACACCTCTCTGGTGAGAAAGAAACTAGTGCCATCCTGCAGCAGAGGTACAGGGGAACAAGCAAGGGCTGGGAGTTGAACACGCAGTCCCAGAGGCTGCCAGAGCTGATCGGTCACAAGGTCATGGTGTAACCCGTGGACAAGCCTTCCCCATCTCTATGTCTCTTTCTCCCTACCCTATCCCCCTGCTGTGTGCCAGCCTTTTTGGCTCAGTGGTCAGCTGAATGCCGAGAGAGGGGAGGTGACCCCCTGTCAGACACGTGGAAGGTTGTGTGCATTAAGGAAAGAGCATCCTAGGGAGGGGAGAGGGGTCTCAGAGCCTCTCTGGAGGGTGCAGAGCTGCCCGCGCACATGACTCCATGTGGGGACGGGTTCCACACATCCTCCTCTTCAGCTCCCCATATTCCGTTGCTCAGGTAACACTTTCAAGGCAGGTCCTTCAAGCAAATTTTTAGGTCAGTTATAATTGGGAAACCTCACATGAAGCTATAAAACATCAGTTAATATGCTGGAACTATCTAGTTAAATGCCAATTACAAAACCCCATAAGCTCCTCAACTCAAATATATTAATAACATAATTAAACATTTATTGCTTATGCAAATTAAAAGTTAAGTTAATCGGACATCAACGAAACCCCGGGAAGTGACCATTTAAGTAACTAATTTCTATTTAATTATGATTCCTCCCTATTATAAAGCCCCCATGCCATTATTTCTGGACTGCTCTGTAGTGTTTACTGGAGCCATTCAGACTCGGCATTCCCACTCCAGTATCTATTCATAATTCCAGACAGCTGCAGCATTCATCTCAACAGCCGTGGACCTTGCACAGCTGGCAGCAGCTGCACTGGGTGCCCCTCCTACTCGTTGCTCCTTCTCCTACCTCCTCTTTGGTTAAGCTCCTAGGAAGGGCACAGCCAGAATTAAGTCTCCTGCAGATTCAGGGTGGGCAGAGGAAGGGGTATGCACCAGACTCCTGGAAAGGTACCTGCTGGGGATGGCGACAGCAAGCGTGTTTGTATATATCCCGTAGGCATAAATGTGCTCTGATAAGCAAGATAAGGATTTAGATCTCCCTGGTCCACCCCTGAGCCTTCTCCCTGGTTTCCTGCATACCTATGCTGAAGTCATTTCACTTCTCTCTATCACCCCCCGGTTAAGGGCACTCTTGTGCACAGTGGGGAAATGATGGACCTCGGGGAATGAGTGTTTCATGATGGGATCAGCTCCTTGGGTGGACAAAACCGTGTGCCAGCGGGAAGCTACAGTTCATTATTATTGTAAAGCGGTAATTGAAAAGGCTGGAAGCTACAGCCGGACAATGAGATGAGGCCGGGAGATGGGAAATGAAGCGTTTTGTTCCTTGAGGGATGGAGACATTTCCCCTGGCGAGCAGAGCCTGTGCAGCCAGGGCCATATGGATGGACTCCCTCCCTCCAAGCGACAGGCAATCAGTTAAACCTGACAGGTGTGAAGATGGCAATTTTCTTTTCAAAACTGTGAGATAAACAGGCTGGCAGGAGTTCGAGAGGAACAGAGAGATAAGGGAGAAATGGAAACATTCAGGTACCCTCTCTCCGTGGGGCTAGAGGTGGCTCACAGGCAGATGGATGGAGGGAAGGGTTTGCTTTGCAAAGCCCCAGATGCACCAGGAGCTCAGGTGCTAGGCTAGAAAAAGGCTTGACAACCAGGCACTAATGAGAGAGAGAAACCCCTTCCCCTCACAGCTCCTCAAAGGGTGCTCCCTTTGATCTCTTAAGATTTGATCCATGTTCATCTCCTGGGATTTACTCGGCACTGAACTGCTCCTCCTGACCTCACTGGCAAGCTACAGGACAGTGTTTTCCGCAAAGGGGCAGAAAACGCATTTAGCGCCTCTGTGCATGCAAACCATTTTCTTCCCCAAATTCCACACAGTTTGGACAAAACTCTCTATGCGTTTCCTCTGAGGATCTGGGTTTGGTTCAGCAGTTGTGAAATCTATGGGGGGAGTGTCCCTAACTCACCTTGTGCTGGGCTTGAGCAGATGAGGCCACATCATTCACCTCGACTGCTGAGGCTAAGGGAGCAACTCCAATGGCTGGTATCCATAAATTATTACCTTCCGATAACTCAGCCCCCGGAGGGCAATACAACATTTTTAACCTACATTTTAATCATGTACATATTTATCTGGCTGTGCCCCTGCTTTGCCTGTATGGCCATGCCTGACTCTGATTTCTGCTAGCTAGTATGTAAAATTTTAGGAGTGCAGCACACATCCAGGGTTTTTTCACAAGCTAATCCTTGTTCTGCAGATACTATATAAGAGAGTCTGCATCTAAACACGTCTAGGAAGGCTGTGAAATGCCTTGTTTGGAGGAGGAGTGAACCAGCCCCCCTTGCCTTCTGGCAGGCACCACTGAGGGCATTTGAGGCTCAACAGCACTTCTCGGTGTCACAGGTCCCCCAGCTGGAATACATTTGCATAAAGCAATTTCCTCTAACAAATACGTTCATACAAATCAAACTCAAGTTTGCAAATAATCTGAAAACATGAAAAAAAATTAATCAAACATATCTGCTACTATAAGTAATTCACCCGGCACAGTTCTAAATTGGCAAGTTTCTCTCAGTTCAATTTTCCCAGTACTAGGTCTAGGTGACTTAGTGGTATGTGTGACTGTGAGTGCTCCAACTTGAACACAGATTACCTTTTACCTGGCAGTGAATTTGGGATTGAGTGTCACATATTTCTGGACTGATGCTCTGTGACCTGACCTGTCTCCAGTGCGCCTTGAGCTCCCACCCCTTCATAGCCAGCCAGGCTTAACGTCTCCCAGTTGCACTGCCTCATTTCTCTGTCTGTAAGAGCCCCTTGGCTCTTGCACTTCCAGTTCTGAGTCTGCTATGAATATGGATCCCTGGGAGATCCACCTGGGTTTGAGTGTTGTGCAAGGCATTAATCCCAGCATGGGAGGGACATCTCCTTCCCAGATGCCTGTGCCCAGGGGTATCAGGCAGGTTAGCTAGTAATTCCCTGACTACACCAGAGTATAGCTCACTCTCACTCACTACAAATCCTACTTAGGCTGTGTTCATCTGTGTGGGTGGAAATAAGTGTAACTCCATCACAGTTGGAAAAGTTGGATATGCTTGCACCAATTGGCAACCTGGCTCTGTATCTTCATCATGGACATTTCAGCCCTGAACTCTGCGTACATCTCGCAGTTCCCAGGGAGGTAAATCTCACGGTGTTTACTCTGGTCTAGGCTGGCTTTCTGCTGCTGGACCATGCTCAGCAGTAGGCATATAGTCTAAGAACAAACAGGAGCCTCTTGTTCATCTCCTCCTGCCCTGGTCCAGCTCCTTCTCTGGCTTTCTGCTGGCACCTCTGCTGATCGTCAGGGCTCTGAAGTTGCTTTTGGGACCAGCAGTGCTCGCCTGCAGAGATGTGGCTTTGAGAAGAGATCCAAGCCACGCTGCCATTTTTCCACGGGCTACATGCATTGCTGGCATTCTCGGCCCAAACGTGTTTCTGTTTTGTTCCAGAGAAACACAATACTTGGGGGCACTGCATGGGAGTCAGTTCCCGCTGTGTGCAGCTCTCTGCAACCTGAGCTGCTGAGAAGAGGCCCCATGCGATGGGTTTTATCCATCATCGCTTAACTGTAAGACACGGCCTGGGAAATCGGCGGCAGCATTTCCCAAGGGCTCATGCCACCAGGACCATGGGCAAAGATAGTCCCCTCCTATCCTTCTTTCCATCTTAGACCTCCATCCCAGCTCCCCGGTGCTTCTTTTCTTTCTCCCCTTTCTCCCCACCCCCAAACTTGGCTGATGTGACTGAGCCAGCTGCTGAGGATCCAGTTCTGTAGGATGCTGCCCCTCTGCATTGCTGTCACGGTCTCTCCTAGGGCTACTGGCCTGAACGGCTGCAGCTGACGCAAAGCTATGCTTCCAACATCTGTCATTACTAAGAGGAGCTGGCAGAAAGGGGAAAATGAGGAGTGAAATATGTGGACATATAGATACAGCCTGGATAGTGGTCACAACTCCCTTTGCCATGTCGAAGCCTTGGTAACAAGAGTGTTCCTGGCTTTTCCTCCCTTTGCATCTGAGGAAAGCCTCCCCAAGGCTATCTTTAACCCCTTCCAAAATGAGGTGCCCAGCACACTCCTTTTCCAGCAGAATGACTGAGAACTGGCTCCGTTAGGGGCATGTGGTTTGGAGGGAGCCTGTCTGCCAAGCAGCACACAATGCATTGATCATCAAGCCTGGTATCAAAGAGCCTCCCGCTGCTCTGGTGCATGCTCTGTGCCTGCTTTACTGCTGACAGGGAATTAACAGTCTGCACCAAACCACTACTTTCCAGCCTAATCCTGAACACTTCCCCCTCCATCCGGCTCATCTCCTCACAACGGAGAACAATTCAAGTTCAGATTTAGGTCAGGACCCCTCTGCCTCTCTCTCTGTGCTGAGGAGTGCTGGAATTTGGTTCAGATCTCCAGCAGGTCATCCACGTGCTCAAGTTGGGTGCAAAAATCCCTTTGCAGGGAGTATTCCGGTCTCCAGGCCAGAGACATGGCAAAGCGCCTGTTGATATCGGTGCAAGGAAGAGCATGCACATTTTCTCTGATCTTTTGCTTGCTTTGTCTTTCCCTCCCTTGCAAAAGTCTGGGTCTTGCAGAGTTGTCTGCCTTGATCTTTGGGAACAAGGCTTTCTTTGTAGCATATATTCACAGTCAGGAAGCTGGAGGGAAAGGGAAAGGCAAACTGTTCTTCCCAATGCAGAGATCAGTAACAGAGATGCAGGGATGCAGTTTCATTGATCTTGCCTCCCAATGGACCCTTAGCATCCCTGTTGCATTTGGGTGGTTTTGATGCACGATCCTCACGGCAGCCAAGCGTTGCACTACAGGAACACCCTACTGTGTCAAACCAAAGGTTGGCCTGGCCCAGATTGGCCCTGACAGCAGCTAATTACACATGCCTAGAGAAAATGTAAGAAAGAGAGCAAGCGTGTATTGACATTTTTCCAATAGCCTGTCCCATCCGCTATAGCTAACAGCAACTTAGGAACTTCCTAAGCTACAGTGTCATAATTTTTAATAGCTTTTGATGGATTTTTCTTCCCTAGGTTTCTCTAGCCACTTTTTTAGCTCAGGTTAACTTTTGACATAAGCAGCGTACTTTGACAAGAGATTTCACTGTTTACATCAAAAAGGGGAAACGCTCCCACTTCCTTTTGTCTGTCTTGAATCTGCTGTCCGAGAATCTCACACAATACCACCTATGTCAGGGGCAAAACCAGTCGTTCCCTGTCCACCTTCTCCAGGCCACTTGCTGTTTAGCAGATCTCTTAACCCTTAGCCTTCATCTGCAGGCAACTCCATTACAAAATACTGCATATCATGGGAACAGACCTAGGCCATTGGAGAGCAGATGCCATTTCTGCTACTGTGACTCTCCTTACAGCTACCAGTCACAGGTCACAGAACGACGCAGTCACAGATGCACAAGAAAAGGGAGAATGGCTCTTTTTTTAAAATTCTTTATTTATAAAAAAGTACATTTTTTTCCACAGCTGAGCCACTATTGGTTTTTATACAAGTAAAAGGAAGGGTGACGCAACACCCCACCCACACAAATTATAACCATGAAAATGCCCCCCTGGACCCCAAACAAACAAATTACAAAGGATGGAAAACAAAAAACCAAAAATCATAAAAGTCCATTACATTATTATTATTTTTATTTTTTATTTTTTACAAAAGCACTTACAACACAGATTACAAAAAAAAAAAAAAAAGTGGGGTTGGGGTTGTTCATCTGTCTGTAGTCTTTATTCCACAATGATTATTACAGTAAGAGGAGGAAGAAAAAGAGAGATAAAATCACTGGAGTTAGGGAATCACGTTTTAAAAAAAGAAAGGCAAAAGAAAAGAAAAACCAGATCCTCAGTGAGAGTACCTCCACCAATACCAGCTTATGCTAGTGGAGGATCTGACTCCATATGCCTGTTACATTCTCCCCCAGGTAAATAACATATGGAAAGTCACACTGGTCCGAAGTACAAACTCACCCCCCCCCCTCTAAGGCTTGGGTTTCCTTCCCTTGCTGGTGGACTGAATCCTCCCCTTTGCCCTGATGCAGAAGGCAGCGCCCCCAGCTCCTGACACCCTCCCCTGCCCCAAGGCTTCCCCTGCCTCTATCAAGGAGTTGCTCATGTTGTCAGCAAACTGCATCAAATATGAAGGGGAGGGAAAGAGGGGGGGTGAAACTGCAGGCTAGGGGGGGTAAAGTGCTATCTTAAGCCCAGCGGTGCAAAGGAGGCTGGCAGCATCTCCATTCCCCACGGGGGCCCACAGCCCGGCAGAGCAAACACAGACCGCAAAACTTCGGTGCTATGGCAGGAGGGGTTGTGAACGTGGGAACCTTACAGTGAATTTTAACCTGCTGGCAAAAGGCTACAACCTGCCCCCCTGCTTCTCCTCTTAGACCAAAATAGGCCTGGGACCCCCTCTTTCCCATTTCCACAGTAGGAAGGCTCTGAGTTTTGTGCAGCCTGCAGGTGTGACACATGGCAATAGGGTTTTCCCCTCGCTCTTTGAGCATAAGGACTGGTGCTGGAAACTCCAAAGGTCTCTGTGTGTGCACGTGTGTGTGTGCGCTTGTGTGCGGGAAACACAAATGGCAAGGGAGAGCAGCAGCCCTCATTCTAATTGCATTCCCTTCTCTAATTGCTTGAAGATCAATCTTTGAAATCTCTCTCTCTCTAACCCTCAGTGATTTCTGCTGAACAGTTGTTGTGTTGCTTTTTTGACTCAACATCAGGAAAATGGCTCTCTTTGTCCCTTATGTCTTTGCAATCAATTTGGTGCTACCATTTCAGTTTGTTTGATTTTTTTTTTTTTACTAAGAAATCTTCCGGGTTTTTTTAATTTCTTTTTCCCCTGGCTGAATGAAAATGATTTAACAACAAGGGGGGGAAAAAATGTCTGGTAATTAAATAAAGGAAAATAACATCACTAGGGTGAATTGCAATGAATAATCCTTGTGGTAAGCCCCAGCAGGAAAACAGCTGGGGTGTCTTTGTATATAAACTACAGGCTCATTTGGGGTTGTGACAGAGATGTGTCTGTCAGTACCTCTTCCTGAATACACACAGGGAAGGAGTTGGGGGGCTTGGCCCAAATTCACCTGCATTTTCTTTCCTGTGATGGTGGTGAGACCCAGACCCATGTACCAGGCTCAGACTGACCTCATCTACCTGTTCAGCTTTCCCATCTTAACCTCGAGGTACCACAAGTTTTGCCTCAAGTTGCCATCCGGGATGAGGGTTTGGGAAGGGAAAAGCACCACGCTGATATATGCCTCTTTGCTGGCAAGAGCCCAGCAAAGGGATCTGGACAATGATCCCTTCAAATGGAGGTACGGCAACCAGCCGTGCCTCTGAGGCACTTTGCCGGCACCTAGTCCCCAACCAGTGCGATGGTGCTTCCCGGGCAGAAATCCAACCCAGGCATCGCTAACGCCACACACCAGTTCAGGTCCAGTGTAAAACAGAGCATTTCCTGGAGAGCAGCAGCTCCCCAGCATCTCAGCAGCCAATGCTGTGCCCACAGCAGGTGCTGGGAACTGAGAAAGGATGGGGACACCAGCCCATCCTCCACTGCTGGTGTGGAGCAGGGACACCACAACAAACAGCTGCCACCTCCTAACTGGAGGCTTCCCTTTGCAGGGTCCCCCAGGGATGTTTTACACCTCCTTAGCACCTCTGATGAAAAGGGGGTGGAGAAGCAGGGCATTTTTCACTGGAGGCAGCCTGAGTGTCCCTTGGAGAGGTGGCCCAGCCAGCACCGCTTAAGTGTGGCACCACTTAAAATCAGCAGCTTGACTCCAGCCTGCCAGAATCTAGCCCATTGAGAGAAACTGAGGCACAAAGGGACAATTGGAATTGGTCCCCAAGGAAAGAACAGATTGATTGCCCTTCTGGCTCCCCTCACAGCCCCAGCACCAGGAGGCACTTGGGGCCACCAGGCAGGTTACCCCTTCAAGGTGAGTTCTGCATGGTCTCCAGCGCCTTCATTCCCTGGCAGCACCTTGCAGGAAGTGAGATGCACACAGTCTTCAATTTGGCACCTCTACTGAGCTCACTCTCGCATTTGGGTAATGCCAGGTAGCACTTTCTTCCCGATGCTGGTGGAAAACCTGATCTAATTACCTTCAAGGGTCCCCTCAGAGCAATTAAACCCAGAGAAGGGAGTGATGCTATTACTGGATCAAAATGGCTCTCAGATGAAACATCAATCTGATTTCCCCACCACCACCACTTCTTTTTTCTTCTACCTTGCTATGGATTAATGGCTAATCACTTGGCTAATTACCACCTCAAGAGTCTCTTGGCCAATTAGCTGACCTTGCACGGGACAGCAAGAAGTGAATCACTGCACAGAGGTGGCATTTCTCTATGACTGTGGGGATAATTGCACCAATGGAGTAATGCTGAAGGGCCCCAGGATGACAGGAATGCACTACTGAACCTTGAACTTGCAGGTTATCTCACTGCTGTGGCAGGCAATACTGTCTAAGGATCTTCGACTCCAGACTTGCTGAGGTTCTGGATGAAAAATAATCATTTGACTGCTCTTCTGAACCACACTGATGAGCTAAGTGGCTGAGCTCCTTCCTAGACTTGTGCTAGTGCAGTATTGGGGAACAAAAAGCGTGATGCAGCAGGAGGGGAACTGTATATCAGCTCTAGCTTGGAAATAGGAAATAGCATATTGTTCTGCTATCTCCTTTTCTTTCTCCGAGTCCCACTGGTTTTTTGAGCCCTGATTCAGCCAAGTATGTTGACACAGTATGAATGGGCAAAGAATAAGCCAAGGAGGCTACATCTCAAAAAATGACACCTCTAAGTGCAAGGCTGATAGCTACCAAAGCATATTTCTTAGGACTCCTTGTCCGTATTTCCTGCAAGCTATGCCTTAACTCAGGAACAGTCAGAGCGTCCCATTCTCTCCCAGGCCTGTCTGCTCTGTTTGCAAGGCTCTGTATCTTTGGTCTTTAGGACACAACTTCACTGAGGGTTAGGGCCCTGCAGTGCTGTGGAATCAGTGCAATGTGAATTTGCCAGATCAGATCAGTGGCCCCTGCCTGTGACTAATGCAGAACATGAAAGAATCGCTGCTGGACCCTGCAGATTTTAAAAAAGGTTATTTTCTTCCAAATCCATCTCCTCTCAGCATGTATCTGTGCTGGGTGAAATTTGCAGGGAGGGTCTGTGCCACTGATTTCCACTCTGCGCTTGGTCATGGACCACCCAGAGTTTGGTGTTGGAGACGTTGTCACAACCCTCTTTAGAGCCTGGTTGTGAAATACAGGTCTAAAGGATTATGCACAAATGATGCAGGATCTGGAACATACCCCACGTTACATTAAAGTAAGCTGTGGCGAAGGTACAGTGCTCAGCAATGCTACATCCTGATCCAGATTACAGGGTTCAGACTTCGGGGAATTAAAGCCCTGTGTATGCTGTTATCCCAAGGCACTGGAGGGAAGTCATTCCCTCTGCAGGTTTACAAAACCCCTAATAATCAGCACCTACTAGTAATCAGAGATACGGAGAGATGTTAAGAGATTTCATTTTCTTTGTTGGGGGGTTGCTTGGTAGCCAGGTGCTCCTGGTGGCAGTGGACGGACACGGGAAGGTTTAGCTGTATTTTTTTAAGGTTCAGCCCAAGAGATCCCGAGGGAATCTCTGTCCGCCCTGTTTCAAGCGGACATAAAGCAGCCTTCCTGTGGCATTTGGCTGTTCTGCCAGAAGCCAGGAAGCAGAGAGGGCTGGCAGGAACAGCAGAAAGATTACAGCCTAACAATCGGATTTCCCACTCCCCTACACCACTAACGCAATAAGAGCAAGCTGCAAACTGTGGATGGCTCAGGCTGAGCTTCACATTGCCTGGACCAAACACCACACGCTAGGGGAAAGCATTGGAGGCTGCCTGGATCAGAGATCTGACCTTGACTCATCTGCGTGGGTCTGACTCTCCACCTTCCCTCTTGCAGCAGGATAACCGCTGGATGGTATGGAACAAAACCCAGCGGGTAAGGCAGGAGGAGAATTAGTCCTGCTATTTTTAGATATGCATGATAATACAGCTCAGAAAACTGGGGATTTCTTTTCAAACAAAAGATTTATTTATACATCAAATTAAAAAACAAAACAAAACAAAAACAACCCACAAGAAGAAAAATAAGCCCCAACCCAGTGAATCTAATTTGGATATGGTCAGTGTCAGACTGAGGGCCCTGAAGTCTGGAATCCCATTTATCCACAGAGCAGAGATAGCAGCAATCCAAGCCTCCCCATCACAACGCAGTGGCTCAAGGGAAGGAGGACAAGATCAATACCCCAGGCTCACTCATTCCTGCCCTGTCTACCAAGCCTTTGCTTAGAAAAGGGATGTGATATTGAAAAAGTGGCAATCAATGCAGACTAAGCAATCTAAGTGCTGGGGTTGTTGCTAGGAGAGTCAGAAAGAAGTGCCTCCGTGCTCTGACCCCAAAAAAAAAAAAAAAAAAAAGTGTAAACACATGACAATTAAGTCTTAGTGGTATAACAAAACTTAGGGGCCTGATCCTGGACTGCAGCCCTCAAAGACACTGGATGGGAGCTCTGCCCTGCCAGGCTCTGCTGACCAGAGCTGAAGGCAGTGAGTTTGTGGGAGAAGCAAAGTGGTATCGGTTTGTCTCCTTCCCCAGGCAATGGCAGCAAGGTGTGTGTGCACAATATACCACGCACAACTGTTGTGCCAGAGTTAACTGCTCTGTGGCTGGTAATAGCAACAGCAACAAGAACAAAAAGAGCCAGCATTTCTCTGAGCCATCACAGGGGAAAAAATGTCAGCAATAAATACTCCTTTTCTTGTTTTTAAAAGAACACTCAAACAAAGACAGAAAATGAAAAGCCAGGAAATAATAAATTGTAGGAGGAAAATGGCAGCTCTGTTTCCCTGCCCTGCTATCAGCCCATGCACATGGGGTTTGTTCGAGGGGCTTTTTGTCCCCCCTCTCTCCTCATTTTCCTTTTATTGAGTCATTAAAAACTGGGAGTGGATCTCCCCAGGCTTGCAGTGGGCAATGGGAATGCTACCCAGACCCCACTGAAAAGAAAGTGATTAGGAAAAAAAAATCAGTTCACCTGATAATGGCACCTACGTTTCCACTGCCATAAGCTTTTCTGGCCTCTGTCCTTCTAGGGACAGCCCACTTGACCCCCTCCCAAGGTTAAAAAAAAAAAACAAAGAAGACAACATACAAACAAATTCCAGTGTTTCAGGGGTGCGGAAGTGGGAGGAGGAACCTTGGGGAGAGAAGTGGGGCCGAAGGGCACTCCGAGACATGAAGACACAAACAGAGTGTAATATACAGGCTGGGCAACAGTTGTTAAAGCAAATAGTAACACCTAAGCCACCGACCAATACAAACACCACAGAAGGGGACGAAAGTCGTCAAGAGAAATTAAAAAGCAAAACCAAATCCAAGAAAATAATTACCCAACCTCCCACCTCCCGTACGCCCCAAAAAATGATCTGTAAGCAAAGCTGCCCTCCCTCCCCGCTCGCCCCAGCCCGCCCTTCCTGGCAGCGCTGGAAGCATCCAAAGTCTCTGCCGAGCGCCCAGGGCTGGCCGGGGGCGTGCGAGCGTGTGCGGGGGGGTGAGCGTGCGTGCAGTGTGTGTGCAAGCGGCCGCGGCACGCTCGGCTCCGCTCGGCTCCGCTCGGCAGGGATGCAGGGGGGGAGTGGGAGGGCATCACTCGTGTGTGTGTGTGTATGTGTGTGTGTGTGTATGTGTGTGTGTGTAGCAATGGGGTGCCGAGCTACACGTACCACTCCTTTTTGGAAATAAAAGATCCGTCGTTCTGTGAGACCATGTTCTCCCCTATGTCGAGCTGCTCGGGGTCATACTGGAAGCCGAGTGTCCTTTCGTCGTAAGGTTCGGGGTGCGCCTCCCCCTCGTCTACCGTGAAGTAAGGCCGCTTAGCATCCTCCTCGTATTTGTTGGGGCCACCCAACTTGCGCTCGCCTCCCGCGTCCTCGTCCTCGTCTTCGTAGGTGCTGCCGCCCAGCGGGCCCGGCTTCTTCTCGTCGTCCGAGTCGTCGGGGTACTGGAGGTTCTGGGCCATGGGGGGGTGATGTTGTGGGATGCCGGCTTTGCTGTAGCCATTGCCGTACACGTGCTTCTTTGTGCTGTAGTCACCCTTGAAGGTGTGACGCCGGCGCCGGAGTACCACAAAGAGCACCACGGCCACCACCAGGACCAGCGAGACTCCTCCCACTATGCCCCCAATCACCGGTGTGGGGATGTTCGGCTGCACCATGGATTTGCGATCATCAATTGGAGACGGGGTGTAGGGAAATTCTGGGTAGGAAAAGACAGATGGAAGGGGGAACAGTGTCAAACCATGCGGAAACGCGCCCTCCCTCCATGCTTTCATTGCCATTTTTGGGGGGTGAGGGGGTGGGAAGATGAGGGTAAGGAACAGGGGAGGGAAAAACTAGGGAAAGGGGAAAAGGGTGCATCCTCACAGGGGTCAGCGCGCAGGAGCTCTGCCTTAGCAAGGGGAACGCAGCGTGCCGTGCCAAGCTCGCCAAGCCTCATGCAGGAGCCCCGCAGGCTGGAAGCAGTGTTGCCCTCCCCACCCCACCTGGTTCCTCCAGATGTGCTCAGATCCCACAAGCACAGTGCCTTGAGTCCAGACGCTTTCTTTTACCGGGTGACACTTCAGGTCCAGTTTACCAGAGCATACTGACAGCCCCAGGGTGCTCCTGCCTGGGAGCAAGACCCCAGCCCCATCCAACGGTGGGCACCGAGCTGCCATGACTGCTCCTGTAGATGCCACGCTAGACCCGCCGGCTTTGCAACCCCCTCCCCTGACCCCAGCCAGACTAGGTGGGGCGAGAAGGCAGTGGTACCTTGTGGTCTCCCCCCTCAACCACCCCACAAGTGATCTGCACGGCGCTCCTCAGGGTCACGGCTGGCTCCTGAGCCCTCCTGCTGACCCGGCCGTGCTCTACAGCACAGGGACACAGAACTCCCATTGTTTCTTTTTCTTCTACGCTTACTGGGGCCAGCACAGTGCCACTACTCATGCTAATCTTGTTCCTTCAGTTACCCTGCCCTATTTTAAAAAAAAAAATAACTCAAAAGGGAAAAAGTAAAGGGATGAGAAAGAAACTCTCTTCACTTTCATGCAGTTCAACACCTACACTTGGGCACAGATAAAGTTTGATCCAGGACTTAAATCAACCTTCCTAATACTCCCTGGGCACAGACACAGCCCCTGGCCAAACTCAGCTTTCACAAACTGCCTGTTGAGCATCTGTGTCCATGAGGCACTAATCACCACGTGGCTGTCTCAGTCCTTCACCTGCCTCTCAACTTAGACAGCAGGCACCTGCTTAATGCCCCATGGCAGCTTTGCCCTTGCACACCGTGTTCAGGAACTTCACACTGCTTTTTCCACCCGAAAGGACCAGCTCTGCTCGTAGCTGCAAGCTGCTGCTCTGGAGCCTCCTGGACCACACTTTTCACCCTGGCAGACTGACTAGCAATCTCAGCATGCCTCCCGGAAGAGCAGCCAGGATGGAGTGAAGGGGCTCAAAGGCAGCAAATTCAAAAGGGATATGAGGCAGAGTCTGATTCCTGCCCCCTCCTCGCCCCTGCAGGACTACCTGCTGCTGGCAGCCACGTTTCTGCATTTGGGCAGGAAGGCCTGAGCAAGGAGAAGCTGGGCAGGGAGCAGGTTTTCCTGCAGCACAGCTTAGCCCAGCCGCTAAGGAAGAGGGGAGAAAAGAGCTTCCCCCGAGCAGAGGCAGTTCCTGAAACAGCAGCAGATTTTGGACAAGGGTACCGAATTCGAGAAATTGCTGGCCTGATCCTCGCAGCATAAGCATTTCACTTGTGCCTAAGAACTGTTTCATTTCTGTTTTTCCTGCGATATCATCCCAAGAGAATCTTGGTTTCTGCGGTGCTGACTTGCCTTGAGCAAAGCCTCACGAGCCCGAAACCACACACGGAGCAGCACAGTGGGCAGAACGGGCTGGGGGACAGGCAGATGGAGGGGCTCCCCGCTGCAACCAGAATGAGGAGCATGACGCTGTGCAGGCAGGAGCCAGCGTCTCTTTCCAAAGACAGCCTTCAGAGCAGGAGCGAGGGCATGAATTTCAGCACAGGGAGCTGGGACTGGGTTCTGGAAAGCCAAAACCACATGTTGCAACGAACAGAAGGCTTGTCATAGCCAGCTGGTTAATGCAAAACCTCTCTGCAGAGACAGCAAGAAATGTCACGTCCACCCCCCTGGTAGTCCTGGCTGCTGAGAGCTCAGATTCAACCACACAAGTGTCCACACAGCTCCTGCCACCCCTGCCCGTGCCACCTCCCTAGGATTGCTCCATGCCATCACGGTCTCTGCAGCCACGTGGTGCCCAATTCCCAACACTGTGCAGAAAGCAGGAGTCCACCTGAAGATTAAGCGTGTGCAGGGAAAGACCAGCAAGCTGGCTCAGACCCCAGGGGCTCTATCTTTGATTTCTACCCATCCCACAGCTCCAATTTGAAGCCTCTTCTGACCTCGCTTTTCCCCACAGCGAGACTGATTTTGTGCATGGGGCCGCGGTCCCCAAAACCCCACCGTGAGAAGACCCAGATATGGTGTGCATGTTGGGCGCAGGCTCCTTAAAGCCATACCGATCCCCTCTGCCTCCCAGCTCTGGAAAACAGATTTGAGAGGGGAAGCCTGCACAATTTCCAAAGCAGCTTGGCCCACTTTTCTATTAAAAGCTTCATTAACAGCCCAGGTTGGACGCATGAAGTGAAAGGGGGAATGTTTTTCTACCTTTCTCATATATATTTATTTTTTTCCTGCCCTTTGCGCTGCCCGCCCCTGAGATAGCACTTGCCTACATGCCACCCCCCTGCCACTGCCAACGCCGTGGACACGAAAACTAGCACGCCGCTGTCTTGGATTTCACACGTCGTTCGGGGAAGTAACTATTTTCTGTGCAGATCCCATCCCCATCCTCCTCGCAGTGGCCCACTTCCCATGCCAGAGAAAACAAAAATCGAACAGTGGGAAGAGAGGGAGAAGAAAGGTGGGAAGAGAGGGAGAAGAAAGGTGGGAAGATCGCAAGCCGGCAGCCGAAACCATCCCCTCCCTACCCACACGGTTTCCTCCCCTCCTCGTCCACCCACCGCGCTCCCCCGCAGCCTGGAAAAGCCAGCGGCTCCGGGGACGCGGCGGGGGAAGGCGGCTAAGCCCCGGGTCGGAGGGGGGGGGACGACACACGGGTACAAAACGAGACGTGAGTGACCCGGAGAGGAGCGGAGACAGGCTGCCGGGAGCGGGGAGGGCACAGGCCCGACACCGCCGCTGGATGGCGGTGCAGACCGGCGCTGGCCGCCGGAGCCCCTCTCCGTGGCCGCGGGGCTGCAAGCCAGCCCCCAGCCCGGGCTGAGCCGGGGAGGGAAGGGGGGGTCCCCGG
Organism: Numenius arquata; assembly: GCF_964106895.1. Lineage (NCBI taxonomy): Eukaryota > Metazoa > Chordata > Aves > Charadriiformes > Scolopacidae > Numenius > Numenius arquata. The sequence continues at coordinate 2,810,472 of NC_133597.1, forward strand.
CCTGGATAAGGTCCCCTTGGCAATGCCAGGTGGCGAGCGTCCTGCCCTGTGCCCCAGCAGCCTGGCACGCCTTGCAGCATCCTGCCACCGTGCCCTGGCATTCAACGGCCGGGTTAATTAATGACTGGGGACAGGTCCGGTTCTCAGCGGGTGCCGCTCCGCACGCACCCACTGCTGTCAGCCCCACAAAGCGGGGGTTTGCCCCTCTGCCCACCGAGTTTCGTGGCCGGGGTGCAAAAGAGAGCAGAACTGCAGCCTGGGGAGAGAGGGGAAAGTGTGGGAAAAGGATCCCCTTTTTGTGTTTGAGGGGTGCGTGAAATTTCTGGAAACTGGTGCGATGCCCGAGCGTGCTGGGGGCCCCATGTGAAAAATCCATTAGGAAGAGTCTGGAGAGAATTAAAGCCAGTGTGAAAAGCGGACTGGAGAAACAGGAGACAGCGGAGTGGAGGGAGGGGGAACAAGCTAGGCTTTAATGCCAGCATAAAAAGTCTCCCCCCCCTCCTGCTACTCCCCAGCCCTCATAAAAAGAGGGAGTGCTGTATGAATAGGAATTAAAGCAGCAACACTATCTGCCCGCTGCCCGGCTCTGCCAGCTGTTGCATTCAGCCCAGCTTCCTGTCCCCGTGCCAGGAGCAGGACCTCTGGGGCAACAGCTGGGAGCGCAGAGAGACGGGGGGTCACCCTGGGCTTCGCTCTGGCACTCGGCCGAGCCCACAGGTTCTCTTTGATCCCTCCATGCAAGGCGGAGGGCTCCAAGCATCCTCCTTCCTGCTCCCAGCCCCTATCCAGGGGCAACAGCAGTGCTGCCGCTGCAGACACAAACCCTCACAAGATGGCCTTCCCCATCACAAGAGTGGCTTCCAAAAGAGACGTTTTAAAAATCGTATCTTTCTTTTAATGGCCGGTTTCCAATAATAATGAGACGTATGCAAATCATCCTGCCTGTCCATCAATCCCTTATCTAATGCTTTTTGAACCTACTGGCCAATTTCAGTGGTATCTGACAGAAGAAGAATGAGTCAAAATTGTCCCTATCATAAAGCTCTTGCAGAGAGCTGGAGTGGGATCCCTGGCAGAGGTGAGAGCTAAACCTCATTAGACATCAGAGAACCCACAGGGACAAGAGGCTGCTCCCAAGGGCAGGAAAGGGCCCAGATCAGAAAAGCATATTTTTAGACACCAAGTAATTTTTCTATGATATGCAGATCCACAGGAAACCAGCTTTCAAAAGCCCTTCTGCTCATCACACTGCTTAGATATTTTGAAAGATACTACTTGCTGTGGACACTCTTTTTCTTGAAGTCACATTTCCATCCTTTTTCCTTCAGTCATAAGGGCCAAGGAAAAACCCAGCACCAGCCAAGATTCTCACTGTAGCCATGGGCATTGAGGAGAACACCAAACTCCATGAGAAAATACCTTTTGGACATGTGTCAGCCCAAGCTGTTCCTTGCATGAAGGTCCTCAAAAGGAAGGCCCTGGATTTCCTTCTACCTTCCAAAATCAAACACCTGCTGCGATGGGAAACAGGGGGGGCCTCTGGCCGGTTCCAGACAGGGTGAGCAGCAGCTCCAGGGAGGAGCAGGAACCTTAATTCCAATAGGCTCGTGGTCCTTCCCAGTTCCCAGATGGCCTGAGCAAATATAGCTATGATCATGTGGGTATTTTTTACGAGACCGATTGCTGATGGCAAACTTTCCATGCCAGTACAGTCCATGCCAAATTATCCCAGGACTTTGACCTGCTGTGTTACAGGCCTGTACGTAAGTGGAGATAGGGAGCTACCTCTGGACCCGCCTCAGCTCAGACAGGGCTGCAATGCGAGAACCCCATGGCACTGCTGACCTTTTTCCTTCACAACAGCCCTTGCGTTTATGCATGTCCATCTCTGGCTTCAAGGGATCCTGCCCTTCCTCTCCGTACCAGGGATTTCTGCTCTCCTTGAGCGGAGCAGGGCCAGGGGGAGAGGAGGCGGTGGGGGTGGAAAAACCACTGGCAACTAATCCAGAAGTTTAGCAGCTGCCACTGGCGTTTCAGAGTGTGACGGCTTTTTAGGCCAGATGCCAAACGTGAATTAGGTTTTAATCTCTCTGTCAGGTCACCTATCGCTTGTCAATCAAGCGCTGCTCCCGCAGGGGCCGTTGGCACAGATGCCATCAGACAGGATGCGGCAGACACTCCTACCCGCCATCCGGAAGATTAGCATCAGACGGACCCCCCAGGCTTGCTCCTCTCTAGCCCCCGGCCCTACATCCTCCCACCTAAGGCAGCCACAAGCGCTCGCTGGTGCAGCGTGGCACGGCCCTGGCCGTCGGCAGGGCTTTGGGTGCACCTGCTCCGGGCTCGGGATTTAAGGCTTCCCGGAAAGGGCTTTCTCTTGCGCGCTGAGCCCCTAGCAAAGGCCTGCTGCAGCATGGCACAGGGCTCCAGTGAGCCCCACGGGCTGTCTGCAGTGACCTTGCTGGGACAAAATCACTGGTGGTGTGTAAACAACTCCCTGCTGCAAGCCAAGCAAACGGGGGGGCCGTCCAGCCCCTGCCAGCCTTTCCTCCCCTCTTCCAGCCTGTGGCACATCCAAGGCCAGGGCCGCAAAGCCGCCTGCCCACGGGCTGGCACGGCCCTGGGAAGGGAACAGCACACAGAGCCTCCCGGGAACAGCACGCAGCCTCCCGTCCTCCCCTTCTCAGGGCACGTGCACATTGCGTCCCGTCTCCAGGAAATCTGGGGGGTGCTACACCAAGCAAGCAACGAGGGGAGGCTGTGGTAACCTGGAGGAAAAGACCCTCCCCTGGCTTTGGTAAACAGGCAGGAGCCCTGCAGAGGAGAGGGTGATAGCGGTCCCTGCCTCAGCACAGGCTCTGCTCTCCCTGCTCCCCCAACTCTAGCACTGTGGTTCTCCTTTGGGTTTGATGTTTGGCTGGTGCTTGAAGCCCCGTGGGGAGAAGAGATGTTTTAACAACATCTTTCTCCTTGTGCTTCCTCTGGCTGAAGCCAGTACACAAGTGCATGAATGTCCCCCCGCGTACACGCACAAATGTGTATGTACACACGTGCACAAGGGACAGGGTATGTATACACACTGCTGCACACAAGCCCATGCAGGCAAGCACATGTTCATAAAGACATGCATATTCACACATGCCAATGCGCCGATGCTCTCGTGTCCTGCACACACTCGTGACCGTGTAGCAGGGCATCCCCATACAGGCATGCAGGTCTGGGAGGCCCATTTGCATGCCAGGATGCAGATCAGGGTCACACATATGTGTGTATGTAACCAGCTCTGTGCAGGACCACCACACCCGTGTGCCGGCACGCAGGGACACGCATGCAGTCTATAACCACAGCCTTTTATTATGTCACCCAACCGCCTGTAATAAATAGTTACATGTCACACTACATGGCTTGGCTGCGACTGACAAAGGTCCTGCAAGGCAGGAGAAGCTATTATAGGAACAGATTGCAGGAATAAAATATTAAATTTCCACTTATCCATCTCTTTAATGCGCTATAACTCTAATAGGAAGCGTTCAGCCTTCTCTCCCTGAACAAATTGCCCCATGAGGGGGCTGAACTAGCCCTGCACTCCTCCTCTCTGGGGCGGGGGCCAGGAGGAAGGATGCTGGGTGGCAGGGGGGGAGAGGTCTGTACCCAGGGAGACAGGAGGGGGAAAAGCTGCTGCAGGGTTTTTCTTTGCATCAGCCTTCTGTTTTTTTTCTCCCAAGGTTGGCTGCTCACTAGATTGAACTCCATTTATTGCATGCAGCTCTTGAAAGAGGTTTCGTGGTCCACTGACAATCCCTAAATTGCCTGCAAGACCCAAACAAATGTACCTGTAATAGCTGAGCGAGGACGGCTGAGCCCCCACCAGCACTGGCCTAATCGGTCCTTAGGGAGAGCTGGATAAACATATTCAGATCCCATGAATTATTAAAAGCAGTTTTTTATGTGGTGGAGGCCTGGTCTAACGGGTTGGCTGCTAATCCCTCCTAGCGGGGCAGCTGCTGGTGAGCCCCTCCTTCCCTCTCATTTATCCTCAACCCCACAATTTGGACCTTTGAGAATAAACTGAGATTACAGGCAGGCAGACATCTACCCAAAGTCATTCCCCAGAAATCCTGCCAGTCCCCGCTTCCCTTGCCAGCACTGTGCTGGTCAAGCGTGAGAACCAGGCTCCACCAGTCCCCTGAAAAACCACCAGGAAGGGAGACATTTATCGAAGCCTGAAGGGGGAACCCACAGACCCTCATCCTGAGAGGAGCCCGTGCCCGTGCAGGCTGCAATGCTGTTGTGGTGCTGAGACAGATAAAAGGCTGGCAGGCGGCAGTAGGAAATGTGGAGAAGGCTGTATCTGGTGTTTGGGAACATGTGACCTGACAGCACAAGAGATAAGGGGTGGTTGGATAGACAGAACGACAGCAAGAAATGGACGTACAGGCTATACAGAGACGGCAAATGAGACACGGTGAAGAGAGCCTGTTCCTTTCTAAGTCTTCTGCAATACCTATCCCACCTCCTTCTCTGTGACTAGGGATTGAGCTGGAGGCTTTTACCCTCTGATCAGTGTTCCAAATGTGACCCAAGCTCTGGTTACTGCGTGGGATGGTTTTTCTATTGCCGATGGGAAGCAAGTCTGCTCAGTTTGTACCAGGCGGTTGCCTGCACTGTCCCAGAAACACAGCGCCTTTGGGAGCAAGTCCCATGAAACGGCCAGCGGCTGAACGGATTTTGGCCGTGACCTTCCCCTGGCTTGGGGTGCTTGGGCAGGGCGGGTGCTGCACCACATCTGTCCTGAACACAGAGCTTTGTTATTCCGGTGCCTTTCACTGGCAAATGAAAAATCCCCCCGAGAAAGGCACATACCAGGAACAACACAGCAGGCAAGGATCCAGGACAGGAGGTGTGAATTAAAGGCCTGCTACAGTGATAATGATCATAAATAAATACTTGGTAATTAGCATCTAATTAGCACATCCCATCCATTGACCTCCAAGCATTTGGATAGAGGAAGATTAGCTTGGTTTACCCATGTTATAGAAGAGGGGAACTGAGGTGGTGAGGGTGCCAAACACAGTGTTAGTGCTAATTTCAGGAGGTCAGCTGCCCCGGCCTCGTCTTTATGCTCACTCAGCACTTACCACTGTAGAGAGCAGGTGGAGGGGCTGGAGCGCAGCCCCTCTCAGCAGCCCATTTCATCACTCTCAGGTTAGACAACTCTTCAAGGGCCGGGGTGGCTCGGAGAGGTGGCTTGCTATCAGAGCAGCAGGCGCTCTGCTTTGCCTCGGGCTGGACAGCAGGAAGGGCTAACAACCTTGGGAACCTGTCCTGTATTTCCCATGCCTTGGGGAGTCCCCATCGCACCTCATTGCACAGAGGGGAGCCTTGGCAAGTCGTCCCAGCTGCCAGGCATGCCTCCCAGGCTGGTAGCACTGCTTCAGCAGATGGTCACTCCCTCCTCTGGACCCTGAGAACCCAGAGCTCATTGCAGTGCGGCAGTGCTCCAACTCACTACTGCAAGAGGTACTTCCATCTCTCTCTCCTGAGACCCACAACTGCTGGTCACTGCCTGTCATTAACCCACTGAGAAGACGAGTCGCTCCTTTTACCCCTTCCCTGCTCTCAAAGCACCAACGGCCACTTTTCCCCTTGGATGATGCCTTGCAGTACAACTTTGTCTCTCTGAAATCAGGCTATTGCCATATGTTATTTCTTCTGTTTAACCTATTTCTTGACAACACTTTCTCTCTTGACACTACCCAAGCATATCCACGTCTTTTCCTCACTCCTGTGGCTATGCTGATTTGCAAGTCGTCTAATTCCTTCTGTCCCATATGACATATAGCATCATTTCCCGTGGTCGGCATCCTGTGATGTTATTCCTTTCTGGAGCCCAGACAGAGCTACTCAAGTGCTCACAGACTCTCACTAATCTGTGGCAGCCAGGCGAACAAGTGCACAGACCAACATGGCATCGGAAGGAGCACAAATGAAAAATCATGAGAATTGCCTAACATCAGAAACACCAAACACCATCCTGAACAAATGACTCATCCATCTCATACTTTACTGCCTCAGTGGCAGTCTATATCATCATCCTACTCCTTCTTCTACCTTCTAACAATTATCTCCCTGACATGTCTTCACTTTGAACATGTCCAATGATGTCTCTGATCCAAAGCAGAAGAGAAGGGGAAAACAAACTGAATGTATCTCGGTGTAAGAAAGGAAAAGACAACAAGAGGAGAGGAGAAAAAATCCAAGCCAAACCAGTGCAAAAACAATGCAAAGCAAAGAACTTCACTGATCCCTTTGCATCATCAAATTCCCCACCCCTAGAAGGAGACACTGATGATTAAGACAGACATTAAGGAGATGTAACTGACTGGTTGCTGTCAGCCGCTCACACTCTCCTCTCCGCACCTCCTTCTCTTCCATCTTTCAAAAGCACACCAAGTGTTTTCCTACCTGTGACATTGACTTCCACCAAGCCCGACCGTGTACCGATGGCGTTGGAGGCCTCACAGATGTAGGTGCCAGCCACGCTGTAGGAGACAGGCCCTTTAAAGTAGATGGTGTTGTTCTGGATTTCCACGCTCCCTGGCAGAGTCCCGTTTGGCCTAGGGAAAACAAAGATCATGGTTGACCCCAGAGATGATACTCAGTAGGGTCAAGCAGTATTGCAGAAGTGGCACTGACATGCTGGTTCTGTGCTTCCTCTTGGGCAGGTCCAGAACCTGGTGGTGCTGAGTGGAAAATACCCATTAAAGCAGTCAGCCTTGAAACCAAACCCTCAGACAGCAGCATTACAGGAAGAAGTCAGTAGTGTCTCCAGGGTAAATCTGTTGCATGAGAATTAGGTTCTTTACATGGATCAGTTTTTTTTCCCCCCTTCTCTGTGATTACAAGGGAGATTGGACATATTTGGGTCACATACAGCTCCTTGGATTCGGCTCATGAGATGTGGAGCACTTTTAGTCTATATTCTCCCCTGTCCAGAAAACAGACTCAGAGCCTTCATTTTCCAGCACAAACCCTGAATAGATCCAAGGTTAGGGTAAGATAGCCAGGCCACTCTTTTGGTTTGGGTGGCTCACCTCCAGCAGGCTCATCTTCAGTGTTCCTCAACCCCCGACTTTCCATTCGATGGAAAATACAGGAACGGGACACCAACCTGACCCTGCTTTATTCCAATTTCCTGCCCATGTAACTCTCCCAGGCAGCTGATCAGCCAGTGTTAATTGCAACTCAAGCTCGAGGAAAGCAGTGCTGATTTAGAGCCCTGCCATCTATGACCTGCCCATGTCAGAACAGTTAGATAAGTGTGAAACTGGAGTAATGCAAAACTAAGTCTACAGACACACAGAATAAATGAACAAGGCAGATAAAAAATTAAAAAAAAAAGATCCTGTGTGTTAGGAAAAGACACATATGGCCTGGTTATTCTTAATTACTGAAGCAAAGTAAAGTAATTACTTCTCTTAGGCAATTAAAAATTGCTCAAGTAATTCTTTCCCCTCCTCCCAACAAAAATGTGCACATATTGTCAGCAATTTGTAAGAAACAAAAGGGAATAATGGGGGTATAATTAGGTTTGTAAAAAAGTGCCTAAATGCACACACACATATTTTGCATGTCTGCATATACACATAGGCACATATGTACGGCAAACACTTGAGTCGTTCCCAGCTACATCAAGCCAATGATCCCAAAGCCAACAGAAGAACAGAAGAGCGTTATGTTGGTCCTCTGCCTTTGGGTGAATTAGGGACCTGCATCTACAAAGACAAGGGCACATCTAACCACTGTGCTGTGGGATGCTAAAGATGGTTATTGCTTCCTCTATCAGCTCCCCTGATTGTTGCTCATCAACATCCGGATGATAGGAGAGGAAAGCATGGCTGGTTTCTACATGCCAGGCAGGAGCAAAACATCAGCGGAATCAGTAATTGCTTCCTGACCCCAGGAAGGAGAAGAGGTACCTATCAGCACATGGATAAACCAAAGCTGCTGGTGGCTATTTCTCCAGCTGCCCAGCCAAAGAAATGCGGAATCATTTTGATATTACCAAAGTGGCACTGCGGGAAGGAAGGGGATGGCCACAGATCTTACTCCCATTCCTTACCTCCCTACACACACACACACACTGAATGCCTAGGTGGTTGGCTGCTCTACAATTATTTATCAGGCTTTCATTGCATCTGCTTGGTCTGCCTCTTCCTCTTTAATTTTGTGATTCCTCTCTCTCCATTTTCCTCCCTGCAGCTCCTTCTCAAAGCAAAGTACTGATGATCCCAGCATCTTAGCTGTGAGTCAAGAAACTCTTGCAGGCTAAAGACAGACAAAAGGACATATGCACAGCCCACAGACAATCCATAGGATTTAAAACAAAATAAAATCATGAATCACAAAGCATATAGGGGCCAACTCAACGCCCGGCTCAAAGATGTGCTGTTCCCAAGAATCATTTCTGCCAGTGCCAGATTTATTACCAGCGCAGTGTGTAAACCAGGCGTGCAAATGACACGTCGCATTCAGACTCAGTCATGCAGTGCCATGCTCAGCCCTGACACCTGCATCCCCTGCTGTGTTTGAGCCTAGTTGGTAGCTAACCCTCTTTCCTGCCCTGGGCTACAGAAACATCACCTGGCTACCCCGTGCTTCAGCTCTCAGCCTGCCTTCAGCATCGCTATCATAGCAGAAGCAGACTGTCCCAACAGAGACCAGGGGCCACTTGTGCTGCTGGCTGTGTCCGTACACAGCAACAGAGCTCCTGCCATGGACAGCCTGATGCCCAGGAGCTCAGCAAGCGCTCAGCCTCATGTGAGCAATAGCAGACCAAAGGGATGAAATGACTTGCCCAAAAGCAGAGAGAAAACCTGCCTCCGCTCCCCGGCTCCATCTCACAAGGCTCCCTTCACCTCGATTCACCAGTCCTGTTGCACAGAGATAGCCTAAACTGGCATCTCTTCTGCCTTGCGTGCCACAAGGGACATCTTTGCCTATAATACTTTCCTGGCAACGTTCTGAGGAACCCAGAGCGCCCCCTCGGAGTTTAAGTCGAACTGGCAGAACCAAGAGAGGGAGAGAACTGAGGATGAGAACTAGAAAAAAGGCAAGAAAAACAATCCTCTTCAGACTTTCACTGTGAATGGTTTGATCTGGGAAGTGAAATGAGACAGAATATGCCTAGCTCCTTGCAAAGCCATTTTGAGAGCCTCTTTCCTGATGACAAATGCCAGCTGAAAAGAAGAAAGGATCCATTTGATCTTTCTTTTTTAAAGCTACATGAGTGCTTATAGAAATGAAAGAGAGGGAGAGAGAACCACCTCGGGTTCCATCAATTCCCATCCAACTCCCCAGACACCCCTCGCTCACTTTTCAGTCCCTTTCGTGTGTTCAGCCAAAAGCTGAAACCCTGGAGGACAAGGAATTGCTTCTGCTTAATGTCAGTCGCGTGGGGATGAGTGCTCTGAAGGGGAGCTCCTGCTTATAGCTAGGGCTCATCCCAGGGAAAGGTTTTTTCACACACAGATGAATTTTGTGCTATTTGGGCCCCTTTGAGGAAGAGAAATCCTGGGGTTTTTTCCAGCTCTGCTACCGAAGCACTTAGTGGCACTGGGCAAATTATTCACCTTGTCATATTTCCACTGCTTCACATGTCACCATGGCAGAATGTTATTCCAGTGGTGTGAAAATAGGAAATTATCCTGGGTGTTAAGGCTGCACTGCGCTGGTAGCAAGCTCCATCCTGGGCCAGTTAAAAGGGGTTGTGTATGATCCTTACCCACCGCCCTCCTCTTCTGAGTCTGAACTGGAAGATGCTGGGGCAAGACCCAACTGAAAGACAGGGAAACCTCTGTCCATTGCAAGGGGAGGTGGCTGTGTGTGGCTCAACTAAAAAGCTGGTTCCAGCTGTGTCAGCTGGGGCCAAAGGCAATATGAAATTTGTGATAAAGCCCATCCACCCAAAAATAGTCCCTTGCCCTAGTCGCTTCAAACAATGCACTGCCTGCCTCAGAAACACAGTCTGCCTTCTAGACAGAGCTGGACACACGTGCTGCTGAGACCAGAAGCGCTGTAGGCACTTACAGCTTCCATTCATAGGTGTGAGCTGGGGGGTTGGCATCAGATTTGCATATCAGCTTCACATCCTTCCGGTTGAGAAACCAGTTGCCATCAAAGCCCTCAATAGTGACTTCTGGCTCATCTGCAGGGGAACAAAAAAGATAGAAAAGTGGGATGGCAAAGGAGAGAAGAGTTATGGAAAGGAAGGGGGAGAAAATGAAATAGGAAGAGATGAAATAAGGGGGCAGGGGTGGGAGAAGGAGAGAGATTGCAAGGTGGGAAAGATGGTGGGACAAAGTATTTGAGAGAGGGTGAATGACAGAGGGAAGTGAAGGAACAAAGGGATATGTCAGAGGCAGAGAGAGAAAGAAGGTGTGAAAAAGAGAAAGTATATGATTATTCCAAGGGAACAGCCCCCCACTTCAATCCCTCCACCAGACCAACACCCTCCCTTCAGAAGAATCCTCTTTTCCCAGACTTTGTCACCCACCCCAGGGCCTGACCACAGAGCATTGCTCTCCAGCCCTTCCCATGCTCACTTACACTGCACGTTGAGGGTGATGCTGTCGGTGAAGCGGTCCAGCTGGTAATTGACCACGCACATGAGCTGCTGCCGGTGGGCCTCCCGGCTCGGCACCAGCCGGTACCGGCTGATCACTGTGATGGTGCCATTGCTATTCCGGATCTCCTGAAACTCCGCTTCCCCTTTGAGCTTGGTGTCCCAGGTGACAGTGCTGGGGGGCTTCCCATTAGAGGAGGTGCAGGTAGCTACCAAGATCTTTTCTGTCCTGCCAGACTTAGCAATAAGTGGCCGCTTGGTGCCCTCCATCCGATTGGTGGGCTTGGCTGCAAGGAATTGCAAAAAGAAGAAAATGGTATAAAAGGCTGGTTAGAAAAGCAATGCTACCCTTTCTTCTGTGACCCAAGAGATATCTAGCACTGAGCCTGTGACAGACCTTGTGGTGAATCCAGAGCTGCTGCAAATTGCCAGCAATCTGCTCTGGGGAAAGAATGGTGGAGGTGCCTTAGATGCACAGATACTTGATGGAAAGTCCATCCTTTCCTACCATAGGTTTTCAGCCCTATATTAGAGTGAGATACTCAAATTGGAGAGCAAATGAATCACATAGACCTTGGTTGGGGTCTGCTCACTCACAACCCTAAGCTCCACGGACAAGCTCTACTTGTGCTTTGGATATCTCTGTTGTCTTTTCTCTCCATTCACTTGACAGCCACCAGCTTATTAAAACTCACCACTCCCTTAGGGAACAGGTCACTCTTATTGCATCTGCATTAAGAGATTGGGGAACTGAGGCCTGGAAAGAGGAAGAGGCATTCCTGAGATAGTCAGTCAACCACCTGCTCTGGGTTCCCTGCTCTTCACCTCTTTACACTCAACTTGAAATATCATCATAGGTAAAATTTACACCCAAGATTCACCTTCGCCCTGAGTTCCCAGGACATGAGTCTCAGGTTCCTCCAGATCTGTTTAACTGGAGGCAATGGTTCATGCTACAAAGCTTGTCCAGTATCTTACCCAGCACAGTGAGGTTCAGTTGACTTTCCCGGTTGCCAGTTGGGAAGGTAGCAAACTCACAGATGTAAACTCCCTCATCCTCCAGCTCTAGCCGAGAGAGCTGAATGGTGCCATCTTTGAAGGAAGGATTCCGGAAAGTCACCCGCTCTTTGTAGGGAGAGAGGATGGAGACCCCCATGGCAGGGTTGTAGATGGCCACATTCTGCTTGGTACCATTGGTGGCTTTCTGCCACGTGACCTGCGTGATCTTCACATTGGGGAGCGGATTGGTGAAGCTGCAGTGCAGAACCACATCTGTCCCGATAAACCCCGAGACTGTGTCATTGACTAAGACAGTCTGAGCTTGCAGCCCTGCAATAAAATGGAAAGACATGAATATACACGTACTTCTCAGACAGAGGAAGAGAGAAAAAGAACAGTTCTTGGGACATCAGGTCCATGAACTCCTTTATTTGTTCCATTAACTTCTTCTTGGCTTAGCTGATACAAGAACAGTCTATAGCTACAGACCCTCAGTACCTTCTGCAACTACCTGCATCCACGTGCAGCTCCTGCAGCCGCATACCTGTTCATAAACACCTTTCCTCCCAAAACTGGTGTTCACGTTTCACTACAACCCGCCCTAATGCTCTGCAGCTGACCTAGGGCTCGTGATCATCAAAAGGCACAAGGCTGAATCAATAATACTTTCCTTCCTTTTGTCTTCAACTTTGGATGATGCTAAATCAGTTACTGTAAATATAGAGAGCATGCGTATCTGGAGGCATATGAAAGCACAGATATTTATCAGCATAGCATATCCTAACATATGCTAACAGACACTCAGACATCCATTTAATCCTATTGGAAATACATTAGTAATTAAATGAGCTGCAAAGACCCAGCGCCGATTTCAGAGTAGCAATACTTCCCATATAAGAATAGATTTACGGCAGTGCCCATACACCTTGCACGATCTACCTGCATGATCTAGATCGTTTCTGTGGCCTTTTTTTAACCCCAGAAGTGGCTGCATTTAGGAACCTTCCCTCTTGATTCTGTGGAGTAAAGATGAAAGGTGCTTGGGAAAAGCGGTGGCTGGTGTTCATGACTGCTATTGTGTCTCCACTGATTCCTCCCCTGACAGCTGGAGAAAAATGTCTCCCACCAGACTGACCCTGAAATTCATCTTTGGCTGCCACTGTGTCTTTCCCTAATCTGTATGTTTAGAGATAATGCTCTGGTAATTATACAGCCAGTATTTATATGATAAATACAATAGAGAAGCAAGGTGGTGAGAACAAGAAAAGCGGGTTCTGCTCACTGCTTCTGGCAGAATCTGCAACTGGATGTATTCTGGGAGACTGAGAGTAGAGGAAAGAAAGGGGTAATAAAAAAAGAAAGATGTACAAAGACTGAGGAACATGAAAGGGTAATGAAAGAGAGAGAGGCTGGGGAAAGAAAAAAAAAAGCATAGAAAGAGAAACAGGACAGCATCTTCTAACTGAGGGGACAGAGCATTTTTGAAATGACTCCCCTATCCTGTTCTTCCAGGGAGCAAACAGGCTCCCCATGCAAGGCCAAAATGAACTCCTCAGTCTTAACCCCCCCAGAGCCCTAGCAGATGTGTCCTGTGACTTCTACATGTGAACCTGAGCAAGAGTGGTTCCTTCCTCCTTCCTGCAGTTTCACACACACACAAAAGTGCAGACGTACAAGTCTTCTCACCCGCAAATCCCACCTTTACCATCCTCTCAGCTCGCTCCCATGTTGCCCCCTCATTCCACGCCTGCTGTACTCACATCCCCACGTTTCATCTAAGACTTTTCTTTCTCCCCTTCTCCTTCCCTCCACGCCAAGCCTGTGACCCTGAGGACAAGCCTCAACAATCCAGCCCAGCCGTGAGACGCCATCAGCTGACCACAGTCATCGGCAATTAAGACCGAAACTCAGTCTCGAGAGCTTTGTGTGAACTTGCCCCCTTCCCTGAGTCAAGCGCTGGTTTGCCCCACACCCCAGCATTGCGGCTGGGTGCTGGGGAATGTTTTCCAGCGCTGCTTACAGCCACAGCAAAGCACTGGTGCCCTCATGTGCCTGCATGCGTGAAGCCATCGAGTCCTTAGAGGCTGGATGTCTCTAAGAGTCCTTAGAGAAGGATGCCCAGGCAGTAAGACACGGTGAAACACTTTTCTGACACCAGTCTGGCCTGTGCCCTGTGGGACCCCATGGCCCACAACAGCCTTCCTGACGAAATGAGGGCCCCGGGGTGCCGAGCAGGGCTGGATCTAGATAATGCCATGCTGGGATTTGAGGGAAGAACGGGTGGATGGGGAGAGGGGAGATGTCTCCAACACGCTTTGCAGCATACGCTGCTCCTTCTACCCCGGAGGTGAGAGAGCCTCTTGCAGAATCACCCGCACCTGGGGAGGCGAGCCACAGCTTTGCCAAACAGTCTGGCTCTGAAGTCTTTAGGGCTTCGCAAAGCGTGTGGGAGCTTGCCGGAGAGCAAAAGCAATCACGTAGCAAAGGCCCTGGGAACAACCTGCCGCCCATCTCACGGCTGCCCGGCTGTAGGTGTGCTCAGCACTCCCTCTTTCTCCCAAGGCTGGAGGAGAGCGGATTCATCAGCACCGGTCCCCACCTCTTTCATGAAGGGCCCGTGCCCCCAGGCAGAGCCTGCCCGGGGCTGGGGCGATGGCACAACTGGCTCCGCTCCCACAGAAGCTCCCTGACCCCCCACAGGCCTCAGCGGTTCCCTTTGAACCAGGCTTTCCACATCCCAATAAAACAGGACTCATTCGTGACAGCAGGAAGTCGTGGCCCAGCGCCTCCTCGCAGTGCCAGAAAAGAGAGAGATGAGCCAAACCCCAGAAAGGAGAGGACGGGAAGCTGCCAGCTCCTCCTCTGAGTCGCCCTTGCAGGGCAGCCAGGAGGACAGCCTGGTCTCTCCCTCGAAGGGCATGCAGACGAACATGGCAAGCGGAAGGCCACCACTACCCAAGGATGGGCACCTAAGACTTTCCCCTTAAATATTACGGAATCACGGAATTGTCAGAGTTGGAAGGGACCTCTAGAGATCATCTAGTCCAACTCCCCTGCTAAAGCAGGATTGCCCAGAGCACATCCCTCAGGACTGCATCCAGGAGGGGCTTGAAGATCTCCAGAGAAGGGGACTCCACCACCTCCCTGGGCAGCCTGTTCCAGGGCTCTGGCACCCTCACTGGAAAGAAGTTTCTCCTCATATTTAAATGGAACTTCCCATGTTCCAGCTTGTGCCCATTGCCCCTCGTCCTGTCACTGGGAACCACTGAAAAGAGTCCGGCTCCATCCTCCTTCAACCCACCCTTTAGGTACTTGTAAACATAGATAAGGTCTCCCCTCAGCCTTCTCTTCTCCAGGCTAAAGAGCCCCAGCTCTCTCAGCCTTTCCTCGTAAGGGAGGTGCTCTAATCCTGGCAGAGAGCAGGGTATATATTAAAAGAGAGAGATCAGTCCAATCCCTCACTTCATCATTACTATGGCCTTTCTTTACGCTATGATTTCCCTGCAAATTAATGAATGACCCCTTTAAAAATCAAGTGATCTTTCTTGACCTTGAGTGGTAGTAACAATTCCCAGTTCTACGCTGCCCCTTCTACCCTACCCCTGCCGTAGGATCCATGCATGAATGCAGACTGTACTTGGACACAAATTGGAGAAAAAGCAGACTTTGTTGCTGATGAACCTGACCTTGAACCAAACCCCATAAAGGTCCTGCAGAACCCTCCTCTGCCCAGGTGTACAGAGTCAGACTTTTGGCTAGGGAAAATGCCGGTGCCAGTTGAGGACTGCTTGCCAACACCAAAGGGCTGCCAACGCTGGGATTCAGGCCCCTACATGCAGCAGCTTTAACAAAAACACATTCCAAACTTTCTAGAGGCTTCAGGGGAAAAGGGGAAAAAAAAAAACAGTAGAAGAAGTAACAAAACAAAACAAACAAAAAATACCCCCAAAAACCCCAAACACTGTGCGGAAATCGTGTTTCCTTTCCAAGTGACTCAATAACTCACTGCTCTTTTGCAAGACAGGGTAAACTCTTTATGTTCCGCTCCTGCAAGCCTCTCATCAGGGAAACAACGCACCCATCGCCCTGCTCCGTACCGCGGCAGTAACACCCACACCTCAACAGCAGTGATGAGGAAGGGGAACAGATGGAGTAAAGGGGTTTTGCAAGTTGCAGGATCAGCCTCCCATGCTCCCCATCCTAAATCAGAAGCCAGAGGGCAAACTAGCTGCTGTCATGCTCTGGGGAGCGTTGGTTTGCAAGGTGACTGAGCTGGGATGGCGGGTCTTCCCTCGCCCCGTTACACACTCAATAATTCATCAGGGCAAATGCATAGATAATTGACGGCGATGAGCATGCAAGGCCGGGAGAGGGAGGAGAAAATAAAATCACTAATCAGCCTCTGGAGAGGCTTGAACGTATTAAGCAGGATGTGTGTGTGCATGTGCGGCGCTGGGGTTTGCCTTGCTTGTTCTTTGCCGAATGATGTGTGTGGTCGGTGTGGCAGAGAAAAGGCTTGGGATCCATGCTGCCATTTGCAGTTCCTGTGCCAGATCTCCCAGCGCCCACCAATCTGCTCTGACACCGCCCAGGTGGCAGCCAGCACACGGGGAAGGATTAGCTGTATAGGTTGAAGCTTGCCGAGTTGCGCTTTACTCATTAGGTTTCTGGTGTTATTTTTTGTCGAGGACCAAACGCAGTAAAAAAAGGCCCAGCTGAGTGCCAAAGACATGTTGGTGCCAAGACCTCATTAGTGGAGACCTCTGAGATCCTACTCCTCCACCTTGGCCTCTGAAGTGGTTTGTGCTGATGCCTTTCCCCACGATCCCAAACCCAGATATTTACTAGGTCATGCAAGGCCTTGGGGGCACTGTGCAGAACTCGTGGTGCCCTGCGGCACAGGCAGCGGGCTGGGAAGAAAGGTCTGGACTCCCTGGGTGTGAGGGGCGCTTAATCAAGTGGCAGCTGGTGGCTCTAGAACCTGAAAACCCTCTTTCCTAAAAGCCCGGGAGGTGCTGTTGCGTTGAGGCTCCCACACTTGCAAATCTGGTTCTTGCTCCCCCATATAGAAAGCTGTGGAAATGATCTCCAGGCACTAGTGAGCTCTGTCACAACAGCGAGCCTCCAATCAATGCCTCTTTGTTAAGACCCATGTGAACCCCACACCGCTTTGCACAACCTTGCCTCTCTGAGCCTCTCACCGATTTCTCTCCCTCCTGTTCCCAGATACTCATCTCACCCCAAGGGCACTGAAAGAGCCCTTGGCAGAGGTGTGATGAGCCACCCTTTGGTGTGGCAATATCATGGCTGATGCAAATGTTACAGGAATCAGTCCTAATAGTCTTTGCATCACTTAGAACTAAACTGAAGGGTCACGGTAGCCAGACCTTATAAAAGGGCAAAACAATTCATCATGCTTCAACCTACAAAAGATCCTATACAAAGCACGTGATTTTGAGACAACCCCTTTCATTACTCCTTGGCTATGGGCAATGATGTCCTGTACATGGTCCCATGTGCCTCATGGACACTTCAAAACAGATTTCCAAGAACTTTCCATGAGGGGAAGACCGGGATGGAACAGGAGCTCAAAACTTCTCAGATGGTGGTACCTTCGATATTTTTCTCCTGTTTTTTCCAAATTAATCTTTCAAGTCTTCCCTATTTTTAAGTGGAAATCAAGGTCTGAAATGCAACTCTTGTGGGGCAGAACACAACCAGCCTCCAACAGCCCAAAGGGACGCCACAGGTGTGTTAGGCAGGGTGGGAAATGGGAAAGAAGATCATAAATCCCAGCAGGGGAATTTCAGGTGGCAAGAAGTGAAGGTTTGAGCTGGCGCTTGGCCAAGATGTTGGGGTTAATATCTTTCCTCTTGCCAGAGAGACTTTTTGTATTGATTGCCAGGCATTCAAATCAGTACCCTGCTGCTCTTCCAAAGGAGCACAGTGCCTGCCTCACCCAGCTTAGTCAATGGCTTGAAGCCAACTGCAACGAAGGAGTGGTCTCCAGTGACTCACCAACATGTACCTCCTGCAGCAGCAGACTTTCACTGGAGGTCTCTCTGCCATGCACCGATTCAGTTCTGCCCCACTTAAGTG
This sequence comes from Numenius arquata, assembly GCF_964106895.1. NCBI lineage: Eukaryota > Metazoa > Chordata > Aves > Charadriiformes > Scolopacidae > Numenius > Numenius arquata. The sequence goes on from NC_133597.1 coordinate 2,828,194, forward strand.
TGGAGCCTGAACACCAAAGAGATTAGAAGAGGAAGACCGAGTTTCCAACACAAGGGGAGGGGGCCTTAGAAAGAAGATGAGCGAGTAAGAGATGTGGCAAGATTATAGCTCCGGGTGACATGGCTGCACATGAAAGGCCTGAGATAACATTGTGATGGGGTGGGGGCACACCAAGAGAAACTGCAAGCCCAAGCATCCCTCCCCCAGCTGAGAGCTGGGAGCTTTATGGGAGCTGACGGGAAATGGCAGCGTGTACAATGGCCTATCTGGCTCTCATCCAAATCCTTCTCAAAAAAAGAAAGAATAGGCTTGGCTTTGGCTTGCAAATGGGAAACACAGGGCCTTTTACTCTAGGTCACTGGTTCATATCCAGAACCAGCACATAGTAGCAACAGAAGAGATGTTATTATCTGAGGACCAGTCAATGGCTTGTATTGAGTGAGGTCTCTAGCCAGCCCTTCATTGGCTGTCCACTGGGACAGGACAGTGGAGATGCCTTTGGGATAAAGCAGGGTTGCCTTCTCCTGCCTATGCAGTATTTCCTCTTTGGATAAATAGAGCACAAAGCAGCCTCAGGATCCACTTGAATGAAAGATCTTTGCCAAAGGGATCCATTGATGCTCCACTTGTTCTCTTTTAAGGTTTGGGAAGTCTATTCTTTGAGCCATCACTGGGATTCACACAAAGGCTCTAAACAAGACCAAGGCCATGTTTGTCCTAGGTGTTCTCCATAGAACTAGATGAAAGGAAAGCAGATGCCAGGGTGCGACTCGCCACACATCAAACAGGCAGTGAAAAGCAGAGATGAACACCAGACTAGACCACTAGTTCTTGCTGTCTGTGCTTCAGCCTTGCAAACAGCCTCAGTTGTGGCCAGCCTTCTAGTTCTCTAGGAAAAGGCCTCCAAACCAGAGGAGTGGGAAGGGAACAACCATGCCTGCCTTTGCTCCTGGCTTTCACTCTCTGCTGTACCTTTCCTGGCTTTCACGCAGCTGCTTTGCTTCACCCCCAAGTCAAGGGGAGGGGAAGGAACATGCCCCATGGCAAAAGCAGGAAGGCTGGCAGAGCAGGGCTCCTGCTGAAAGAGCTGACACAGCACTGGGATCCTTCCTGCAATAAAGCTATGAAACCCCATGCTCAGCAACAAAGCACAAAGGCACCTCAGTCACCGCGGAGGAGCCAGCTCCTGTTGCCTGTCCTGCCCCACCAGCACGTCAGCTAATCCTTCGGCAAGAGCTGCCCGTTCCCACACACCCGAGCAGCGAACCAGACTGCCCCTCACCTCTACCCAACGTGCACCCCTGCTCAGCACTTGGCCCGCTTTCCTGCCCAGGCAGCCTGTCCCTCCAGGTCTTCTGGACTGGACTTTACACCAGCTCCTTCCTCAGCTCTTTTCCCACTGTGCACTCTAATACACGTCCAGCGCCTGGGCTCAGAAGACTCTCATCTCCTTTCCCCTGTGGCCTTGTGCAACTTATTACAGCTAAGTCACTTCTCCCTTCTGCCCCTGCTACCCGCCTCCATAAGCTGGGATTGCCTCTCAACCTGGTCTACAATGCTTGTTTCTTTGACTTGTCCTCCTTCCATTTTAGCCTTACAAATTTTCCCACCCTTCTTGTGTCTCTCCAGTATCATCACCACACTCCAGGCCACTCACTTGCCTCTTCTCATCCCTAGCCACGAGTTCCTCTGGAGGGGTACCAGTGAATATGTCCAGGATCACAATTCTGCACTAGGAAAAGTGGGCAGCTGGCCACGCAAAGACAAGGGTAGACAAAGAACAAAAAATTCGAAGACCCTTCTCTTAAGAGTCATTTCATTGCCTGCCAGCAAGGACAAAGCCAGAGTCTTCTTGCTTACCAACCCTGATCTGCAAACATGAGGGAAGAGCAAGAAATGGGACCATATTCAGAGTCAATGCTTATTTGGTGGTTGGGTGGGGAAGCAAGGGCAGAAAAGAGCAGTACAGCTGGAAAATCAAGTGTGGAGGAGGGGAAAGAAGCTGAAGCATAGAGCAGGGGGAAGCTAATTAAGCTGAGACTGTCCTGAGAACTTATCTTGATGGGCTGAGTCCCCAAATGTACATGAGTATTTTTTTCTGCCCCACTTCTTTCTTGGACTTCCGTGTTGCCTTGGATGATGTTCAAGGAGCCCTGGTCCAGGGCTAAATATTCCCACTATTAGAGCTCTCCAGGTGCTAAGGAGGAGGGATTTAATGAAGAGCTGTGAAGAGGGGATCAAGATAGCAACCCATGAGAGTCTCATTTCCGAAATGAAGGAACTTGAGACTGAAGAGATTCAATAAAAACAAAAATAAACTTGACGGCACAAAAAGAGAGAACATCAGATCCTTCCTTCCCTCCCTGGGCTCAGAGCGGGAGCAGGAAACTGGGGAGCTCTCAGGGCTCGGCCGGGTGATGACTCACTCGCCTCCACAATGGGAACGCGACAAAGCCGAAACTCTGCTGACTCAGGCATGACTTCAGCGCCAGGGTTAATAGCTGGCAGACCTAATTTGACTGCCTTCCCCCAGCCTTGCCACCCACCCCCTGATTCTTTCCGTCCTCACTCAAATCAAGCCTCCTTTATCAGGGGGGGTAGATGCCAGGTCACAGGAAATTACCAAAGGACACAAACTCTCTGGTCTTCTGTCCAAGTCACGGTGAAAAATACACTCCTGCCAGACCAGGCTGGCCAGTAGGCCAAGCCTGCAATTTTTGTAGAGAAGATCAAAACTCCTACTTTCCTATAATTTAAATGCGTGCTAATCAGTCACAGCTTTCTGACTGTGGTCTTGCTTTCCTCTTGTCTTTCCTCCCATTATCCTTTTGGTACATAAAGCTGATATTTTACCATCTCCCCTAAGTTAAGAGAAATGTTTTCTGCTATTTCAAGTGGGAATGCTATGCTCTGTTCTACTATAATTTGTTAGAAGATAGAAACAACAATATTTTTTTTTTGTGACCAGAAGAATGTGATATATGTTCTGGAGGCTCATGACCCGTCAGAGCTGATAACTAGGAAAAATCTTTGCAAATCACATGAATGCAAACATGGCACCCAAGAGATGCAACGGACAGACACCCTTCGCCAGCTGCCTGCCTGTGATTTCTCTCGCAATTTGTTTTATCCTGCCCTAGAGATATTTCTGCGGGAAAGTGGAAGAGACTCAGACCTCCCAACTTTGGGTTGTTTAAGGATTCCTGCCCATGAAGAACAGGCCATAAAGAACAGTGTGTACATATAAACCAAAACTCAGTGCCCTGCCCGATTTCCAGCCTGCTGCTGCTCAGCTTTCTTATCATCAAGTCCCTATGCAGGGAACCAATTTTACAAAGTTCACCTCTTCGCGGATTTATGATCTCCACAGTGACAGACACCATGCTTCAGTCCTACCTGGGCCCCATCTGTAGGAATAAGCCTGCATATTTATGGAAAGCTTTGCATCTTCAAAAGGCTTTTCAAACAGTAACTAATTAATCCTCCAACTCCCTGAGAGGCAGGAAAGTATCACCCCTGCTTTCAGGGATGGGGAAATCAGAGGTGCTGAATGACAAAGAGATGTGCCCAAGGCCACCCAGGCTATCATTAGCAATCTCACTTGAACAGCTTGGTTTAGATGTGGGTATCTGCACATTACGGTGACAATTCTCACCTAAGGAAGCAGGTATAGAGGCATTTGTGGTAAGGCCTCACCGCCCCACCCACCGCTCATGCAAATAGAAAAGGTCACCCTCATTTTTATGGCTGAGGAAACGGAGGCACAGGGAGATGAAGTGGAAAACCTTGTCTATTGACAGAGCCTGGAAGCAAACCTAAACATTATCCACATCAACAGCTAGAATAAAGGTTCCCAAAACGCAGCTCGCGTTTTTCTCAACAACAAGCAAACTGGCTGCCACCAAATCTATGACATTTTGCCTTAAGAACATGCCGGGAATTGTGAGAAACACTGAGGCTGACGGTGAGGGTCCCATTCAACCTGTGAGCAAAGCCAGCTCCACAGTTCCAGTCCCCACCACCCCGAGGAGCTGACATGCACTCCAAGTTTGCCTCATCTCCCTCGCTTGCCAGATCAGTGGCTGCTGTGATCCTCCTAGCCAGGTTTAGATCTGCCATGGCTATGGGAATGCCACCTCAGCGAGGAGAGCTATGTGAACAGGGCAGATCTGGGTGCCTGGGAGTCCCTTTGACTCCAGACTTCCCAGCAGCCTGGTGGGGTTGAGCGGAGGGTGGCCGGCAGAGAGACCGACTCCATGCTGGATGGAGATGCAGCCCTCGTATCTATTAAGGTCACAGCCTCCATCCAGGCTGTCCGGGGAATGATTGCTGAGCTTCCAAACGGCGGCACAGGTGGGGGCTTAGAGGAGCCTGCTGAGCTTGTGAGACTGTAAACAAGTGACAAGACCACCCACTAAAGGCAGCCTGTGCTGGCCCCATCCTGAGCATCGGAGTGGGGGAGGAAGGCAATGAGTGAGGGTCAGAGACTGTCAGGGAGGCCTCCCACACGGGGTCACGCTCCCTGCCTCGTCTGGCGGTGGCTCTGCTTTTCTGGGGATGGTAAGGGAGACCAACACGGTTATAACCCACTCTTCCCTGCCCAGAAAGGTAAGGGCAGTCAGCGAGGCATCCCTGCAGTGTAAAGACAGATAGCGTTTAGCCCAGAGCAGAGGGCAAGTCAGGACTTCAAAAGGACTTCTGCAGGGAGGAATTTGCAAAGTAGGGACCACAACACATTTCCCTTTGGACACCCCTCAATGGGAGCAAGGCTTGCTCTTCCTGGTGGGGCAAACAGGGGTAATTGGGGACTTAAGAGTTAGGAGTTGCATATACTTAGTGATTGTAGCGCAATGGGGGAGGCAAGCAACCTTCCAGGGAGAGAAACTAAGAGTTTCTCCATGCCTTATTATCCCTTCCTTAAACAAGGTGGCTTTGTGCTTCCAGGTAGCCCCAGGGAGGAGCTGGGTTATGATATAACACTCAGGGGAATTCGATGATGAGTGTCACTCAGGAAGTGGAATGACACACTGTGCTGAGTGACTCATCGGGCTCCTTATGCCCAGGTACAAAGGTGTCCCTTCATACACATCCTGGGAGGCATTTCAGCACTGCATCACCCAGAGTCTGAAGGATGCATTAGCAAGCATCCACACTGGGTTGCTGCTGTTTGGGCTGGTTTTTGGGGCCTCTCTTAGCATGTTTCACTTTTTTTCCCTTCCTGAGCAGGAAGGCTGGGATACCAACAACTGTCACAGGAGCTGCAAGTAGCTACAAGGCCTGAATCCCTATGGCAGGCTTGAATCATATATGTGCTCTAAACCTAACTGTTCCTGAAGTCTAGATTCATGAGAGACAAACCAGGACCAAAAAGCAATCAGTTCCCCATAAAGATCAATTAACAGTTGACAGGATGGAGCAAGCCCAGAGTCAACATCCCATTTCCAGCCTCATGCTGGAGAAACCAGGCCTGGAGACTGAGGGTTAAATAGCTCAGTTGGCCTTAACTGGCATATTTCATTGACTTTCATCGTCATTTCATTGACTTTTGTTGAAACCGCATCAGAACTAGGCTCCCTGTTTTCTTCTTATGAAGCAATAAGCCGTGTTCAAAAGGCTGGCCATGTGGACGGGAACAGCAGGCTGCTCAGCGGGGCAGACGTATTTTCCTCTGTGCCACTGGGGAAAGCTCCAGTGAGTCATCCTGGGCTTCAAAGAGCAGGAGGTCAACTGCTCTCTCGGGACTTCTGTGTGCTTCGTCCTGGCTGAAACCAGGGACTGACGAAGTTGCCACAAAAATGGAAAGCATGTGAAAAAAAAACTAGAGCTACTGGAAAATTTTCCAAGACGGCATGTTTTTCTGATGGAAAGTGCCATTTAGTCCAAGCCAAAACTATCCACTGGAACGTGCTGATTTTGACAAAACTACATTAAAACAATAAAAAGCCCTTTGATAAGGTTGAAATGATCTGTGCTAGCCTTGGAACAGAATGTTTCCTTTTTTGTGGTTTTAGTTTTTCCCATTTTAACAAAAGGGTTTTCTTATTTTAAGACTTATTAAATTTATTGTAGAACAACTTCTCCTTTTAGACTCTCATTTCTTTTAAATGGTATATGGTAAAGCACTGACCAGAACGACAAACAGAATGAAATGCTTTGGTTGTAATGTAATGGGACATTTCGGATTTAGCCAGACCAAAGTTTTCTTTTGAAATTTCATTTCCGTGGAAATTTTCAAATGCCAGTTTGTTTCAAAGCAGAGGGAAAACTCATTCTGAAACGCCCAACATCCCCACTTCCAAGCCCATTCTGCGTTTTAGTCATCTCCACAGCTGACCTTTCCAACAGCTCTCACACCCAAAGAGAGAGCACCTCCCGCCTGCCTGTGAATCTCCCCACCTTCATCTTCCACAGCCCACTCTGAGTCCCAGTCCATCTGGATTCGTTCCGCAGGAGTCTCATCCCGCCCCGTGCCCTGGTTAGGAGTTCTCTGGGGCCTCGGGCCAACCCGCACAGCCCTGTGATGCAGCCTGGGATGGGACCGCTCCAGCGCCTGTCCCTTTGGACTCCGTGTCTCTTCCTCTTTCCCGACAGACGGATTTGCTCCCACCCTCCACCTGCCTGGTGTGCCCACCTCCTCCTCCGTCTGCTGTTTGTGTCTTCCCACTTGCTAACAACTACATAGGAGGCTGTTTAAGAGAACTCGTGTTCTTTTCAGATTGGGGGGGGGAAAGGAGGAGAGAGAACACAAACCAGACTATTACATGTTTTAGCAGACGGGACAATATGGACACCGTTCCTGCAGAACACTGTACATTTTTAAAGACAAACTTTACCCCAAAAATGTCAGCCAGCTCCCCTGGTGGGAGGAAAAATGAAGAAAATAAAGGGTCCTTCAGGTTTCCAGCAGAACTTTTATATTTTTCCCTTGGAAAGCTGAAAACAACTGGGCAAGATCTCTCAGCACCTGGCTGCATAGTCAGGAGCCAGCTCCCAGACATCACACAAGCGAGGGAGCAAGGGAAGGAGGGGTTGTGCAGAATGAATCCCTAGGAGACAGGAACACCTCCCCTGGGGTCCGATGCTCCACAGAAGGATGGGACAAGCCCAGCCAGGGCTCCCCTTGGTGCTTCACCACCTCTGGGCATGGCAACTGGACTTGAATTGCTCTCAAGGTGCACAGCAGCTCAAGTGTCACTTGTTTGCCACCCCTGTTCTAGAGCAGCCACTGCTTGAGCTAACAGCTGTTAAGAAACTTCTTGTTGCTTAGGTACCAAGGTGAGAGATATAACACAGCTGGATGCTTGACTACCTAAGAAGATGGATGAAAGGATATAAATAGCTAACAGCAAGAGAAAAGAGGACAAAAAGTCCCATCTCCAATTTTGTAAAAAATGACCAGAATAGTAGTGGAGAAAGACTTCCAGAAATAACTACATGGGTATTAAATGAATGCAAAAAAAAAAAGACAAAGAAAGAAACCAGGGAAAAGAGATTAAAGGGAGCTTCTTAATTTGTTTGAACAGTAATTCTCCCATCCTGGAAAAAGAGTTAATGTCACCTGGGTGCCACAAGCCATTACTGGTGGTAAGGTACCCAGATACTTCAGCGTGGGGAGTAACGAAGTAGGCAGTGGAAAAGAAAGATAAGTATGTAGATAAATGTTATTAACTCCTATTAGTGTGGGGGTTAGAGAGTTCAAAGGGTCAATCTTCAGTTAAGGGTAGAGGTCTCAGGAGCCACATCTGGCAACAGAGGCTTGTCTATAGAAACTCTGAGAGGAGGCAAAGCTGAGCAGAAAGAGACGCCAGTTTTAAGGCATGTTGTTGCCTTGGGTGAACACAGAGCAGAGCAGGACATACCATCCTGGCACAGCACAGTGCCATTCAGAAATAGATTAACTTGCTCATTAAAAGTAAGCTCAGGCACTGGAAAATGGTATAGCCATTCTGGTAAAGAACTCTACTTGTGCTAGGCTGATCTAAGCAAGGGGAATACTGCTGCGAGACACAGACTGGTGCCTTGCCAGTCTGCTCACAAGTTGGATGAAACGAAAGAATCATTCATTAAACCAAAAGCTAAGTTTCTTCCTAGTTCTGGAAAGGCACTAGACTTGAGAATCTCCTGTTTCTGATGCTGTCACAGCACCAAATCTATGACAGACATAGGAAATAAGTCTTTGGACTTGAACTCTCAACAGCTCGGTAGTGCGTTGACCAGATCAATCCACGCTGGAATCACCCATGCAAGAATGCAAAGGTGATGGGTTCTGCATCTGAAGTCACCCTGTGCCCAGACCCAGCAAAACACATGGGCAGTGAGATGGAGAAAACAGAGCACCAGAAGACAAGAATGATGGGCCCCAAAGGGAAATGAAGACTTCATTTAGGGGAGAGACACACCTTTCTCAGAAGGGATCCTGTCAGAAAGAAATAACACCCCTGAAATGGAAAATAACTGCCTCTTTGCAGGGCTGAAGGCAACCTGAAAGGACAGCCCAATCTTATCCCCAAGGCTATTTTCAACCCTGTGGGCTATACAAGCTCAACCAGCACTAAGAAAAGTACTGGGATGTTTTTCTGTGGATCTCCTCAAGCGAAGGACTCAGACAGGGAAGCAACAGGAAGCCCAAGAGGAAGAGGAAGTTTACATTGTCCTCAGAAAAGTGAATGTAGCCTTTTCTCTCACAGCATCCATATCCCTTAGGAAAGCGTAACAGCCTATATGCAAGTCTATACAGGACCCTTTGGGAGTCTGAACCTCAGGCCTGACAACTCACTGGCATAGTGTGAAACTAAAGTAATTGCATTGTTTGCTTTGGGAATACTCCAGACACACTTGGCATAACTGAGAAATAGACTCCAAATTCTCCCATTGTAGGATCCACGAATCCTCTGCTCTTTCACATCCCTACAATCTGTTTTTTCTCTTCTCTTTCTTTCCGTTGCCTTGATCCCAGAAAAAGGTATTTGAGTTTCTGCCTTCACTCGCTCACTGTATAATGAAATCCTTGCATCCTCCAAACATGCCTTGCAGTTAAGGGGCTCTCTGGAGCAGACAATGAGGTAAGGGTCTCTTGGGCATAAAGACAAGTTATCTGCAGGCAGCTGTTTGGGCTGCAGGGTTAAGCCATTTTAATTACCTGGAAGCAGAGCACCAGCCAAAGAATGGTCAATGTGTAAAGCAAACCCTGCTGTCCCAGTGGGGCTGGGATGTCTCAGGAAGGCTGCCTGCTGATCTTCTGCTAGATTAAATTCTTCTGCGAGGGCTGGCCTACAGTTTTATGGCAATGGGGATAACTTCTTTCCCGCACCCTAGAGTCTGTTGTTTGGTTTGGGGCAATGCCTGTGATCCCAGAGCAGTGCAAATCCAAACCTCCCATCTGGATTACAACACACCCTGCAAAATCCCAGGAACCGTGACTTCAGCAGGGTTTGAAGTTGTTGCTTTTCCATTCCTATCACTGCAGAGAGGCAGATCCCACTTTGTCACAGCCCTAGAGCTTCAGGAGATCTGTGTGTCTTCCAGGATGTGTCATCCATTGCTGGCCCAGAGGCAGTGGACTGAGGGTTTAGCACAGAAACTCCACAAAACTGATACACAGATTGTTAAGAGAGTGGGACCTTTTTCTTTCCAAAGTAAAGACAAATTTATCAGAAAAAGAAAAAAAAAAAAAAAGCCGCATCCTGAACTTCCCAATCTGTTTTCTATTTGTTGTTTTCTTGAAGTTCAAAGGATTCTGATCACCTCTATGCCTCCTGGCTGCCTCTGCAGTCTCAGTTCAGGTTGGCACCTGCTGTGGAAGTTTTTCCACAACAGCTGTTCTCATACACACTGTCCTCAAGTAAACTGGTGCCAGGCCAAACACCCTCCCCATGGCTCAGCCTAGGACTAAACGGCAACGTGGGACTGAGCTGTGCAAGGGGACTCGCTCTTTCACCCACTCGGCAGGTTGCTTGCACCTCTGGGCTCCATCTGCCCATCTGAGTTCAGCCTTCCAGTATCTGAAGGGAGCCCACAGGAGAGCCGGAGAGGGACTCTTTGTCAGGAAGTTTAGTGACAGGACAAGGGGTAATGGTTTTAAATTGGGAGAGGGGAGATTGAGATTAGATATTAGGAGGAAATTCTTTCCTGTGAGGCTGGTGAAGCACTGGAACAGGTTGCCCAGGGAAGTTGTGGCTGCCCTATCCCTGGAAGTGTTCCAGGCCAGGCTGGATGGGGCTTTGAGCAACCTGCTCTAGTGGAGGTGTCCCTGCCCATGGCAGGGGGGTTGGAACTTGATGATCTTTAAAGTCCCTTCCAACTCTAACCATTCTATGATTCTATGATCTGTCCCCATCCTACCTAGCCCTACCCAACTCCCAGTAGCTCCCCATGGCTTCTAATCCCCTCAGATCCCTGCCAGCTTCCTCACGTGTCCACAGCATACCCATGAGAAAGAAAATGGATTTGGGGTGTGTTTATATGTAGGCAGAAGGAAGGAACAAATCTTTCCCAAGAGATGAAGATGGGAGCCAATGCAGGGATGGCCGTTTGCCTGCCAGCTGGGTCGCCCTGGCCCTGTGTGAAGTCACCTGAGGCTATGCCAGCGTTCCCCATCAGGACCTCAAATAGCCCATAAGTGGCATATTGCTTGGCAAGCTGTGCCGTGCCTCTATTGAAACTCTCGCACACGCCAAACTGCCCTCTCTGCTCTTCCCCTGCCTCCTTCCCAAGCACACTGCAGGAGAATCCAGGATCCAGGGAATCCAGGGACATTCTCCAGGGTAAACCTGTCCCCTCCCGGCTGGCAATGGCTGAGCTGCAGACCCCCACACGGAGCTGCCCTGCTGAGGGGAGCGTGCTTTCTTGGCTCCCTGCCTCCTTTCCTTCCCTCTCCGCATTTGCAGGTACTAGGAAAGTCACAGCTTGGTCCCACGGGACTCGTGGGCTCCAGTATGATCCCGTTTCCCTCGCTCGGCCATGTGGGAAGCCGCACCCTGACCCCTTCGAGCTCTGACTTGCTTTTCCAAATTCGCCTGGTTACGGGTAGGACATGCCGGGGCCTGCCGCCTCCTCCCCGTCCCTTTGAACACAGACACGTAGGCAGCGGAGCACGCCGAACGCAGCTGCACACCGCAGGATCCAGCCCTCAGACTTTCGTGTGGAAAAACCACAAATCCATGTGTCACCTGGATTCAGCAGAGGCAGGGCCTGCAAATGTTCCAGTTCTCTTCCCTTTCCCGGTGGGACAACATGCTCCCGGGACACCATGCCTCCCTCCTCCCGCCCCAAGAAGTGGTGTAAGCTCCTGGGGGGGGACAGATTTCTGCCCGCTGGGCTTCGGGAGCAGGATCTTGGACCCAGACCTCAGGATGGGCGAAGGGGGAAAAGCCATTGCGCGACCTGGCTGTGAGAGAGGGGAAGGAGAGGAAGGAGGTCTGGTGGCACGGCAGGTAACCGGAGCATGCCGCCTTGTCAGGGAGGCCTGGCGTCCTGCAGCAGAGGAGCCTGCCTCAGCTGGAGGAGTCTCCATGCTCAGCACCGACCCCCCTTCCTTTTCCCCTTCCCTCCCCCCCCATCGTCTCCCTTATCATCCTATTGGGGCGTTCTCCTCCTTCCACCAGCGCCTCTCCAAGGATACGGGGAGGAGGGTGTGGGAAGGTTCCTGCCCGGCACTTGGAGGTGCCATCTGACAAGCAGGGTACGGAACAGGGTGTGCTGTAGGAAGGACATTTTGGGGAAGAGGAAATACATGCCCTAACACATGCATACGCGCCTCCCCTCAGGCCTCGGCACAAATGCTTCTCAACTCCCGCAGCCCAGCTAGAAATCCCCCACAAAGGCCATTTTCTCAGCCAAAGAGACAATAGAGATCTAACATAAACAACCTAGTACGGTTAGCACACCGTAACTAGCCTGCCCCCACCGCTGCCTCTCTTCCCCCTCAGCGGAGCTGAGGCTAGCACGACACAATGTGTAATTAGGTTAATGAGCTAAGCATGGATTTTAATTGGGATTCCCTGATTTACTCGTCTATCTCCTCCTTTTGTTTTACTGTTGGTGAAGGTTCCTAAAAGCTGCCCTTGCTAAAGGCTCTGATATCAGAAAGGTCTTACGGATCTTTAATTGTATTTAATCATCAAGGTAATTAATGATCCTTGAGCAAAATGGAGATTGCATCTAGAGTAGTTCCTGTCTTGCCCTTCAGCATCTGTTGTGTCTGGGCAGAGGCATTCTGCAGACAAGCAGGAAGGGGGCTGAAACAGAGAAAGACAAAAGGATAGCAGAGAGAAGAGAGATGGGAAGAGAAAGGGCTGGGGAAAAAAAATTAAAATGAGGAAGTGAATAGAAGGAAGGGAAATGGGGTAAAGGAAACAATGCTACTCAGCCTCATCATATGTAAGCACTGCCCTGTCTCATGGCTAATTCATGTGATGAAGGGAAACCAAGTGCCTCAGCCACACGTTCAAGGTGCCCCATGATGCTCCTCTGCCTTTCTTGCAAGCTGTCCATCAAATGTCCAGCTATCTGTGAGATAGTCTGCACTTGCAAAGAGCTCTCAGCGAGCACAGCAACACGGCAAGGGGGAGGCTGGCTTCCACCACTGGAGCCTAGACCCCAAAGGCAGAGATCCAGCTCTGTGTGGGACCTGGGAACTCAGAGGACCTTCCTGGACTCCCCAAGGGGACAGGAGACTACAAGCCATGTAATTCCAGAGCCTGGAAGTAGCTCATGGGGGATGGCTGGTCTTCCCCACGCCTCCAAACTGCACAGCCTCAACACGCGCTCAGTGCTCAGACTCCAGCAAGTTTACTCCCAGGAGACAGAATCACCTGTTTCTGCTGTTCCCAATTTTCCTTCTTTGCTTCCCTCTGGCACCATTCCACACCCCTGTTTGCAGGAAGCCATTTCCAAAGTTCAAAACCCTGAGAGGGAACCGGGGAGAGGGGGGGAGCAATGGGCAGCAAGTTGCAACACGTCCCCTCTCTCCCAAGCCACAACCGTGCAACTCCCATCCCAGCTGAGGTCTGCAGCCAACCCTTCCATTTCTCCCAGAGCACAAACAAAGCCTGCCCAACCAGAAACTGGGCTGCCTGCTCCGACTTGCCCCAGAAATGCAGCTTTAGCTAGAAACGTCAGCGGGAAAGCAGAAGGGCCACGGAATCGGTCCCCGTCGCTTGGGACCTATCCGACAAGGGCCATGGTATACCCAGGGATGTGCAAAGCAGGGAGAGGTGTCCGTGTCGGGAGGGGGTGTCTGTGCTGGCTTGTTGAGGAATGTACTCTGGCTCCCAGCCCTAATGACAAGGGATGGATTAACGCAGAAAAAACACTGCCCTCCCCTTCTCCAGCCTCAGCAAGGGTGGGCAGGCTAAACGCAGCCGCTCCGGTGCGAGAATCGAGGACAGATGCAAATATTGCATATGAACCAGGGGAAGGATCAGTGGAGCCTGGGGGTGGGGTGATATTCCGGACTGCCTGAGTCCTCCACAGAGGAAAAATCCAGCTGTCACAGCAGGATCCACCAAAAAGGTTTCCCCTCTCATTCCTATTCTGGTGGGTTCGCCATGGTTGAGCACAAGTGAAAGGTCCCCGCGTGGTGTTAGAATGAGCCTGCTTTTATACTGTCATTGTAAATTAGCCCTAGCATGGCTTCAGATGGGACTCAGATAAGCTCTGTGAGTTGTGACTTGCAGAGAGAAACTGTTGGGTTGGGCTTGCATTTCAAACTGAACATAAACTGGGTTCACAGGCTTCCTCAAGCTTGGAGCAGCCCTAAGTCAAGGTTAAGGGTTGGGGGCAGAGTTCCCCTCCAGATATTGAAAGCCCAGTTTTTCCTGGAAACCTTGGGCTCCGTTTCCACGAGAAAGGGACTGCGCAGAGCCAGTCCTGACTGGGAATCTGCCCCTTCCCACTCTGGAACAAGCCTCTTCACCAGGCAGGTTTCAGCTTGCTTGGGCCGTCAGCTTGGCGGCTCTCATTTCTAGTGGTTTTTTTCTCCTTTATTGCCTACCTATCTGCCCCAGGGCTTGAGAAAAGGCTGTCTCCTTTATAGCATTAGCAAACATGCCAATTTTCCCCACTTGGAATATTTCATACACAGGTCCTTTTCTCCCACGCTCGCTCCCTACCCGCCTTCTCCATCCCACGTTCGGCTATGGCTACCACGGCAGCTTGTCAGGCGCGCGCGCTCAGGTGCTGGCAGGCGCGGGTGGGCAGGTAGTGTGCCTGTTCCCTCTGCTTTACCCCTCCAACCACAGCACAACCGAGCAAATAAGAGCACTAGGTGCGAGAGACGGGGAGAGGCAGAGTGCCAGGAGCTGCACAGGGAAAGGGTGTCACCCAGAAAGAGGGGACAAGGAGGGAGCCAGCGCAAACGCACAAAGAACAGGAGGGGAGGAAGTTACAGGCTGCCTTGTGTCTGTCCACAGCGATGGGCCTTGAAAAGCTCGGCACTGAGGTGGGGAGGAAGGAGAGGGCCGGATGATGGGGAAAGCGATCTGGCTACAGCAGCAGCTTGACACCAGGGTTGGCTGTGCTGGCACAAAACCTCCCCTCCCTGCAGACAGAGCAGGGTCTCGGTCTCCCTACCCAAGGCTCATCCCTACAGACCCTGATCCTGGGAACAGCTAAGCTGATTGCAGCAGCAAGGAAGATCTGGATCAATCCTCTCCTCCCTTCCCTACACATACGATCAGGCTGCCTGATTGTGTCATTTATTCCCCTGTAAACACAGCAGCCAAAAGAGAAACCCAGCCCATAAATGAGAAACCCTCCTAGAGACACAGCTGAGCACGGAGCAGCTGGGCAGAGCCGGAGGAGAGCGGGGCCGGTGCCTCCTGGCCTGACCTCATTTGTGCAGGAGCTGCCTTGGGCTGGAGCGTGGTGGGAGGCACAGCATCTTCCTCTGTACCAACTGCCCTGGTGGCAGAGCCCCCGGCGTGCCTGGTGGGCCCGTCCTGCCCCAAAGGACCCATGCTCTGGTGCGGTCCCCACGCGGAGAGGACCCTCTCCACAGCAGGCAGCCCTCAACCAAGCACGGGGGTGATTTGGCAGATGTAGGGGGAGCTGGTCAATGCTGTTATGATCGCAGGGGTGTCGCAGTACAGGTAGGCTCCCGCAGCCTGCTCTGCCCTCCTGCTTCCCAGCCTGGAGAAGGAGGGGAGAGTGAGACTGGAAGTGGCTTCTGCCATAACAGCTGTGCCTGAGCCTTTTTCTAGGGTGGCCTCCCATGAGTGCCCTCCCTCTCCTCCTGTCCCCCAAGGCAGGCCACCCACAGGGCCCTTAGCCACAGCTCAGGAGAACACAGACAGCATTTCATCCCTTGTGCGCCAGGGCAGGAGCTGATGATGGCTTCCTACACAAGGGAGGAACTGCCCCTTCAAGGCACGTTACTGTCCACTCTTTCCTACTGCTAATACCAACCACTTTCTCTTGCTTGAAAGGCAGGACCTAGGTCCGAAGCCAATACCTGCAGAAGCACAGAACAAGTCCTGCTGCCTGCTAGCTACTGGGTTATTTTATATCCCATGAAGGAGAGACTTCACAAAGCTCCTACAGCTTACACCATCCTGTTGGGACGCAGACTGCTGCGCAAGGTGACTTGGTGAGCAACCCCCACCACAACCGTAGCTGTGATCGCACACAGGTGTTTAAAATTGTCCCACTGTCACCAGACCACTGCCTCCTGCCAGCAGATGTCTGCAATGAGGGAGACGCTGGATAACGCCAGCATCCACAGGGTCGGGAGATCCTGACGCAAAAGGAGGAGGTGCTGGGCTCCTGTTTGCCAACCTCAACCTGTGCTGCAGCTTAGCTCTGATGTACCAAGAAGTGGAGCTCCAGCTCCCCTCCAGCTGTGTCTGGGAGGCAGGGTCCCAAGCTTCAGCGTGGGCTCAGCCAGGGCTGTACTGCACCAAGGAAAGCCCGGGGCTCTCTCTGGAGCCGCTCGGCAGAGCTGTGGTGCCAGGGCCTGCTGGCAGCATCCCTGCCTTCTCCCAGGGGATGGCGTGTGGGGGAGGCAAGCTCTGCTGGAACTGCTCACCTTGGGGTCCCTGCCAGCACGGTGATCTCCCACTCGCGTGTCAAGGGCAGCCGGCAAAGAGCTGGCTGCAAAGGAAGCTCCTTCTCCATCTCTCAGCTGTGCCTTCCCGGGAGGAAGGGGAAGCGGAGAGGCAGGCTCAGAAACACTCACAAACGCACCTGACTTAGACTTTCTATCTCCTTCTTTTCCTTTTCTCCCACCCTCCACGCTGTCTTTTGCTCTGCCCTCCTGGCACCTCTGCACATGACAGCATTGTCCTTCTCTGTGAGAAAGAGCAACCTGACACATTCAGATCAGCAAAACTCAGCAAGGGCGTACAGGGCGCTGGGTGTGTGGGAAGGGGAGAGCTGAGGAGGCTCACTTGACCCCATCTCACTGCAGAAAACTTTTCCCTGCCAACCCCGCCTTGAAACATCTGCACTTAATAAACATGAATGCAAAGAACATCCAGCAACTGGAAGCACCGCGACAGTAGTTTCTAGCCACAACTCAGCAAAGAGCCCACACTGTCCTTGCTTGCTACTGCCTGCCGAGGCAGGATCAGGCCCAAGGGTCCTCGCAGTATGCAGACAGCTTGTCTGAAAACTGATCTCGATCCGCTGCCTTTGTTTTTCACAAAGACATAGAAATGGAGCAAAAGATCCTGGAGGATGCAGAGAAGTCACTGACTGAATACACAGCCTGCGAAACCTCACCAAGGCGTGAAACCTTTGAACCGCTGTTCAAATAGATTTTAAATAGAGTCCCAGGCCTTGATACGCTGAAGGTGATGAAGAATAAAATGCACCAAGAATTCTTCAATGCACACAGAGAGGATAAATGGCTTTTTCACTGATAACACCAGGGGCTGAAGCCAGGGGATTCATCAGCACGTTTCGGCATCCCGCGGGACTGCAGGATTCTGCCCATACTAGTGATAAATAACTCGTTAATAGGAGCAGGAGCGCAGGCTGGAGCGCAAGACCTCTCAGCAGCTGAAAGTACCACAGAAGCTGTTGCCAGATGCACTCAGGACACTTCACCTTTCAGAGTCAACCCCTCTTTTGGATGAATGGAGAGTAAGTCCTGCAGTGCGGACACCAGTTTGCAGACAGGTCACTTGGCTGGGATTGTCCTCTGCAACACCGCTGCTTCTGTCCCGGAGGAAGCACCGCACTGGGAATTACCCCCAGCGGGCACAAGCAGCTGAAAGGGATGGGATGGCTTAGCTTCTGTCCAGTCATTCCTGCTCTGTCTTATCCTCAGCTTTCTCTGCACGCCCCAGCCAGAGTGCCCGGATGCCACTGTGCCCTGCCTGCCCAGGCTGTGTGTTTTGCTCTTCATTCCCCTCAGGAGGCTCTTCTCAGCCTTGCTGTCACAGTAATGTGACTCTTGGGACCAAGTCACTGGCGTGTGGGAACCCAGGCAAGGAGATGAATCTTAGAGAGACAGTAATTAGTTCTGTCATATTAATAAATTAATAAATATCTCATTTATTCTCCAGATTTAATTTCCCATCCACGTGTTTTCTCTTCCTGCCACACAAAAACACTACTAAAAAATGTTGGAAGGCACAAGGAGTTATTAAGAGAAGCAGGGAAAGGGAGAAGGGGGCTCCAATAAAAGGGCCATCTTCCACTCCGTAAAGCTGTTTAGCACCTCCAGAAAATGATGCCAAGCTACGAAACGGCTCCTAGAGTTGCAGTGGCAGAAAGGTGAGAGGAGTAGAAACTCTGTCTGCACAACAAGCAGCCCCCCTCCTGGAAAAACACAGCTCATGCCACACAGCGCAGACATCTTCATCTTAGCTGGCTGTCTGCACTAACTGCGGAGTCAATGAAGAGAAATTCCTACCACATAATTTACTCAGTATGCGTAAGAAATCTACCTTGGGCTGGATAAATCTTAGCCTGAAAGTGCCTATTTATTTCCTTGGACACAAGGGAGTCTGGATGATTAGCTCCATATTCCCACTGGATGTCAAAGCGGGGTCTTGCAGGAGCCTATTCCCAGTGAAATCAAGCCTTTCTCACTGGCCTGGACTAGAGAGAGGGCTCCGCTCATTCAGCGACTTACCCACCGACTGCTCAACACACTCGTTCAGGAGACCTTGGCCTATGTTTTCTAAAAGGGCTGCCTAGTTGGGGACCCCATTTCATCAGGGCCTGTTCTTTTCAGAAATGACTTATGAAGTGCTGGCCCCAAATCACAAGCCACAAGGGGAACATCAGCTGAAGCTACCTCCTCTTCCAGAGCTTCCTTGGCAGTACTAGTTCTTGCCCAACTTTCTAAGCAAAGCGCTTGTCTCTTTTCTTCTCCCTTTGCAAACTACCCCTCTGTGAAAACTGACGCTGCCTGTGGATCACATTTCTGACTCATCACTTAAAGATGATGCATTTTGGCCCAATGCTCAATCCAGCCTTTGTAAAAGGATGCTTGGCCTCTTGTCTCTCCCACCCCCTCCTGCCCTCCTGAACAGCCTGTCCATGAGACAGAGGCAGTGGTAACCCAGAGCTGTCTGTTGCAGGGGAGGAGGCATTGACTGATGCTGGGAGGACCTGTCGATGTTTCCCATCTCAGCAAAGAGAGGAGCTCAAGGGGAGCATCCATTTAGCAATAATAGGAACGGGAGGAAACTTAAGATCCTACTGTGGGCCATCAGGTCTCTTCCATTAGGAAGGCACACACCGCATCCTGCATCCCCTGTATGATCCTGTGCTTCCCCACCTTGCTTGCAATTTCTTGCTGGCAAAAACACAGGCAGAAAGATGTGAGGTTCCTTGCCAAAAAAATACATGGTCAGACCAGGAATAAGAGCAGGGACATTAGAGGAGCCCTATCTATAATCAAACTCTGCTGCCCAGAGCGTTCCTCTCCTGTGCCCCCGAGACAGGGATGTCCACCTGTGCAGATGCAGGGCTAAGCCAAAGTTTTCTTTCCCCACTGCTTTGGGGGAGTAAAAGGGGAAAAAAAAAAAAACAACAAAACCAAAACACCAAGGATGGCCACAACCGGTGGCCATATTCCGGCCACATCAGGCACAAAAGCCACAACAAAAGACAGCAGCCCTTCCCTGCCCCCTCCCCGCTCCCTGCAGATGTCTGCTGTCTGCTGGCTAATCCGCCCGGGTAGCCAGGCTCCAAAGCCTCCCTTCCCGGCCCCGGGCAGCGGTGTCAGCCCGCAGGAGGCGAGGGCGATCCTGCGGCACAAAGAGCACCGCGGGCAGGGACGGGGAGCGGGGCGGAGGGGCTGCCGGCCCCGCTGAGCGCCGGCCCCGGGCGGGCAACGGGCGGGGAGGGGGGGGAGAGCGGCGGGCGGCTTTATGGCCCCTCCCGCCGTGAGCAGGAACAAAGCCATGGGGCCAGGAATTCAGAGCAACCAACAGCATTTCTATGCTAATGAGAGCTCCGAGATAGAGCCCGCCGCCTGTGGCAAATGGGAGTGAAAATCCAGGCTTGAAAGGATGCAACTTCTGTGTCCGATGAGCGTCGCTGGGCTCCAACACCAATCCTTCTCCCTCCGTTTATTTTTAATTGACTCCTACTAAGCCGGAGTACATGCTCATCCGTTCCAAATGGAACAGCTGTTGAAACTGAAAATCAGCATCATAAAGTGCGGACGTATATATTTTGTGGTGTTCAGTTCTTAGCACTCCCATTTCCAAACCTCAGCAGCCTGCCCAGAACAAAGGATGCCTCGGCAGAGCATTAACCCCATCCTGCAACCCTTGCATCCCCTTGCGCTTGTGCAGAAAGGGCTGTGGGCTGGATCCTGCACTGAGCATCACCTGTACGCTGACAAATGCGGCAGGGCAAGGTGACAGAATGGAAAAGATCTGTCCCACATGACCTTCATAACCTGTAAGGGATCTTACCGGCTCCTCCTTTTACATCTCTCTAGAAGCTGAGACTCAGGGTACCAGCAGAAATAGTAATAGGAAAGACCATAAAATCTGTCCTAAACTGTGCACAATTCCCATGCTTTGTCCAGTTAAGAGGACATGACACCAAGCTGCTGGGTCTATAAAGGGTGCTTAGTCTTCTCTTGGCTTCAAATGGACCATTGCATTTTATATGGCCTGAATAACAGGTCGAGGAGATTACGGGCCAGTACATGGCAGAGGGTGTCTGGCATGGTCTGCCTGTCCCGGTTTGCTTCCTTTCCAAAGACAGCAGGAAGAACTTAACAGAAGTACTTAACGCCCTTCGCCAGCTGTGAAAACCCAACCTTTACACACCTCCGAACAACACCCCTGGTAATTGCCCTGCTCCCCATTTTGCCAGCCATTCCCCAGGCAGCTCACGCGTCAGTCAGCCCTGTGCTACAGCCCCCAGCAGGGAGTGTTTTGATCATCAGGGTCAGAACCAAGGTCTCTATCCTTTGCATGACTGTCCACACACAAAGCACTGCACCCTCAAAAACAAGACCTGACAAGGCACTGGCCCCTGGAGGTGGACTGCTGGACTCCATGACCTAATACAATTGCTGATTTTTAGCAGGCATGATGTTCTGATCATCAGGCAACACAGCTGACATGCTGGTGCTTGGTCCTTCTCACAAATAAACCATGCCCTCCTACACAATGAAAACACCAGCTGGCTGAGCCTTGGCCATCCCACTGCTTAGTCTCAAGGGATAATAATCCAGAGACCTGGCACTGCACAATACACTGGAGAGCCCCATGGATTGCCAAATTCCTGCAGCAATCCAAAGTCAACATGGAAATGTTGCAAATGGGAGCAACTGGGATCCAACCCCGGAGCTGCGCTCTGCAGAGTGACAGGATCCATCAAGCAGGGCTTGAGCTCACACAGTGCTGTGGGGTCTGGCTCCGATGACAGGCAGGGTTTCACTCCCTGGAAAGAGACCGTGTACTTTGAGGTGAAGACGGGGAACAGTAAATTTCAAAGGCTGGCGTGCCGGTGCCTTTCCCAAACGGAAGGTCAAAAGGGGCAATAAAAACTCCCCAGGGACCACGAAGAGGGAGGATGCTACAGAGCAGCTGATGAGCATTATCCTGCCTCTGGTTCTCCAGTAAGTTCAGGGCTTGGAACAAGGAGTATTCCTGGATGCATCTCTCTAACTGTTACAGCTGCCACCTTCCAGTTAGCAATAGCCCCCTCGGAAACCTGTGCACCTCTTCTGTTCTCTGACCTTGGCCTGAAGGAGTCAGAAGAAGGAAAGTGGAGCAATGATCCAGATAGCCTGTCCACAGAGTCCAACTGTAGATGCCTGCTGGAAACGTGTCTGTAGGCGGCAAGAATTGCTAATGGGGGAATCAAAGCTCAACCTTTCTCCCTTAGGAGTTTGCAGTAGGGTTTCTACACTAACAGTAATAAAGGCCGTGGATACCTAATACCAACAAAGCCAGAGGGAAGACTTCCTAAGAAATCCAAATCCTGCTGCAGGAAGGATATTCCTCTCACCTCCTACCTATATCCTGGGGAGCAGAATCCAACCACGTGAACAGACCTGGAGGAAAACCCCAAGAAGATGAGAAAGGGGAGTGGATGCAGATACCACTCTGCTAGCATGTATCAGCAGGACTTTCTCCATAAATAATATTTCACACCAGGGACATGCTGGGTGTCAGTCATTTCGGATGCTTTGGTAATTTTTAGGGTGGTTTGCTGGGAGCAAATCTGTCATTGTCCAGTGTGCTACAATCTTAAAATAATTGATTAATTAAAAGCTGACCCTGAGCTTTTTTGAAAGGCTGGCCCTATCTGCCTAGCTCTAAAAACAGAAAAAGCAATTTTTATGTTTCGGCCAACCAAACAAATCCAGCTTCAGACCTCTGATTAAATATTAACTACTTTGCACAGACCACAAGCGAGATCCACAGCTATTTATTGCTCCAAAGGCAGCTGCAGCAAGAAAGAAAACAAAACAAACAAAACCAGCCAGGAATGAACGGTGTCATCCACATCAACAAGTCTCCCATGTGTGCTTGAGTCAGCTTGAAGCCAGGAGGCATTTAAGAGCACGTTTCACTGGGCTCGGCGCTCGGGGACCCGGCGCTCTCCCAGGCCCACATGCCTCCCAGCACCTACCGCTCCTCCCTGCGCCGCAGGAGCGAGCCGAGGACAGGCCCAATCCATAGGCTAATGACGTCAATGATCTCCACTTTGGATCTCGCTACAAAACCGCTGTGATGCCTGCAGAGCAAATACATCACTTTGGGAGGGTAAACCGGTGACTGCCTGACTTATCCCCCTTTCATCCCCTGTTCAAAGCCCGGTTTGGGACCAGCAGAGGCGCGGCAGTGACATTTGGAGACACAGAAGATGGTGAGCATGGGCAAGGGGCACAGACCCCGTGGTGGGACTGCTGCTCTGAGCGCTCCTTGGCCAGCACCGTCACCATCACCCTGCAGCCGCAGAGGTCAATGAGGCTGCCGTTGCTGCAATGTTTGGTCCTGCACGGTGAAAGCCAGGGCACAAGTATAGCACACCGGTGGGGACCAAGGTCAAAACAATGTCCCCATGCCAAAACCGCCCATTTCTCGCAGCCCTATTAAACACCTGATCCCACCATGACAGAGATTTGTCTGTTTTAAAAAAAACAATTGGCCATTTCTCTGGACAGTACAGCCTTCGCCTTTCCTCCTCCTCCTCCTCCTCCTCCTCCTCCTCCTCCTTCTCCTCCTCCCAGGCAGAAGGGCCATAGCATGGGCACGAGGGTTGTTCCCAAACTGCCCGGCACGCACCCACCAGCAGTGTGACGGTGGGCAGGGGGTGTGCGGGTCACCACCGTACCCCACGGCGTGAAGCACTCATGCAGCCGCCTCTCCTTAGGGCTCCTCGCGTGCCTGGAGTTAGGCAATGCTGAAGGAGCGGAGCTGCCCTCCTTGCTGTGCATCTGCTCAGAGGGATATCTGCAGCCCTCGACGGCTCGAGGCCTCGCCTGGAGCATCTCTCTTATGAGGAAAGGCTGAGGGACTTGGGTCTTTTTAGACTGGAGAAGAGAAGGCTGAGGGGGGATCTGATCAACGCCTATAAATGCTTAAAGGGTGGGTGTCAGGAGGACGGGGCCGGTCTTTTTTCAGTGGTGCCCAGGGACAGGACAAGAGGGAACGGGCACAAACTTGAACATAAGAAGTTCCATTTCAACCTGAGGAGGAACTTCTTTGCTGTGAGGGTGGCAGAGCCCTGGAAGAGGCTGCCCAGAGAGGTGGTGGAGTCTCCTTCTCTGGAGACATTCCAAGCCCACCTGGACACGTTCCTGTGCAACCTGCTCTGGGTGGACCTGCTTTGGCAGGGGGTTGGACTGGATGATCTCCAGAGGTCCCCTCCAACCCCATGTGATTCTGTGATTCTGTGGAGGGGAACCTGCAGCGCTGGCTGGGCTTTGTCCCATTAAGTGGCTGGGTAGCATTTTAACACCCCTTGTACGCCCCATGCAGGTCTTTGAAGGCTTTTCCCCAGGCTTCCTAGTATCATTTGGTGCCCTGGAGCAACAGGACAAAAGGTGATTGTTCCCCGTCTTATTTCTAATTATTATTGGAAATAAAAAAGCAGCTGTGCTCCTATTTGGGCCCTGAGCCAGCCCTGGTATCCCACCCCCCTCCGCCTGATTTCACAGACATATGCTCAGGTTTCTGACGCACAGAGATCAAATAACCCATCACTCAGGGTAAGATATTATCCCCCATTACCAATTCAATGCAAACAGCTCTCGTCTTCCCCAGATTAAAAGCCAATTAAAGAACCTTGCTTTTCAAGGGGAGAGGAAACTGAGAGGAGTTTTTTGTGGGGTTTTTGTTGGTCTCTGGCAAGGAGGCAATATCCCCCGTAAGTGTTATTAATGACTTCTTTTCAAATTACATTGATTTTGCTCAGAACCCTTTGGGACTCAAGTCTCCAGAGAAAAAGAAAAATACAGAGAGGGCAACAACAAAATCCCAACAACCTGTGTCCTAAAAAGGAAAAAGAAAGAAATTTTACTTGCTGGAGGATAAATGGTGTTTGCTTAAGTCAGCAATTGGTGTTTTGGGTTTCAAAGCTTTCTCAGGGCATGGAAGCCTTACTCTCAAGGTGAAGAGCAAGCTCATAAATCTGGGAGAAGCTTCAAGACCAAAAATATGCTGATTCCCCACTGCAGGGAGGGCAGAGCCAACAGGAAAAGGGCATTTGCTCTGCAAACAAGAAGCAGGATGAGCGCTTGTAAATCGCGAGTCACAAGGGAACAGGTGACATTCAGTCCTGCTGCACTCGGATCTGGGATACAAGGGGAAGAGGAAGGTGACTTTAAGCCAGCTCTGCTCTCACAAGGACCACAAGAGCCCCTGGTTTCTACTCTCATCTCCCAAAATAGCTCAGTGAAGCTTCAGGTCTGATACTCCATTTCCCACCGCTTTCACTGGGAAACCAAGACTTATCTTCAAGGCAGCAGGCTTGGCCCCCAAACGCCTCCTATTTGCCTTACTGCCCTGGGAGCAGACATGTCCAGAGACGTGTCCAGTGCAGGGGTAAAGCCAGAGATCAGAAAATCTCTCGGCTGGGACTGCAGCCAGCACAATGGTACACAGTGATAACTCACTCCATCGATCCCGTTTCCCTAGATTTAGTAGAAACAAACAAAAAGCCTCATCATCGAAAACCCCAGACTGCCTTTCCAGCAAGTAGTGCACCCAAAATGAGCTCTGTTTAAGCTTCCCTCGCCCCCCCAAGCAGTTTTGCTCTCTGCCTGCTGACCCCCTGCCTCTCCCAGGGCCCACGCTGCTCCCAGCCCCGTTAACCACCAGTTTGGAATCCAGCCTGCAGGATCCACCCGGGGCTCCCAGCTCCCGTCTGCCACAGCCCTGCCACCTAGAGTGGCCTTCTAGTGTGTCTGCCGCCGGGTGAGGGGTATTGAGTTCCCGACAGAGGGTGTTTAGCACACCCGTCCGCTTCAGGAGGTAGGCAGATGACCTCCTGGGGTCCTTCGCAACCTGAATTATCTTCTGTTTCTATCAGGATGCTAAACTAGCACAAAAACATGTCTGTCTTTCTGTCAATCTGTCACTTTGCGTTCATTTCATTTTCATCTGTCACACATTAGCCCAGATCTTACTGCCATCAGCAGACAGTTATTTATTGTTTCCTCTTTTGTTTTCTTTTTTAAAGCCACTTCCACCTGAAATATACCGGCAAAGACACAGGCATACGTACACTAACAGCAGGGCACCATTTTCACCAGGCTCACCCTCTGTTCCAGGCTCATCCAGTGAGAAGGACTGGGAGTAACTTGGTCTGACAAGTGACTCTCCGCATTAAAACCGACAGCCAAACTGCCACAGCCTCCTCCTGCTCGCACACCCCGGGAAGGGCTTCCTTGCACCGCCTGGGCTCAGCCGGTGCAGAGGTGGAGCAGGAGCCCAGGTCGCGTCTCCGCTGCCAGCAGCGGCTCCCAGCCCTTGGACCAGTCCACACTTGCCCACCAGCCAACTTATTCCCATGCAACCACAGGTTTTGCATGGGGAGAGGAGGGGCCCGGCCACGGCCCCGCAAGCAGGAACCCAAAATCTTGCTCCCACTGTCTGGGCTGAGCACGAGCACAAACCCAGCCACCCACCAGCAGACGTCCTGAGGGTCCCTGTGCTCAGCACCGCACGGGTGACCTCAGCCGGAGATACCGCCCACGGTACCCCCACGGCTTGGGTACCCCCAGGGCTTGTGGGGGACTGCAACAGCATCTCCCCCAGGCCAGTAAGCGTGCTCCAGTGGCACAGAGGGTCAGAGCATCATAGAATCGTCTAGGTTGGAAGGTGTCGGCAACGGGTGCTGGACGGGGCTGGGGGAGAGGCTCCACGGAAGGCACCGCGTCCCCTCCTTGCATCACCCTGCGGGCTCACCGCCTGCCGCCATGCCGGGGGGGGGCAGGACACCTCCCAGCACACACCTGCACAGCCACAGCCCATCTCGCTGCCGCTGAGGAGATGCACGGGAGACCCAAACTGGGGGGGAAAGGGAGAAATGGGAAGGGAAAGGGGGGCGAGCAGGAGGAGCCTGGGGACAGGATGGCCGTGCGTGGGGAGGAAGGAAGGGACGCAGCCTCCGCCAGCAGGATCCCTCCCTCTTCCCTTCATTTCCGCCCAGGAAAAAAAAAAAAAAAAAAAGGAAGATTTTTTTCCCTGCCTGCATTTTTTTCCCAGCGTCCCTGGCCGCCGCTGGTGAAACCCCATCTCAAGCCACCCCGTCGCCATGGCAACGGGCCGAGAGGAACAGATGGCCCCGGCCAGCCAAATCCTGATGCGGGGCGCAGGGCAGGGCCATGTGCCTAAGGGGACAGGGTGGTCTCCCCCCTCGCCCTTGCCCTCCGGCCATGGCGAGACATTCATGGACTCGGTGCCACCTCAGGGTGGCCTCACAGGAGGGAGGGACCTGCATGGTCCCCTCCCGAGGGGCATGAACCCTCTGAGACCCACCATCCCATGACCTGGTCTTCTCCGGCTGCGGGAAAAGCCACGTTTTCTCAGACATCTGCAGCATCTGCTGCCCACCTTTAGCAAACCTCACCCCATAAGACGAAGATCGCACAGCGGGCGGGGGCACGGGGGCCAGACCTTTTCATCTGTGAAGTGAGCGGGCACAGGGCTCAGCTGGCACAGCCTTGCAAGGTCTCCCAGACGGATTCATCCGAGCAGACTGGGGATGAGGACCAGGGTGGGTGAAGATAAAACCCAGCCACTAATCTCCCTGTGGATTAGCTGTCAAGCCTGTCCACGTGGGGCCGTGGTGTGGGGCTTTGGAGCAGACAAACAACATCTGAGCCCTTCTGGAGATACCCACGACTCCTCTGGAGTATTTGAGAGGAGCAGCCAGGCATGCCTCAGGCACCCAGAGAGAAGAGGGGGTTTCTCAGGGGCACAGACCTCTTCTACCATCAGATCTGCAGAGCCAGCTGCAAACCCGACACAGCGTGGTGTGGTCAGCCCCAGAACTGGTTCCATTTCTGGGGAAAGCAGCAAGTGTGGAACTACACTTCAAAGCCCACAAAGCTGTCTGGACCTGCAAAGGGGAAGGACTCTGTATGGGGAAACACAGGCTAAGAATGCCAAGGAACACTGTTGCAAGAAAGAAAAAATAGAAGTGGCTTTTCCTTTAGGAACCTTAGCTCCTAGCATAGGCTGTCTCAACTGCTCAGGCCCATTTTCTCCTGAAAAACCCAAAGCAACACTCGCTCTCCAGAGCCAGTTTTGGAGCTGTTACCACCGTTATCACAAGTTCCTTAGCTCCAGACAAGTTCAGTCTCTGTGGATCATGGCTGAGTTTTGCAGCCCCGTCCCCAGATCCACGGGGGATCTT
The DNA here is from genome assembly GCF_964106895.1 of Numenius arquata. Classification (NCBI taxonomy): domain Eukaryota; kingdom Metazoa; phylum Chordata; class Aves; order Charadriiformes; family Scolopacidae; genus Numenius; species Numenius arquata. The sequence continues at coordinate 2,855,485 of NC_133597.1, forward strand.
CTCTTGCTTTTCTTGTCCACGGAGTCCCGAGGAGCTCTCGTCCCACCTGGGGAGCGGCGTTTTTCAGGGCTCGAGGGCCAGAAGAGGCTGGGGACGCAAAGCAGGCGGTCCCAGGGTGCGAGATGAGCGTGTTGGGAGGAAGCTGCATGGAGGGCTGCAGGGAGCGGGGAGCTAAACCCCCCCCTCCAACAGCCATCGCTCGCTTCTCCCTGCCTCAACCGTTCCTGTGCCAAGCTGCTCCCTTTCCCGTGGCCCTGGCACGCTCACGGAGGTACTGGCCTCGGGGGCCCAGCCCGGCCCAACCGGCTCCCAGCCCACACCCGTGAGAAGAGCCAGAGCCCGTCCTGCCTCTCAGGTGTGGCCCGTCGCCCGCGGGCTCCCGCCCGGCGAGAGCACCCGTGCCAGCTTGGATGCGGCCGCTTTTGCCGGTGAGAGAAGGGGGAGCAGGAGGTGCCGGGCAGCAGCAGCCTGCCGGGGAGGTCTGTGCCAGGGGAGTATCTCACCGGAGGACGCAAAGCCCCCTGGTGTGGACGGGGGTTGTCCGCAGCACCCCTTTTCCGTGCTTTCTCTCCTTCAGAGGGGGTTCCCAGGTGTTGGGTTTGGGGTTTTTTTTTTGGTTTTTGTGTTGGGTTTTTTTTTTTGCTGGCGTCTGGGTTCAGCCCTTTCTTCCCCAGCCTGACAAGCCCTGGAAACCCACATCTTTTCTCTGCAGAACAGGTTGGGTGCAGGAGCAGCCGTGCCCGCTTCCCACGCGCCAGCACAGCCCAGCCTGGCCCACACCCTCCCCCTGCCCCAATACCCCATCTTTTCTTTTTTTTTCCCCTCTGCTCTCTTTCCCGGATCAAAGCTGCCTCCCCTCCCTGTATTACAAACATTATTCAGCTGCTAGATAAGAAGCTCTCCAGCAGCTCTTTATTAATCCCACTGGAGGCAGAAAGAAGGCAGAGAGAAAGGACTCGGCGTGGCCAGGACAGAGACTAATGTTCCACGAAACACCTTTGCAAGAGAGGCCTGTCTTTTCCCCAGAAAGTCTCATGGGAAGCTTGGGTAATAATTAACAATTATCGAACTTTAAACCCGCCATCTCTCTCTCTGTCCAAACCAGGATTTTGTAATAACTCATCCAGTCTGAAACACTCCCAGCCTGGTTTGCAGGGGCACACTGAGGCAGAGGATGCAGCCAGACCCTGGGGCAGGCAGGAGGCAGCGGCTGAGCCTGCTGCTTCCCTGCTTTTACGCTGAGCTGCGGAGTCCCAGCTCCAAGCTTCCAGGGAGCTTGGATATGAACCTCCTTTCCCTCCTTGCAGCTCCTCTGGCCGCAAAAAGAAATGACTTGTTGTGGTACACATCCTCCTAGGGAAGTTTTCCCCCAGCCTTGGAATACCACAGACCCCTGCATATGGCTAAAATCGTAATCTACCCAGGAGATAGACTAGAAAGCTTTTATAGCATAAAGACACTTGTTTAAATCCATCTGCTGTCTGAGGCAACTATAATCAGTACCATGTGATGGCTCACACGTGAAACAAGTTGAATGGCTCATAGGGCCTGGGTTTGCATTGCTACCTGCCCCCTCTCATGGAAGGACCACAGAGTTTCTGAAGTGCTTGTGCAAGGCAGGGATTTCTGTTATCTGCATCCCGCAGCGGGGCAACTCAGGTGCTATGAAACTTGCTCACGGCCACCTAGGAAATTAGTGGCAAAAGCAAAGCGTATTGCAGATACCTGAAGAATGACATTACTGTCCCCAGCGTGCAGCCATCCTTCCTGCCTCAGCATTCACAGCAAATCCACCAAGGACAGGGCAAGGTATGAACCACAGTCATCTGTCCTGCCCAGTGCGTTGTTCGGCAAAGAGCCAGGGTGCGGGTGGGAGCTGCATCTACCTGCAACCCCCCCAGACAGGGACTGGAAACCAGAAGAGACCCAAATGCAAAACTAGTGGAGCAAGAAATCAAGAGACCTTTGAATTAAAGCCGGCAGCGAAGCCAATGGACCGTGTTCACCCACTTCCATGATTTCAACCCACGTATCACACACTCAGAGCAGTAAGAAACCGGGTCCGGTGTTTGGACTGACAGAATATTTGTACATCAATCTATGCAAAACAATTTCTTGTCTTCTAAAATCCGCCGGGCAAGGAGCTGTCAGCTCCTGGCTGCTATGAAAAATGACAAAATAAAGGGGAGTCACCTTTCCTCGTGCTTTGCAAATGGTCTGCTGCTTGTATAGAGTAACATCGGCAGGACGAGCTGTGCAAGGCGCCCTGCAGACACAGGGCAGTACGAGCAGAGACCAGAGGGACTGCTACCGGCAGTTTTTGACAAGGAAAGGCACACAGAGGTGAAGTGAGCTAGCCAAGGATATTCCAGGGAGCTTGTGGCAAAGCCAAGAAATGATGCCAGCCCTTCTGAGCTCAGCCTGCCTTTGCCATCACCTCCAGGCCATTCTTTCCCTTTCAGTAAAAGCTGATTCACGCCTGGTAGAAGTCAGTGTGAGGCAGCAGATATTCCCACTTCCAGTGAGGTACCGTAAGGTACTCCACAAGCACGGCAGCAGTTGGGACGTCAAGAATACAAAAAATATATATATACCTAAAAAGAATGACTTTAGCCTTTTATTTCCAAAGTGAGTTTAGAGCCAGTGAAAGGTCTCAGATCAATACCAGCAAAACTGCAGACTGGAGCCCTCCCCTTAGCCACAGAAAGGGTACAGCTGAGACAGCATCTGCACAAACAGCCTGCCCACAGCCTCTGCCAGCGTGCCTCAGCTCCGACCTTGAGGAGTTGCCTTGAAGTGCAAGAGGGAAACTCCCCCTTCTTCCTTCCTCCCCCCTGCCCAGGCAGCACCGGGCTTTTGTTCCCCAGCAGGAAAATCACTGCTGGTTTATTTTACTTGGGTACATTCTGTCTAGAGAAGAAACTGAGTCTTGACAAACTCATTGCACACGCACACCAAGAAGACCTGCTTCATCATGCGGACAGAAAGAAGTCCTAAGGGGCTCGCAAGGGGATTTTGCAGCACAGATTTTTGAGGCAAATCCAGCCCTGTAGAGAGCTTAGCTACCAGTCTGGCTCTGGCGTTTCAGATGGTGAGATGCAGTTGCCTGTTCATGTGCTCCATTATAAACAGGCCTTTCTTCTCCGCTCCTGCCCCACAGCTGTACATGCGCTCGGCCCCAGGGACCTTTGAAAACTGCATTACAGGTTCTCCCCATACAAAGTTTGGATCAATACAGCTGTCAGGCTTTGGCCACATTACCCCTGCTAATTGGAATTACAATAGGCAGGCGGCAGCTCTCACTCCATCTCTCTGTTGCTTGTCATAACGTAATCAAAATCTCTCTTGCTCTCTCTTTATCATGGAGCGTGACGGGAGCAGAGGCGCTGGCAACCACGCGGCCTCCAGAGACTCCGGATTCCTCTGGATTCCTGCGGATCAGACTGGGGTTGGGAAGCTTTGGCACAGGGGTGGGAAAAGAGCCCTTCACTGCCGAAACTCTCCAGCCTGCCTTTGGCCAGGCAGGCTAAGGGGAGAGCCTGGGAGAGCTCACGCTGGGCAGGGAGCCGGTGTCGTGGTTTGGGCACAGCAGGGAGACAGAGGTGGGGACCAAGGGGTGTTTGGCAGAGCATGTATTTTGGGAAGGAGGTGCAGAGTCCGGGTAAGACCAGAGGCAGCCACAATTTGACTGTGGAGCTGGACACTGGCCAGCAGCAGAGCCCAAACCCTCACCTGGCCATGCCGAGGCGAGGAGAGACAAGCGATGTCAAAACTGAGCAGGGGATGACGGGAGAAGCAATGCGGCAGCTTGGCACGGGCATGGCACGGGACACTGACCAGGACTCGGGTGGCTGGATGGGAACGAGCCAAAGCTTTGTGCTTGCATAGGAAGCCGTCTGCTTCCTGCTTAGCCCTAGTACAAGCGAAGCTGAGACAGCATCTAGAGGCTTCAGCTAGGTCAGGATCCCTGCCACGCCGGCTGCTGTGCAAAAGCCCCTGCCCCAGCAAGGTCCCCACTCACCAGCCCCTGCCCACATCGCGCTCGCTGCTCCCTGCCTGCGTGCCCTGCCGGCAAGAGGCCACGCACGTCGCCCTCACGCCGGCTCCGAAGGCTCGGCCAATTTACGGAGCCGGGGTGAAACATAGCGGGCAATAGATACAGCAGCCGTGATTTGTTGATCATTATCAAACGGCAGTAATGCAGGGCTGAATTACCCAGACGAGGGAAAGGATCGTCAGCCTGGACCTACTCAGCTCCCCAGAGACTGGCCATAAACAAAACTTAAATAATTAGAGTGCTTGGGCGGAGATGCAGCCTCTAAGTATTCTTAGGCTCACACAAATAAAGGAAATAAATTCTTGGAAGGTGCCAGGCTGGATGGGGCAGAGGGAGGCTCATTTTCCACATCACTTGAGAGCAGCCGTTATAAATCTCACAGAAAGATGCACCTCCCCAGGCTAGCGATATTTTTAAACTCCGTGAGAGAGGGGAGAGAAAAAACACATTTTAGTATTTACACCACAGGCAAAAAGGGTATTTAAAAATCAGGGTACATTTTTGAAAGTCTGTTCCTGCCATGCCAAGAAAGGAAGGAAGAATTTTCTTTCTATAGTGTGATAGCTGGAAATATTAGCCCCAGAGAATTCATTCCTACCACCATCCTTCTGTTGTAAGCTGAGAAATCAAAATCCCAGAAGGACTGGGGGCTGGGGGGGAGTCAGGGGATAAAGGCTCTTTCACTGGCAAATTGCTAGTTCAGTTCCCAACTGAATCGGTAGCAAATGCAAATCAGCTCCTCTGAATCCTGAGCGGTGACTTCTGCACCGTCCCTGCTTACTTGGTGTCTGGACACCAAGTCCCACAGGAGATGAGACTTTATGCAGCGGCACCCTCACGGGAACGGCAGGCTGGTTTGCTGGGCCAGGAGCCCGAGCAAGTAACCAGGCGCAGCGGGGAAGGGGACACCAGGTCACAGGGACCTGTTCGTGGATGTCAACTGAAGGACGTGGCCCTGGAGTTAAAGCCCCACGTGGTGCTTTGCCCGCTGGAGCAGCGTGTCCCAGCCGTTCTGCGTGGCAAGGTCACCTGAGCTGTGGGGCAGGGAAATCCACGCAAGCGGCTTCTGCAGGATCGCCGGGCTAGTTTTCCTTTCCTGTCCCGTGTTCTATTGTTCCCCACTTGGTTAGCGTTTCCTTCCCTGCGCAGGGTGGGGGAGTTGGGTGGGCTCCTTTCTTGGTAGTCATCTAGGAAATCTTGTCAAGGGCTGACTGATCACAGGTTGAAGGATGCTGCACGGCAACAACACGTGTAACGACGTGAGAAGTTCTCAGCCTTGCTCTCAGGGCAGGTCCTAGAGGACCCGAAGATAAACTGCCAGAGCACTGCCTTCCTCTGCAACCACTGCAGCTTTCCTCCTGCCAAACTCAGTCCTGCTCCTAATTCCCTCATGGGTCCTCAGGCACCGAGAACATTCCCCCTTTTACAAGCTGTGCTCTCTGCAAGCCTCTCTCTCTCCCATCCCTCCCACCCCTTACCAGGACTGCTGTCATCCTCCCAAAAGGATCCTATTCAGCTTCTATCAAAGGAATACATGAGCACACCCATTAGGCATCAGAGCATCAAGCAAATCCCCAAACAAGCCGCCTCTGAAGATCACAGCACACTGTAATCACTCCTTCTGCAAGGAGATCCCAATAAGCCCTCCCCCACTTTCCCTGGGTTCTTCCTGAACCCAAGCACATGAGGTACGTCTGGCAAGCTCAGCCCCATCACTAGTAAAAGTCTCTTCATAAAACTTGCACACACAGAGCTCCTGGCCTCTCTCTCCCCGTTCCCCAGCAAGCTCTCTCCTCCATTTGAGCCCACAGCAGATGTTCAGAGGCTGCCCCGGCCCTCGTGCCCTGCAGTAAGGAGGGCATCGCTGCTGCTGCCCTGAATCCTGGGGGGTCTCGCATCCCTGAGGTCTCGCATCCCCACCTGCAGCTGGAGGACACCACCTGGGCTGGGCAGCAAGAGGAGCTGCCGCAGATGTCACAAGCGATAGCAGCAGGTCCCTTCCCCTCCCTGCTTCCCCGCGGCAGACAGCAGAAACCCAGTGGAAGCCTGGGGAGAGGGGAGCGCTGGCAGCAGGTGGACGTGCCTGCGGAGGGGCGAACACCGGGACAGAAGTGGCACTCCGGCACACGCGGGTCCATTCACGTGTTGGTGCACATGAGTGTCTTTCATAACACTGTGGCCTTGAAGAGAAAAGCAAGAAGCCTCTCCTAAAGCCTTTCGTAAGACACCATGTGCTTTACCAATATGACACAACAAGCACCGCACTTGGCTTTGAAGTCAGGACATAGATTTGTCCTGTAGATTCGGATCCCGGGCTGCTCTGAGACTGCCCTCTCTTCAGCATCTACCAGCTAGGTCTCAGCTCCTCGGTACACAAAAATGAGCTCATCCTTCCCCGATAAAACATACAGAGCTCCAGTGTGTCCAGCGGTGGGATGCGACGCGCGGACTAACAGCACCCAGCAGCACTGCCTGAAGAGCCAAGAGGGGTCCTGTATCCAATGGAAACTGTGGCAGCTGATATAAATTACAGCACGGCAAGGATGCTGCTATGCAACACATCCCTGATCTTTAATGACCATAAATGGGCGCAGCCATGGTTCTCCCTGCACCCAGAAGATACCCCTTCCTGCAGCTCGGTCCCCAGCCACGGCGCCGGTCCGGCTGACAAGGGGAAGGAGCATGAAGGGGCCCAAAAATGAACAGCTTGGGCAGTTGTCTCCGCTGTACACCATCAAATCACTAGCTGCTGCCTTCTGTTCCAGCCCTTAAAAACAACATTGCTTCTTAAGTGGCACAGGCCTTGGCTAAGCGGGTAAGGTGACATCGGCAGGAGCAGCAAGGAAATACTGTGCGCTACAACCTCTTCGGAACAGGGCTGACCTCTTTCTTGTGTGTACTTACAGCCCCTAAACTGACTTTGAGTATCCGTCCTTAACATTTCCTCTAGTTTTGGCACCCCCAGGCTAGGCAGGCCATGGGCACAACTACTCTGGTGGGAATGTGACTCTGGGCTTGCCTACCAGGGGTCTCAGTGCCGATTATCTAGCTCAGGAAAACTCAAAGAGTAAAGCCCCTTAGATGCCTCTCCCTAAGGAAAATGTAGCAGCGGCTGTAGCTCCGGCAGTTAGGAAAGCTAGGGCTGTAGCACATCGAGACACTGGGACAGCCTCTTTATTTCTAGTCCGAGCCCATTGGGAAGGCGAGGGGGTGTTTCCAGGCAGGGGGAACCTCCGTCGTGGCCGTGGGTTTGGGTGAGGGGTGAGTTATGACTCCACAGTGCGGTGATAACTCATCCAGCCCTGAACTCTGAGCTCGGCTAGCTCGCTTGTTTGGGCTGTTCAAGGACGGGGCAGGGTTCATTCTTCCCTTGCTGCTCTCCCCTGCCCTGAGTGCCACAGTGGCTTGCACAGGCCAGCATAGCCATCATGCATCAAGCTGCTCTACACAGAAACCTGGAGAAGACAGTGACGGAAACCCTGGCCTTTCTCCTGAACTATCCGGCCCTCTGTATGTGCCTCCGAGTAAACCCTGTTCATCATATTAAACTCTCCCCTAGGTCTATGACTTCTGCCCATCATGGACAGTCTGTAACCCCCGGCTTTGCTAGGACACTCAGCACAACAGCCTCTAATTACAGGGCTCTGCTCGAGCTCTTGAGTCCCACCAGCCTTTTCAACCCATTAGCATTAGTCCCTGAGTCCATAGCTAGAACTCTGCCCCAAGACTACCCCCTTGGGCTGTCTTTCCTAGGGACAGTAAAAATGGTCAGTGAAAAGCTCCTCAATAAGCACCCCTCTCAGTCCAGAGTGTGTCTTGCCAGGGCTTAAGAAATGAAACCTGATTTCGCCAAGAGTTGGATCCTCGGTGCAAAAAGTAGGTACCTGTAAGGCCAGCTGAAATCCAGTCCCCCCTGCATCCACACGATGCGGCTACAGACCCTGCTCTGCAGCGGCCTGTTGTGATAGTGTGTCTTTAGCCTCACACAGAGAACAAGGCTGGTTTTTGCTCTCAGGTGGCCGCATGGCACCCCGCTCCAGCCCCCTCGTCTCCCACACAGACGGGCCTTTGTGCTGGGAACCGCTCTCGCCTGTCACCAGAGCAGAAGCGCTGGATGTTAGCCACTGGCTGTGAGCTGCATGGACCCTCTGTCACTCCTGGCCGTGCCTCCGGATGCCTCACTCTAGCACGGGGGAGGGGGAATGGATGTTCCATGGGAAAGGAAAAATGGATTCAAGATCAGTTTGATTAGGGGGCTTTCCCAGGTAGAGAGAGGACTGCTGAGAAGAGAGATGGAGGTAGAGTCCTCTTGACTAACCAGGCTTGGGAGCACCTGCTGTCTCATAGCCAGGTGGTCCATCTGGTACCTGCCGCTGCTTCAAGGCAGTGATGTGATTTGCAGGTCCTTCTGTAGCATCCCTGCATAGTTGGGAACAGACGGAGGCACTTTGCTATTTCCTGCAGTTAGAAAGGCAAATAGGCTGGGATGGGGAAGAGAAGACCCCATCCCTGTGTTTTCTCTTTCAGGGAGGAGAGTCACAGGGATCCTGCCTCTCCTTAAGCTCTTCCCCCCTGCCCACCTGTAGGTCGAATGAAGGTGGCAAGCAGTGCTGTACACCAGTCTGCAACTGGACTGGCTCAGAGCCAGGGAGGACAGGCCTGGAGCAGAATGAGGCAGAGAGGAAGAGTTGGGTGGATAGTGCTTAGAAAGGCTTTCCTCCTGCATCACACCAAATAACGTCAAAGGAGGATTATAAAACTCCTGCAGGGACGGCTTTATTGCAGGGGAATGGAGAAGAGACGGTTCATCAAGTTGGGTCAGTTCCTCCTATCTATCCCCAGCGCCCCACAGAGATGCTGAAGGGACAAGAGACCGCTGGCCAGATTCCCCCTGGCCCTGGCCGCTGCAGACCTGTGCCGTGAAGGGCACAAGCATCCTCCCTAGCCTGGGACCCCCTGTCCTCCTGGGCCGGGCAAACAGCGAGGGGCTGAAGCTCTCTCTCCCCATCTCATGCCCAGCAGCTGCTGTTCATCTGCCTTGAGATTGCTGCAGAGGCGAGAGCTGCCGCAGCTTTTATGATGCCAGCCTGCGTGAACGGCAGCATCAGCCCCAGAGACAGGGAGAAACAGCGAATGGACAGCAAGGCGTTAAACTCCCCAACTCTTCCTTGGGTGCCCACGGAGGCAGGGACACACAGAAGTGACAGCAAGGGGCGGATAAAATAACACAGTGCTGGGAAAGGTATTCCTTGCACCTGCAAATTTCACTTCCCACTTCTGTGTGTGACAGAGGCGAGGCTGTAAATGCCGAACTTTAAACCTAGCAGGCTGGCACGGTGGAAGGACAGGGAGGACGTGTCTGGCTGCCACAGGCTCTCCATCGCAGACTGAGAGGAAACTGTCCTTCCTGCCATGGATGATACTTCTGCATTTGAGCAGCTTGGGCAGGAGTTTCTCTTTTGTTACGCAGGGAGGGATTCCCCTTGAAAACCCAGCTGGGAGGGTATGTGCGTGTGTGCTAGGAGGGCACATGCATCAATCTAGCCTGGAATAAACCCTCATGGGGAGAAGCGAAAAACACCTGTAAGGCCAGGAGAATATCTGCGGCTCAACAGCAGCTAGGAGGAAAGCAAGAGGATGTATCTTGAGAGGTTTCATTCCTTAGTTAAACAAATTTTCACCTGAAACAATAATGTGGGTTAGGGAGCCCTCACTGCAGAGCTCTGAATTCTCTGTGCTGGGATGGCTGTGCTCCGGTAATTAACGCAATAGGTGTCTCAAACGCAAACTGGGTCCCAGCTCCAGTGGCTGGCGGCACCAACTCACCCCGCATCAGAGCTGCCCTGATTTCATCTGACGTATTTGAAAAAGCAAGAAGATCTCTAGGGGTTGCTCGGATTGGAGTACCTTTGTCCCTCTCTCATTTGTTTCTGCTTTTTGCACCAGTATGCCTCGCTGGCCTGTGAAAGGGACTGAGGAAGAGCCATCACCACCTCGAGCAATGATGTTGCAAGACGCAAACCTTTTTCTCAGATGCCTTGAGGACTGCGGCCATCTGAGGACTTACCAACTCATCCCTCCAGCATTCACAGCAGCCTGACTCCTGCTCTTCCAAAAAAATCTTTTTTCCCCTGGCGCTGCCCCACCGTCTCCCCCACGTGCCTGTCTGCAGGGTGCTGGAGATGGGAAAGAGCCTTCCCCTGGCTAGTGGTGGCCACTCGCTGCTCTCTCCTGCTTTAAGACAGGCTGTCCCCGCTGTCCCCAGCCTTAGCGGCACTAGCAGAGAGGGCAAGGGGTGCCAGTGGAAACACAGGCCTGGGAAGCAGGTCACAACAACCGGCTCTTCTGGTTCCCTTCGTGATTCAGCTGAGGTGTGAGCGGTGCCCAAAGGATCCTTCTGGTGCCTCCCTGTAAACTTGGCTTTGCGGGCTGGCAGAGTTGCAGCCCAGAGGAGGGGCGATGCGAGGAGGGATGTGCCAGGCTCCGCCAGCATCGGCACCTCGTCAGCCACCAGTTAATTGCGAGCACTAGAGGTGTTGCTGGATGTGGTAATGCCCCTGCTTCTGTACGTCTCTCTGCACATGGATCCACGGGCGCTGGGCTGGGAGCTCTCGCTTGATTAACGCTGCCGGTTCAGAGAGCAAATAGCATTAAGCACGGTCGTCCCCTGGCTCTGGCCATGGGGCAGACACCCCCCCGGCTTGTGGGCTGAGCTGGCTCTCAGCGCAGCCTGTCGCCTCACCCACGCTGACACATACATGAGCTCATCAATTCACTCCAGGTTAAAACTCGATGGGTCGGTTCCACCGCAACGAGCGAGGTTTAATGGGAAAATATCAGCGAAAGACACACTTGCGCTTCCTGAAATAGCCTCATGTTGTTGTTTCTGAGTTTTAGGAGGAGACAGGTGAGGGAAAGAAAAAAATAACAACTAAGAACTTAAACCAAAGGCTGAACAAAACTCTGGCAACTTTTTGCCTTTTGGAAGCTGCTTTGGGATATTAAAGCAGCTCTGTAGGGTACAAGACGGACCAGATCCTGCAGTGGCACACTAACTATTCCCAGCGCTCCAGAGGGCCGTCGTACCTCCCCAAAAAGGATCCCTCCCTCCAGCTGCAGCCAAGTTTGACCTAAGGCCTCCAGGTCACTACAGCTCAGCCAACGCCGCTTTCATGCGCCGTGATGGAAAAACCCTGTGTCAGAGCTTCAAACACCTCTCCAGCTCTCCCCTGCTGAGGATCTCAAAGCATTTTGCAAAGAAAGACTCACGGGCCCCTCTCGGAGCCCAGGAGGTAGCCCAGTGATAGCAGACAGGAATCTGTCCCCAGACAGAGGAGAGCATTTGGAAATAGAGGCCCGGATCCGCAGTTGCAGGACCAAGCACAAGATGAATGTCTCTGCTCTGCGTGGTTGCATCTCAAGCTGTACTGAGTTCCATGGCGGGGATAAACAGACAGATTGTTAAGACTTGTAAAGCATAAATTTAACCGCAAGTGTTCCTAACCTCTGAAGATCAGCCGCCTGGGATCTCTCCTCGCCAGTGCCCCACGGCTTTTCAATAAGCCCTGTTCATATGAATATCTGGAAGCCCTAATGCCGTAGCCTGAGTTGATACCTGCTTAACGGTTCCAAATGGACAGGCAGGCAGATTTGCATGGAAGGCTGCAGGAACCCTGAATTGAAACCGTTCTGGACGATTGAGCCGATCACATTAAAGACAATTTGTAAAGCAGATTTTTATAAGGGACTCCTTACAGCCTTTACAGCAGGGAACTTTTATTTCCTCATCAAAAAAAAAAAGCTAACGTTGTCAGAAGGGGGAGGTAGAATACGTGGATGGGAACAAAAATGAAATGGCATTGATCGGATGAGCGTGAAAGGTTTTCCAGAAAGCAGGTAGTGTCTTCTGCCTTCCTCCCATCGTTCTTGGATGCTTTTCCAACAAAGTCTATGGTTACGAATTCACCTATAACAGAGGATCCTAAGTTCCCCTCTCCCCTTCTCCGTGATAAGCAAGGCTGTCTGCATTCAAAGCTTACGTATGGCTTGTTATACATATACCCTCAGCTGATTTTGGCAAAAGCACCGTGAACTTGAGGAACTACCTGCCTCAGTACGGCGTTCAGACCTGTGGTTTAGTAAGGACTGTCAGCCTGCTGTGGCTTTGTGCAGCACCGAGCACAGCGTTGTGCTGGTCCTTCCCCGCTCTCTGGGATGCGTCCACAGCACAAATAAGCGCACAAATGAATGAAACAAACGAATGAGTAAATGCGTAATAAAGGATCAGCCATTCCCGCAAATGTGGTGCACCCACCACTAAACTGGTCCAGCCGAGAGTCTCGCCCACACAGCCTTCAGGGTATTCCGTGATCACGGACGGGGGTCGGGAAGGATTATCTTCCCGGAACATCGCAGTGCTGGCCGTACCCTTTCCTTGGCAAGGCACCACTAGATGCACCACTGGCTAATCCTGGCAGAGCAGTCAGCGGGACAGTGCAAGACGAACTATCGGACTACTGCAGAGTGGCAGGAGACAAGATTGCCTGACTGCTGCCAGCCAAGCTTCGAGAACAGCCAAAAATAGAGTAAGTGGGGAAAAAAAAGTCTCTCTTGGCAGAACAAGGTGAGAGGCCAGCCTGCCCCAGGTTCACTGTCTGTGTGTCTCCTTGGTGAAAGCAATTCCTAGAGGAACTGGGGGAGCAGACCTTTTGGTTTACACAGCACAGTCGCCGCAGCATTACTCCACCTCCCGTGCCTTTTTCCAGGGGTTGTGGGGAGGGTTTGCTGCATGGCGCTGCCTGGTGGAGGGGTGAGAAGGAGGGAAGAGCAGGTGAAGAACGGCATGGAAAGTTCTGAGACTCCTTGTGAGGAGCCAGAGCTCAGCCAGGCACCTGCCTGGAAGCACAGAGGAGCACAGGGAGCCCCAGGCTGTCCCTTCCATCACCTCTTTGCAATGCACAGCAGATCCCTTTGTCCTGGGAATACAGAGGTATACCCAGACCTGGTTTCTCACCCCTCTGTTAACCTCTTCCCTCTCGCAGTCTCCCTGCTTTCTTGACCACCCATCCCCCTCCCATTTCATCTCTGTCCTCACCCATTTTAGCTGGACCATCCAGTCACTGTGCTCTGTTGATCTCCCATGCCCTGGATGTCATCACCTCTGTCTTTGCTAGCACTGGGGAACCCTGGGCCCTGGCATTTGCTCGGATGGCTGCTCTTTTGGCCCAGACCTTGCTAAGCGTGGCCACATTTCCGAGTCACAGCCCAGTGAGCCTGGTTACTCTTCTAGGACGCTGCCCCAGCCCAACGAGAGGAGGAGCAGAGGCAATTCCACCCTGCCTTCACCGCAACTTCTTTCCAGCAGCAGAGACCCCCCTCCTTCTGCAGGCACAGGCTGCTGCTTCTGCCCCTGCAGAAGGCTGGACACCAGCCCAGGGGTGGCACATGCGCCCGCTGCCAGGCACTCCAGACCCAGCCACCAGGAGCCCAGCCTCAAAAAGGCAAAAAATCGGTTCTATTTGCATTTCCCAGTTCATTCACAAGCACTGTAAACCCAACTGGTCCCCCTTCCACGTCTCCGACCGAGGACTCCGGAAAGCCCTCCAGGATGGCATTAACCCATTCTGCATTGGAGCGGAATAAAAGAGTCCCCCCCCAGGGCACTTCACAAAGTGGGTCACTCTCCCACTTCTAAGAGCTGTGCTAGAGCCCAGGGCAGGGACAAGCCCTGGGGTGGGGACACACGGGCTGTTCGGCAACCACCAGCACAGGTCCAATGAGCTGGGGAGCAGTCGATCCAAATCTTTGCCCACCTCCTCCTTTCCAGGGATGGATCGGAACCAAAGGGATATGTCACATGCCATCAGACACCCCAGTGCAAAAGCAGTGAGTGAAAGCAAGGTCCGAAACCTGGGAGCAGTCCAGCCCCTCGGCAAAAGAGCCCGTGGGAAGTGTGTGTGCTGAGGGGAGCGGGGATTTTGGGGATGCTGGACAGCTAAAACCTTCCACCTCTCCTTCCGAAACATCTGTGCTCGTTACCCAGCCTTGTGGCTCCCTTTTCCGGGAAGCCTGGCTGCTCTGCCTCGCTAGACGTTGCTCGATCCAAAAAAGCAAACAAACCGCCTCAGCTCCCAGGACTCCGGAGCCCACTGCCTGCAGCTGCTTCCAAAACAAACGATCGTGTTGTTCCGCTCCCAGCCAGAGATGAAATCGGTCCCGACTCTCTCCCACCCTCAGGCAGAGACGCTTCCACACCTGCTCCAGACCCGGGCGCGCACCCCAAAACGCCGATCCCATCCTTTCCCCCCCCAAGCTCCGCGGCGCTTCCCGCACCCCTTTTCCCCCCATCGGCACCCCGCAGCCCTCCCCCGGGGGGGCTGCCCCGACCCCCGCCGCGCCCCGGCAGAGCCCACCGCCTCCTTGCTGGGGGGGGGGGACCGGCCGGCAGCGGCTCACCTGGTAGGAGCGCGGCCGCCAGGATGCAAACTCCGATAGTCCACCAAGATGCACGGCAACTTGTCTGCAGCTGTGAAGCCATGAGAGTTCCTTAGGAGAAATGGGCAGGGGTCGGTCTGGCAGCGTCGCTGGGCCTTTCCCCCCCCCCCCCCCCCAGCCTCCCCGCCCCCGGTGATGTTCAGGTCTGCTTAAAAAAAAAAAAAAAATTTAAAAAAATTTAAAAAAAAACCCCTGTAGGTGCAGGAGGACAAAGAGGCGTTGCGCCCAGCAGGAGGACGGGCGGACGGAGGAGAGCTTCGCCCATCCGCAGGGGCCCTGGGGCTCGGCGGGGCGCGGGGGCCCCTCTCCGCGGGCGCGGAGCGGTCCGGCCGGCTGCGGGAGCGAGCACGTCCGCAGAGCCGGGCGAGTGAGAAGGGGAGGGGAAAAATATAATCTAAAAAAAAAAAAAAAAAAAAAAAGAAGAAGAAAAAAGGGGAAAAAAAAAAAAAAAAGAAGGGGGGGGTGGAGGAAAAAGAAATAAAGCAAATGGAGGGAGAGCCCTCCGCGGGCTGCTGCCGGCGCTCGCAGCGCGGCGGTCCCGTGGCTCCGGCGGCGGGGCTGGGCAGCCCCCGCCCGCTGCCTGCCCTCCGCTTCCCGGGGCGCCGGGCAGCCCGGCGGCGCTCAGGCGGCGGCGAGGGGCCGGCTGCGGCGCTCCATGGCCGGGCGGGGGGCGCGGGGCCGGGCCGGCCCGCGGGGGTGGTGGGGGTGAAGGGGGGGGTGGGGGGCGGTGTTGGGGGCTGCCCGGGCGGGGAGGCACGGCCGGCGGCTGGCGGGGACGGGCACGGGCTCACCCGCACACACACGCACACACACACACGCACACACACACGGTCCCGGGCGGGGCGGCGGCGGCGCTCGCCCTCTCCTGCGTGATGTCAGCGCACGGCGGAAGGAGGGCGCAGCGTTAACTCTTTGCTGCCCCCGCAGCCCCGACACCGCGGGGATCGGCGCTGCCCCGCCTCCCCTCCGCATCCCCCCCCCCGTCTCGCCCCTCGCCCCTTTCTCCCCTCCAGCCGGCTGCTGGCGGCAGCTGGCTTTTGTTCGGCCGGCTTCTGCCGGGGATGGTGCGGGAGCCCGGGGCGCCCCGCCGTAGGTTTCCTAAGGTGCCCTTCTGCTGCGCCTCGGCACCCGGGTTGTGGGGGCTGGAGGCTTGTTTTCTCACGACCCTTAGGGATGGTGGACCGCCCGCAGCCCACCGATCTTTGTACAACGCGTACACCTTGCGTAAACCGCGTGTGAAATGGACGTAGCTGTCACACGGAATCTAGATTTACACTCCTGAAGGCTTTCGGACGCCGATCCCCAGTGATACACAGCGTTTTCACGGGGCCGGCTGAAAGAAGGAGCTTGTTCTGGACACGTTGTGTGTGCGCTGATAAGCGGGGGGATTCAGAATCGGCACAAGGGCTGCTGCACTGGAGGAGGGAGGCACTGGTTTGCTGCGCTTTGTAACAGCCCTTATTATTGTGGACACAGACACAGCCTTTGTGGATCTTTTGCTAAGGAGGTATTTAGCCTGCTAATGCCAGCTCCTGAGCTGCCCTGGCCTCAACAAGGATGCTGAACCCCAAACAAAGATGTGAACAACAATGACAACAACCAGCAACAAAGTCATGTTGATTTCAAGCTCCATTAGAACAACACAGGAACAAATCAATGCCTGGCAAGCAGAAAAGGACAGAATCAGTGGGGAAGGATACCACACATCGTGGAGAAGGGAAGGGGGGGGGGCAGCCAGCAGCTATAAAAAGATACCTCTAAGGACCCCTTCAGCAGTCTCCTCCTCCTTTTAATTCCTTCAGAAGTTAATTCCTGTTGGAGGGAAGGATGGGCAGCGCTGTAACAAAGCGGATTAGCCAGATACAAGGTTTGTGCCAAAATAACAAAAGTTATTACGTAGTAATGAGGTTTAGCTAATAGATTCATAGACTGTAGGACCACTGGGGATTCCTCTGGACATCCTGCTCGTGGAGCGGAGGCTTCTGAACTAGCCTCTGCTGGGCTGCGTGGGGCAGGCCAGACCTCAGCACTAGCGTTTGAAGCTTTCTGCAAACCCAGGCAAGGACATCCTGGGTCAGTTACCCAAGTTTCACAAGTTCAGGGTTTCCTTCACAGGCCCAGCAGCTAGAGGTTTTCCTCTGTGAAAGGAAAGAGAAGAGCCAAAGCTGTGATTATGCAGTACACCAGGCGGGTCTGTTCTCACCCTTGGCAGCCCTTTGGTGCTCTGCTTGGCCGCGGGGCACAGTGATGGCTTGGCAAACACTGAAATTGCCCGAGTCATTCCCTGTGAGGGCTAGGAAGGCTATTCCTGGGGGCTTGCAGGTGACACAGAGCGGACTTGGCAAATACATGAAATTCCCACCACCACCATCGGTTTGTTGCAAACTCAAATCAAATCAATCCCTGAAAGAAAAATTTGGGATTGATAAGAGCCCGATCTAAGCAAGGTGACATTTCAGTGCTACATCTGGGGTATCATTAAGATTTCCCTTCAAGAACATGGGGAGATTTGATAGAGCCTTGGGCATTGGCATCCCAAATCACAGACCTCAAACATTTGAGACAAAAATGCGAACCCATTAGCAGCAGCAGCAGCAGCAGCAGACCATTAGCTCTGGTGCATCAGGCCTAACTTATTGAGCCAGAATGTATTATTTTCATGATTCTGCACAAAGCAAAACCCATCACATTTGGCACAGTTCTGGCTGTTAACTTCTAAGATTTATTACACAGTGCCATGGGGCCCCTGCTCTGCAGCTTTTTGTGAGTCCAAAATTTCCGTGAAGCCCAAGGGGACTTCTGCATGAGCAGGAAAGGCAGGAGTAGAATACTTTGGTTTGGCAGTTTTTGTTAGTTCTAGGGGAGGAAGATCATAATATGTAACATATTTAATTGCGTCATACTTATTTTTTTTGATTTGAGGAGGTCTCTGTGTGCTTGTCCTCTGAGGGGCTGATAGGGCTGCCTTCTGCTTTGCTCTGTCAGCCGGTTTAGCCGATTGTTTCCTTCTGACCCTCCCAGCAGTAGGTTTCTAAAGTGCATCCCAGCCAGAGACGTGGGAGCAGGAGCCCTAACTAGTTTATATGCCATGGTGCTTGCAATTATAGGGCAGGCTGTTACGTCCCGGTCCAATTGTTGGTTTCAAACATTGCCCATCCTTTGCACTCCTCCTACAGGAACACATGAACCACTCTGAGGCTCAGAAATCCCTTTCATAAATCTATAAACATATTCCACTAGAAGCAAAGAGAGATAAGAACAACTCACCTGGTGCTTCAGATAGTCCAAAGGACTGGGCCGTGAAGAATCTCCCTTTCCCCAAGAAAATATTCCTAATACTGTACAGAAGTGATATTTACCCCTTCCTGATTTTGAGGGATGGTAGAAGTCTTATTTTAGGTGGCAACTAGCCATCAGAACACAGATCCAAAAGTTATACAAGCCCCTTCCTCTACACCCCTGTGAAATCTGTTTTAGGCACAGATAGTAGAAATGGTGTAGTAACTTGGCCGACACTTACATAAGTTGTCACGCTAATATAGTTCTTGAAAATTGCAATTAAAGCATGAAACAACATTTGGCTGAAAAAAAAAAAAAAAAGAAAAAAAGGCTTGCTTGTAGTTGAGAGCAGTGTTTTGTCCGCCCAGCATTTTGGCTGTTCAGCCAGCAGAAGAGTTTTCTGCTGATGCTGACATGTGAGGTAACGTCTCTGCGGCAACCTGCTGTAATAGGACGTTTCACGCGCACCTCCCAAAATCCTTCCCGCCGGCTGACATGGTTGAGCACGGTCCTTTGGCAATGAGCAGGAGGACACGGGATGGGCTTGGTGAGGGGTCTGCAATGACACAACTCTTTCGGATGGGGTCTTTCCCTGGCAAGCTGATACACATCCTTCCCCGGGGCTGAACGGTTGCTGGGCTGGAGTCAGGGCGAAACGGCTGGGCCAAATTCGCTGGGGGATGAGCGCAGCACATGCCCAGGAACAATGGGGCTGGGCTGATGGATAGCCCTCAGGGGACCGCTGCCTTTCCATCCCCGGGGCTGCTGCCTGCCATGGAGGAGGAATTGTCATCCAGGAATTCCCCCACGCTGGTGAGCTCCAGTTCCTCCACGGATGGCTGGGGCTGTGCCCCCGCTCCCCTTCCCCAGCAGTGGCTGCTTCCCGGTGGCTCCCGGCACGCACGCGGTCTGGCAAGGCCCCGCGACTTGCAAGGCTCAGTGGGAATGGACATCTTATCTTATTTCTCACAATTATGATTACCAGAGGGGACTGGAGGGAGGGAAGAAGGAGGTGGGGAGGAATTGCTCTTTAAAACATTCCTCAGTGGGTTTTTTCAGCTGCTTTTGTTTGATGAAGAGCCCACAGCAGAGGCCTGTCATTCTGAGCTGGGAGCGCGTTTGACACTCTTGTCTCCGCCGTGTACCTGGTGTGTATTTGCTGCAGTGCTGATTACATTAACTTCTGTGTTTATAAACATTTTGAATCAGTGCAGAAGGCTGTGCTGAACAGAATTTTAAAGCCGGCATCAGTTTTTATTTTTGCTTTTTCGTCTGTAAACACACATAATGTGTCTGCAGCACAGTCAACAATGAGGGATCAGAGGTGCAAAGGGCTTCCTGAGCTGATTCTCTGCTTGGCTTCGCTTCTGAGCTCTCCTGATACAGCCTCCTACATGCTTACATGAACACACATACATACACACACATATAAACACTGTACAGACAGCAGACACTCCTTCAGATCTGAAAGCACCATCCTTTTAAAAGGCAATTCGGTGCTGATAGTCACTCCTGTCCTGCTGTTCTTTGGATAGGGCCAGCAGTTGGAGAAGAAATTAAATCTGAACTGGTGAGAAAATTGCCTCCCAGTTAATGGAAGCTGATGCAAGTTGTAAGCAGTCTGCAAACAGCAGTGGGTTTTTTCTGTCCCCCTCTGTTGAAGGGTTTGTAATAGCCTTGCTGCAATGCTATCTGAGTGCCTTAACCCTCTCAATCCCCACAGCACCCCCTTGTGAGGCAGGAATTAAACCATAATCCTCATTATACATGGAGAAAAGAAGCCAGGGAGATTAGGAATCCCAGCCTTGCACAATGCAGTACGAGTTCTGCTATAGGCTTTCAGTGGAAAGCGGCTGGAAGCGCAAGGCTGGTGTGCTTGGGAGGACCCACATTTTGGAAATGCCCAACAACGGCTGGTCTGGGTGCCTTTCGATCCACCCAGCCACAAATTGGGGGTGAACGTGGGCTGGAGCACTCTTGCACAGGTGTGGCTGCTGCAAGCAGCATCCACGTCTAGCTCAAACCACTGCACCATGCAGCTCTTTGGTCCACTCCTTTCTTCTTGGCTTTCTGTGCCAGCACACACCTTCCACTCCAGCCATCGACAGTGAAGTTACTGCTGGGAGATGTTGTTAATGTTGGGTCCTCTGTGAGCTCGGCAGAGGAAGGGATGGAGGCTGCATCTCTTGATAGGTTAGGAAGAGGGCTCCAAGTGCTCTTGAGGTGTCTCCTGGTTTACAGCTGCGGGAAGAGGGATGAGCTCTCCCCGTGCAGGCGCTGTCGGAGCAGAAGGAAGGGGTGCAGCCGATCCCACCCTTCCCGGCACAGGCACCACCGGGGCAGACACATGCCCGCTGCGGGGCAAGAGGAGCGGTTTCTGGTGGAGCGGAGGGGCCGAACACCTGGCAAGGGAAAAGGCAGGCGAAACCGGCCCGTTCCCCGGTGCAATTCCCCAGGGGAGCCCGAGAGGCGGCCCCGGGCACGGCGGCACCAAAGCACAACTGCCGAGCACCATCTAGTGTCAGCAGGGCCGGCTCCGCCGCCTCTGCCCCACCGCCCGGGCAGGAGGCACCGGCGGGGTGGGACCAGGGCTCCGAGCCCCGGTGGAGCCATCCCGACCTCTTCCCCAGCCCGGGAGCATCAGCTCCGAGCCCCGGTGGAGCCATCCCGACCTCTTCCCCAGCCCGGGAGCATCAGCTCCGCGGAGGGGTCCGGGGCTGTGCGAGCCTGTTCCACCCCGGCAACGAACGAACAACGGCTTTGGGCAAAGCTGCTTAAACGCTGGGTAGAAGGAGCTCTCCTCTTCCCTGGCGGAGCCGACATCTAAGAAGGAATTAAAAGGTCTGTCTTACATGCACGGAAACACGCGGGCTTGCACTTGGGGCTGCGTGTGTGCCCACACAGGCATGGAGGGCCGGTGGTAGGCAGGAGATTAAACACGGCGTTCGCAGAGAAGCCAGGGCATAGAGAAAGAAAAATACAGAGGAGAAATACAAAATGAAATCGGCAGAAATATTTCAAAGGGTGTGTGTTCCCGGCATGGCTAATGAAGTCCGGCAAGGGGAATTCTCGCTCTTCTCTTCAAGACTTGCCTCTCAGCTCCAACATCTGCACCGATGCGCTCTCCGGCACTGGCACAGCTCATTCAGAGCGCACACAAGCCTCAACGGTTATTGTATTAAAAAATAGCATGCATTATTGAGCAGCACTGTAGCCCTGCCTTCCCGAGTGCCTTGGCAGTGCCCATGCATGGCAAGGAAGGCAGGACACAGAGTCCCAAACCAATACCCGGAATAGCTGTCTGACTGAGGGCTTTAGAGGCTGCTGTGCAGCCATCCATGAGGGAAAAGCCACAGAGAGGATTTCTTCTGAACTGGAAATTCACTGACACGCTCTGGTTCGGATTTGAATCGGGATCAGGACTTGCTGTAAATTTGCAAGTGGAAATAAGCCCTTTGCTTTTAGTGGTTGGACAAATAGGCTTCTTTCCTTGCATAAGCTCTTCTGGGACCTGATCTCCGGATAACAGGGCAAGAAGTCAAGAGGTTTGCAGGCCTGTCTCATTTGCAGGCTGTCAAGTCAATAGCAGGAGGGTGTAAATTTGACGCTATGACAGTAGAGCTGCTGCTGTGAACGGGGAGCAATGCCCCTGTAGCCACCACGGTGACTCTGGATGACACCGTCACGCTGCTGGAGTCCCTGGAGTTGGACCGGATCAACCCCCCCCCGTCAAGGTGTTCCTCTGGAGCAACTCCAATGCATTAACTTGAGCAAATCTGCAGTAAACCCAGCCGAGGCATGGGAAATGGTGGTGTAAATCTGGAGTGTGTTGAGCTGCAGTGCTGGTGTGAACACGGAGCAGCCCCACGTGCGGGGCAGCACGGCAGCCCCCCTCCCTGTCCCTGCTGTGGAGGCTGGACACAGAGAGCAGCCCAAGAGCCGTTCCCGGCTGGCACAGCTACGCAGGTGTGAGCTTGGTTAAAATCCAGGTGGGGGAAGGTTTCTGCTGCACAAGCAGCTTCCCCATTCAATCCTTGCCATTTGCTTCTGAGGCACATCCAGCAAAGACTGTCCCCTCTCTCTCCCCCTCTTCCAGCCAGGCCGTTAATTTCCGTCTGTCACAAACGAGCTGTTTCTCTGCGAGCAGGGCCCTCTGCTCCCTCCGCCAGGCGAGGCAGGCAGCAGCCTCGTCAGCATCAGAATCGGCCACAGGAATCAACACATCCCGGTGATGCTGATTTATCGCCCTCTAGGTTGTCAGCATAAATACTTGATAAATACAGATATGAATAATACAGCCTGAGTTTACCTTGTCGGCATTAATGAATCTCCTGTGAATGAGAAAGGGAGACTATCACCGCGCTGTGTGAGCGGTGGAGGTCTCTTGTGCACGCTCCTCCACCATCCCAGGGAAGGCAAGGGGTTTACTCCAAAGAGTGCTTTCGTGAACCTAGAGTAACCCCCCCTTGCAGCCTCTTCTGCAAATGCCAACTGGGCCTGGCTGATGTCTATTCAGAGGAATTTTGCTGCAGTCTGAGGAGCTAGCGATGTGAATTTGGAGGGACTCCAAGGGAAATGTTTCTGTCAGCCTGGAGTAACTGCAGAGGGGCCAGTGAAATGATGTTACTGTCCCTCTCAGAGGACAAACCTCTCCTCATGGGCCAGTTCTCTCCTCCTGTCTAATTGTTGGAGCAATTGGTCTCCATCCATGAGCTTCTGCTTCCTTCTGCGGATGCTGGAGGGAGGAGGTCACCTTCCTTATGCTGAGCTCCTGGGAGATCATGGGACCTTTCCAAAGACACTGGATAGGGAGGCTTTGCCCATCTCCCTGCCGAGCTTCTGGCCTATAACTGAGGATGAGCATTTGTCCCCGTGGCAACTGTACCCAAACTTTCACTCAATCAGCCAAAGAGCCAGGCTGTGGCTGCTGATTACCGCTAGCTGTTTGGTTGGGGTTTTTTTTGTGATGGAAAAAGATACTAGGAAAAATTGTGTAGATCTATGGTACTTTAAAGCCTTCCCATGAGGACAAAGGATTCACGCAGGCCTGGGAGCTGGGGGAGCCAGGTTTATTTTCCCTATGTCCTAATGTTTGGGGATAATGTGACTATACTTCAAAGTGCTGTGAGACCCTGCCATCCTGGGCACCCAATAAGAGTTCTAGACTGACTTAATGAGTCATCTCTTTCCAAGCAGGGAGAAAAATGTCACATTAAATTTTTGTTTGCATATTTTTCCAAATGTGTAGCTTGAGTGCTTGACATAAATGAGTTTACAATGGAAACTGTCTGCAGGGCTGAATTTTCCGTGGCCATGTTTCTGGTGCAGATTTGGTGGTGTTTCTGGGTTCCAAACCCCCTCTCATGGAGTGACAGCTAAACCAGCATCTACATGGAGTTTCACAGTAGTAAAATTCAGCGTGTCTTCTAGATATCTGTGGCAAGAAGACAGAAATCTTTTAGCAGCAGAAATAAACTCTTGAGTTCAGCCTATATTTCTGACACGTATTTTCCCATGTGATCTTCTGTGTTGTGTTGAAGGCCAGATAGGGCTCCATTATGGGCTTTTTTGCCCTGATATAAACAATTGGGATGAGAATTCACATTGCAGCAGAGCTACCAATGCCTGTCTATGATATCTATTCTGCTAGTGTATCTGAGCATCCAGGTCTGGGTCTGAGTCTTCATCGTTTCATGCCTCAGTTTACCACCAGACAACGTGTCACAGCTAACAGGAAAGCTCGGAGGCCAAAAGCCCTCAGAGGCTGGAACACGCTCAGCCAGAGCATGGATAAATGAATATAGATGGTTCCCATCTGGAGCATTATGGGAAATCGGACCTCTTTAGAGGTGACGTGTTGTGAGATGGATAATAGCAGGGACAAGCTGTTAAGGGCTTTCTGTCCTTCTGTGGGCAGCAAAGGTTTCTTTTATCTTTTAAGATAACCTGAGAAGAGTAGGACTATGGGATCACTCCATTTGTTGAGTGATTTTTTTTAATGTATTTAAATACTTTTACAGTGTCTGTTAATGAAACTTTGGTGACCCTAGGGCTCCTGAGGGAATCCATCTGCATCTAAGTGATGGAAAATGAACTCGTTAATGGCTGGGCCTTGCTCAGTCAATATAGGAAATCGATCCCTAGTGATGAAGGGCTGTATGGGAAGGGGCTTGGCTAAGGATGAGTAGGGATGGGTGGGTGGGAAGTGCAGAGCAGTGACTGATGAAAAGGATCAGATGGTGGCTGGGAAAATGCCTCATTTTTTCTGCTAACTGCAGAGATTTAGAAAGGCTTGCCAAACTGAGGTGCTTATGCCTGAAGGACACGTGGAAAGCCTGTGTAAGAACTGATTGCAATCTCTCTACTTTTCTTTTCCGTGCTTGTACACCACCTAGCACCATGGGGGGTCTTCTTTCTCTTCCTTCCCAGTTTCCCTCTGGGAAAGGAGAGATGTATCTCCAAAACCATCCATCCCTGCTCCCACCAGGCATAATTTCCTCCTGTCACAAGTGATTCTGCATGGGGAGAGATACTAGATCTCCTGGAAGCGCTCACACTATGGATAATAACAGAGGATAAAGCCTGGCACTAACAGAAAACCATTGAAAAACCGTGCACCAGGTGCCTGGGTCCTCTGGGAAGTGCTCTGGAGCAGTTTGGAACATCTGCCCTGCATCTAACAGGAGTTATTTTGGGGAAGGGCTTATCCTGATCTTGTCTTCACTTGGGCTAGCAAACTCCATTTTCCAGTGGCTTTGGGACACTTGCCTCTCTGCCCTTTGCTAAGCCTCTTCACCTTGAGCTCATTCCTTCCCTCTATGGCCTTTCTGCACTGCGACAGGGGCACAGGTTCCCCCGCCTCATGCTGAACCTGTATATGAGCAAGGGCTCACAATTCCAAGGGTACTTGGAGTGGTAGAGTTACATCATTGAGGGAAAGATGTAAAGGGCAGAAGATCACACCTGGCTATTTGGCAATCTACTGCAGCAAACGGGAATTGTCTCTGTGGTTGTGGAGACCCACTGCTCCTGCTTGAGGGGAAAGGTATGAAGATGGGGAGGAGGATGACAAATCAGAGGAGGGAAGAAGAGAACAGGAAGCGTATTTTTCTGCATTTGGGGATGTTGTGCATGCAATCCTCCTGTACACACCATCTGTGCACGGTTAAAACTGTGTTGGGTCTTTTAAGAGTTCTGATCCACCCTTTCATCTCTCACGCAGGGCAAAACACGTAGCATGGAGCTGGGAACAGAGCCTCAGACGGAGTAAATTGGTCATGTTCTGCTGGTATCCACAGGGTGATGCTGATTTTCATTACAGAGGCGGATGGCCCAGCGAGATCAGAACAGCAGGGCTGACTATGCTTTAACTCAGGTTCCCTTTACACCCCCCTCCTCTGCTTCGAGGGGATCACCCTGATTTAAAGCAGCTGAACCTTCAGGGAGGGTATGAAACAGGCAAGTTTGGAAATGCGAGCAAAACCTTTGTGGCTCTGAAGCAGCTTTGGACCTCTGCAAAATGCTTTGAGATCTGCAGCAGCCAGTTGCCAAAGATGAGCAGTTTTATGATGATGTGATTGGTGCTGTGCCCTTCAATGATTCGCACGTCCCATGGGTCAGATCCTCAGCTGATAAAAGCTGGGAGAAGTGAACTGATTTATGTCCACTGACGATCAGCTGCAGCAAGCCCACATTATACCATTTGATGAAGAGTCTGCTCTCTCTCTTCTCTCTCCATTTGCCTTTAGTCACTAAAATCTGCTTCATTAACAAACTCTGCCTAATCACCGCTCCTGAGCAGCAGAGCACTTTGCCCAGTGGGGCTCTGCATGAAGGTTCTGCCCAAGGATTGTTCCAGCGAGTATAACACACACTTTAATGACTTTGCTTCTCTTGAGCCAGTTGTTGGAGGATATGGAGCAGCGATTCTGCAAAGCTGGCTGTGCCGGGAGTCTCTCATGGGTAGCTGGATGTTAGCTGTGAATCTGCTCATGTCCTGAACAATGGAACATTTTCCTTCTCTAAACAGGGGACAGTCTTTTAGCTAAAGGCATTTTTTGCAGAGTCAGAAAGTGAAGGCTAGAGGGACGGTGCAGGTGATACTTCAGGTTTTAGGCATGTCATGGAAAGAGTTTAGGGGTCTTTAAGGATTTCATTTTTGTGCCAGGATTCGGCTGGATATTTTTGCCAAAAAAAAAAAAAGCTTCCAGGAAATACAGTATCCTGATCTGGAAGTGATTAGATTTTGGCTACGCCATGAGGAAGGGAAGGATGGATATTGAAAAGAGCAGGTCCAGAGCTGGAAGCGTGACGTGCTCAGCAGTGGCTGCGGATGCTCTCTGCCCCTGTGGGCTGTGCTTGCAGGCTCTGTCGGCATGGCTGACGGAGACCCCCACCCAGCCCCGCCATGCAACTTGAAGAGTATAATTTAAGCTGTTCTATTCCTATCCTGGCATGCAGCCCTTTGTTTGAGACGTAAGACTCTCCCCCACGCAACCCCTCGCAGCAGCGTTTTTCCCGCGGGGAGCCAGGCGCTCCGCTGAGGTGCTGGGGGAGCAGCCCCGCCAGCATTATCCTGTGGGCGGCTTGTTTTTCATCCTTCCCACCCTCTCAGTGATGATGAGGCCTATTTTTCTCCCCTTCCATGTGCAGAAATAGCTTGCGTTTGTCGTAAATCACCTTGGCTGCAGATGGTGAGTCACCGGTTGATCAAAGGCAAGACCCTTTTCTAGGTCTGAGGGGAGACTAGATGCTTCAATAAATCATTAGGAATCAGCAGTAAAAAGAGTTTCCCTTGGGTTTAACGAGAAAACCTCACCACCGCCCTCCTTTGTCCCCCGTGCCCCCTGGCTTGTGTAGTGTAAATTGCAAATTTTAGTGACACGAATGGGGATACCTGATTTAGGATCTCTGCTACAGCTGCTCCTGGGCATTGGGCAGTGGTTTTCTGCCCTCATTGACAAGTCTGGACATCAGCAAGGGAAAAAGTGCCGTAGCTGAGGGGTGTAGATGTGAGTGAGCGCATGTGCTAGGAGGAGGGAATGAGAAAGGACACAGAGCGTCGGCGCGTGCCGCTCACCAACAGGCAGCGAGGTAAGAAACACAGAGTCCAAGGGGCTCAGCATCAGCCAGGCTTGAGCTTGACCTGGGATGCAGGGCGAGGTGAACCACAGGCTCGTGACAAAACTGGGTCAGGATCCAAGATACCACACTGTGTACCTACTGCAAGGTGGGATGAGGTGGCGCTGAACAGGACTGCTCGCTCAGAGGAGACAAGGAGCGGTAACAGGGCAGTGAGGAGAGGAGGAGGGACTGACCCCAGGCCATGCATCTACCAGCCTCATGCTCAGGAGGGAGCACTGGGTTACACGGGGGCAGAGGATGCCGTGGGAGCTGTCAAGGGAAAAAGGAAAGACCTGGAATTGTTTCAGTACGCTACACGTTCCTTTCCTCCCCGCACCCCTTGCGTGTCTCAAGCCAGCCTCTCTGGGAAAAAAGGGATCAATGGCTCTTGAGTCAGAGACTCCGCTGAAAGCTGAGCAGATGAAGGGTTTGCCATCTGTGAACAAGTTGTTCTGATTGAATTAGGGAACATTTAACATTTACAGATAATTAGAAACAGCCACCCATTACAAAGGGAGCGAGCAGCAGCAGAGAGAAGGGAAGCTTTTGAAAGGCGATTGGAAGCTCCTTGACACATCAGCCAGGGGAGCTTTTCAGACACAACTTCTGAGCGTTTCCAAATGCTTTGTGCTCATTACATCCCCAGATCTTGGGAGCCAAGTGCCTATCTCTGTCTCTCTCTACTGGCCTCTCCATTATTTTTTAACTGCCTTTTGCCTTTTTCTCCCAGCCAGCGCTCAGCCGGCTGCCTTTCTGGGAGATTTTGACAGAGTGTCCCCTTTGGTCCCATACTGGGCTGCCAGCTGTGAAGCAAAAGGGAAGGAAATTTGCTTTCCTCCCCCGTGACTGTCACAATCTCCTCGGCTTGGAGCTGGGTGGTGCAGCCATGGGGAGGGACGGCTCTGGATGCAGAGGCTCCTATGCTATCCTGACCTCTACAGGGTAGACCTGGACGTGAAGCTGGTGAATATATTTTTTGAACTAATTATATTACCTAAAAAGATAAATAACCTTGGAATAGAAAAATACAAATTTTTGGTTACAGATTTCAAAAAGAAAGTAAAATATGTAAAATGCTTTCTTTTCCGCTCAAAAATAGCTTCCCTCTTACAAATTTCTTGGGTTTTTTTCTTATGTTTCCTTAATATGTTTTTACATCAACAGTATTTTAAAAAGCATGTTTCTCATACTTTTCTTTTGAGAGAAAAAGAAGCGAGTGGAAATTTTAAATTCCCCAAAACACAAAAAGAGATGATTTCCTTCCCAAATTTCCTCCGAAAGACAACTGGCGTTTCTCAAGCAGCTCGAGCAGTAATTGCGCTTACATCAGTGACGGTAATTGCATTGCATCTGCTGCAGAGAGTTACCCGAGAGGTGAAGTGATAAAGCTGCAGCTGCCCTTTTTGCTGGAAGAAGCCTCGGCGACGGCTCTTGGGCAGCGGCTCCACGACTCATCCCCTGCTCCCAGAACCCAGGGAGGCTCCAGGAGCAGGGGCAGCTCCATCGCTGCCAATCCTGCCGGGATGGCTGCACCCAGCAGCTCCCGCTCCCAGGCTGGCACCGCCTGGGCAGTCCCTGCAGGCGAGAGAACCCGTCTTGGGGAATAAATAGACGCGTGTCTTTGTGTGTGAAGGTGGCTGTCCCCTCTTTCCAGAAGGGCTGCCACCTTCCTGAGCCTGCTGTCCTGTCCTGTCCCGAGGGGAAAACTTTTTTCAAAACTTGGCTAAAAACAGTTGCAATGAAACCAGAGGAGAAGTTGTGGTACACAGAGATAATATTCAGCTTCCCTACGTTTCTTAGAAGGAAATAAATGGAAAATTGAGATTTTTTTTTTATTTTTTTTTTTTCCCCCACAGGTTCAGAACTATCAGAAATCCTGACTGGGACAATGAAGTGAGAAAGAGACCCGGGTTTCTGCACAGCTTGCACCCCAGCCTTGTCTCCCTTGTTTACCAGGGCTGTCCCCAGCAGGCACTGTGCAGAACCCTGGCAGACATCTAGTGGCATTTTACTATAACTACAAGCACATACGCCTGAGAAGGGGGTGCCGGGGGAAGTGGTGGGGCACGGTGGTAAGGAGATGGTTCTGCTCTCCAGATAAATGACGGGCTTTGGTCATGGGGAAGCGTGCACTGACCGGCGTCCATCTTATGGAAGAAGAAAGGGAGGGATCCGTGATCCGGCAGCGTTGTTTCTTGGAGAGTCAGCCCGAGCCCAAAGGAATCGCTGCAGATGGCTCACCCTACACAACCCCGTCCCGCTGCCGCTGTTGGTGGGGAAGGAGAGGGTACGGAGGGCAGCCCCCTGCCATTAGAGACAGCGCAGGCTGGGGGGGATCTGCATGTGCCCACATCTTGGCTGGGAGCACGAGAAAAATGCCTCGAAGGGGGTGTCAGACACAGTTACAGTGAAACATGATATTTATAACAAAGTGTGGGGGAAGGTGTCACATCACATTACGCTGATGCTCCAGCACCAGAGACACAGGGACAATGCTGCGGAGTGGGATGCGGTGAGGGCCAGCAGGCAGTAAGATGAGTTTGCTCTGCAAATACCGATTCTTCTCTGGAGTCCTGGCAGCGTGGCACACCGAGGCAGGGTTTTCCTGGAGGCAGGGGGAGGGCAAGCCTCTCATGGCTGCTGGCATCAGCTGGTAGCTCTTGCATTCCTGTGCCTGGCCTTGCTCTGCTTGCCAAGGGACAGTGTGGTGTGTGGTGGTAAAATGGGAGAAATAAAACACAAGTTTCTCCAATGTCCTTAAACACGGCTCTGTTTTTTAATTTTCTGGGTGGACATATCCCACTTGCTTTTGCGTCAGCGCAAGGACATTGGCCTAGGAACTTAACCTTGCTGATAGACCTTCCCCTACCAAGCTAACGTTAAATGCTGTAACCTTTTGAATAGCCAGTTCTTTAGAGAAAGATAGGCTGTGTCACTGCAAGCATCTGGGATTGCACAACTCCCTCCCTAAAAAATGAGTCTCTGAAAGTACCAAGCTCTTTCTAGTTACTGCAATGAGTGGGCCAAGACATAGAAAGCTGAGGCCAAGGGCCAGGTCTCAAAGCTGCGTTTTCCCTGTGTGGCAGGAGAAGGCCCGCATCCCCATGCAGAAATACCCTCACATGTTGTAACGAGAGCAGCGGGAGCTCCTACACGTACACAAGCATATTTCTGTGCATTCAGCTCCTGCTCCTTCCCCCCTGCCCTGGCAATGGTACCGTAAAACAGGGATGCAATGTAGCACAGCAATCGCAGCCTTCACCGGCCTCTTGGGGCTAATTGCCTGGGAATAACTTTTGTCAGCTGCCGTTTCTCCCTCACTGCAAACATGCGAGCATCTCTTGAGAGAGCAGCCGGCACATGGGCAGGCAGAGCTGGAGCCTGCTGCTTCTCCCCATCTCTGCGGCAAAGGTATTTGGTGCAGTCCCGGTGGCAGGTAAACCCTCTCCCCGTGCTGGTGATCGGAGCCTGGTCCCCACACCTCCAGGCTCGGGGGAGCACGCAGGTGGGTTTGCACACCCTGCAGTGGCCTGGGAACCCTTCCTTCCCTCTGCTCTGCCCTCTAGTCCTCTGCGACTCACCCAGCAGAGGATTCAGCCACGCTGCCCTTCATGGGCCTGGGCCCCCCCTATGCTAGCCCTGCTTTTCTCCCTGCTTCTCCCCCCACGCAGGCAGCCCTGCCGTTTCCTTTTTGGGGACTCAGCTGCTCAGTGCCTGCAGGGATTGATGTTCTTGCCCTGGGTGGTTTGAGGCCAGTTTGAGCACGGCAGCTCCGTCCGGCAGTGGAGACCTCATCAGTGCTGGCATGCCGGTGCCAGCTTTTATTCTCGTGGGAGCGCCGCGCTGACTGCTCTCACTTGAGTGCAAGCGCGGGTACGGGTGACCTTGGCCCCTTTGCCTGCCCTTATGAGGCTGCTTCCAAGTGCCTGCAGCGCTGAAGCCGCAGTCCCTGAGTGGAAATGGCAGCAGCGGCTGCAGACAGGGAGGCAGGCTGTGCCGCAGCTGCCTGGGGGGGAACGTTCCCTGGGAAAGGAACTGCCTCCCGCTCCCTTTGCAAAGCGGGCTTGCACGTGTCTGCTGCGGGAGAAAGCAAGTATTATTTGTCCTAGGGAAATGAACGCTCTTGACCTCAGACCAAGCCCAAGCCAGCCCTGCACTCCCGCAGGCTCCGCTCGCCAGCCACTGTGTGTGGCAATAATCAGCAGGTGGACATGAGATGCCCTCGTTAGCCCATCGCTCGGGCCTGGGCTCATTGAAGCGTGAAAACCTCCACATGAGGAAAGAGCCAGGAGAAAGGAGGGGCAAGAGCAGGGGCTGGCGTGCAACCCCAGCAGGGCAAAAGCCTGGAGCACCTTCACAGGTATGGTCCTTTCATGGAATCACGGAATTGTCAGAGTTGGAAGGGACCTCTAGAGATCATCTAGTCCAACTCCCCTGCTAAAGCAGGGTTGCCCAGAGCACATCACTCAGGACTGCATCAAGGTGGGTCTTGAAGATCTCCAGAGAAGGGGACTCCACCACCTCCCTGGGCAGCCTGTTCCAGGGCTCTGCCACCCTCACCGGAAAGAAGTTTCTCCTCATATTTAAATGGAACTTCCCATGTTCCAGCTTGTGCCTGTTGCCCCTCGTCCTATCGCTGGGAACCACTGAAAAGAGTCCGGCTCCATCCTCCTTCAACCCACCCTTTAGGTGCTTGTAAGCATTGATAAGGTCTCCCCTCAGCCTTCTCTTCTCCAGGCTAAAGAGCCCCAGCTCTCTCAGCCTTTCCTCATCAGGGAGATGCTCCAATCCCTTAATCATCTTAGCTGCCCTACGCTGGACTCTCTCCAGTAGTTCCCTGTCTCTCTTGAACTGGGGAGCCCAGCACTGGACACAATATTCCAGTTGTGGCCTCACCAGTGCAGAGGAGAGGGGGAGAATGACCCCCTCTGTCGGGGCTGTTGGTAGATCTTGGCTGCGGAGCTGGAAGCGTGCAGGTTGCTACGTGAGAGCCATTATGTAGGTTGTAGACTGTGTCTTTGGGGGATAGGGCTGTGCTGGGTGCATATGTTTTGTGTTTGTATGGTCTGTATAGCACCCACCTGAGATTTTCTTTCGTGCTGCTGTGTTGCATACCCACTGTGACACAGGCCAGCACGTGTACGGTGACTGGTGCTCGAGTGTGGCTATATGGGGACATACCTTTGCATAGAGTACACCTTTCCTGTGCTACATTTTGCAGGGGGGTCGGAGAGGGACACAACGGCCCCACAAGTACAGAAAATGGCTGGGTCCCTGCACACCACCCCCGTGTGTGTGGGGTACGTGTAAGCATGCTGCCTTGGACATATTTATGCCGATGTGGGAATGCAGACATCACGTCCACGTGGTACGATGGGCTGAGGAGGGATGGCATGTGTGTGGCTGTAAGGCATTATGTCTCTCCGCATCCTGGTCGGCAGACGCGTTTTTCTGCAGATCTCTAGTGTGTCACGTGTGAGCCAGCATTTTGCACGAAAACGAAGCATTTGGTTAGGGTGTCCCTGGCGATGGGTGTGGGTTACCCTGCCGGATGTGCCTAACACGTGTTTGTTTTGTAAGGCACGCTCTGCAGCGTGTGTGTTCCCGTGTGCCCGCTCGCCGTCGGCCCAGCCCTGCCCGGGGTCCCGCCGGCCCCGTGCCCACGGCGGTGGCACGATGCCACGATGCAGCCAGCCCTCTCGTGTGGCTACTGTTCCTCTCACTACACAGGCTGTTTAACGGAGGTCATCCTTCTCCTGCTAGAGCCGGTGACTAAGGCAGCCTGGCATTTACCCAGGATTTATTTGGACACTCTAGAGCCAGCTGCGCACATTGGGTTTTTTTCTTTGGTTTTTTTTTTTTTTTGGTCTGACTTCGTGCCCTTTTGGTGATTGCTTATAACCCCGGTGCAGAGAAGGGACCAATCCTCTCTGCTTTTTGGGGGAAAGAGAACCGTGCAGCATCCACCAGATGCAGACAGACCAAAAGCGAAGGGGAAAAAAAAAAAAAAAAGAAAAAGCCTTATGCATTATCTATCCTGGAAATGGTATGTTCTTTGTATAATTCCCTTCGCCTTTTAAGAGAAAGATTTATTCTCTCCTTCCTCATGACAGCAGAGTTTGCAGTGTGCCTGTAAGTGTGGACCAGCCCAAATTAACCGTGCATCCTCAGTGTCTGATTAGCTCTATTTGCTGTGTTTTTATTGACCTATGCAAGAGAAAAACTAGGTCAAGCCAGGCTGATGAGGCTGGATCTGGCTCTGTAATATAAATCAGCACAAACGAGGCCATCCATTCGCTGAGCCATCAAATCACGCTCTGGGGTGGGTCGCCTCCAAAGTGTCCAGAGGACATAATTAGGAACTTGCCCAAGCTGTCAATCAGAAGTGAAGCATGGTTTGGAGGTAGAGGGTGGGTAGATTTTTTTTTTTTTTTTTTTTTAGAAGCTGCTCTCTGTTTCTGTGGTGAGGGGCATTTTATCAGCAAGTGGATGAAGCACAGGCACCGAGATGGCTGCAAATAGAAACAGCCCCTGCCTCTCCGTGACTCTGCACAAAGTCTCCCCACAGAGAAGGGGTGGAGGCAGCAAATAGAAGCCTGCAGGGCTGCGATGAGTTTTTCCTACAGAAGCAGGAGGGGAGGACAGAAACTTTGCTAGCGAGCAGGCTGGGCTTATTGATGGCTTTTGCTATGCACAGCCAAGAGCTATGTAGCCAGCCCCCGGTATGGAGAAGCCATTGAGACTGTCTGCTCCTGGCAGTCCCGAATCTCCTCTGACGTGGCCTCTCCTGGTTTGGTTGGATCAGAGGAGGAATCAGCCTGTGACCCAATCTGCTGCCGCTGCTGAGTTAGTCACCCCGCTCTGGGGAGAAGGGAGGCGGCAAAGTCTGTGACACGCTGATTTCAGATGCATTAAAAACCCCTTCCATCACCCTGGAAAAGCTCTTTGCAGGGAGACTCAGGTGTCTGGTGCTGGAAGTTTCCAGGACAGGAAGCAGGGAGCAGCCTCAGCTGGTCTCGTCTTCGGTGTGCGATGTGCTGGGAGTGAGATGTCACACAGCATTAGCTTCACTTTCGGTGGGGCGGAGGCTGCCGGCAGACGCGCTGTGACAGCTCGGGGGCTCACAAAGCCACCCTGCAAAGGCGGGTTGGGGCAAGGGGGCAACACGGCGAAGCAGAGGGGGGCCAAATCCCCGATAGGTTGTGCTGGTGAAGCAGGGGACTCAAAGAGGGGGTACGGGGAAGGGGATGGAGGAGGCTGGAGTGCTGTACACACAGAGGGCATGGCAGGCTCTCCCCGCTCATCATGATTACCCGCGGGGCTGTCAGCAAGCCGCTGTTGAATTGGCCTCTGCTTTGCCGAGCAGCAGCCTGTGCAGGAGGGAAGCTGAGGTCAGTGTCACGTTGGGCTGCCAAGAAGCACACATGTGATGGCCAGGCAGCGGGTGGCGAGGGGGAAGCGTCCCTGAAGAAGGTCACCTGGGTGTGAAAGCCCGTTGGGATCTGCTTTTGAAGAAGCAAGGGGTTTGGGTAGTGACAGGAAAAGGGGTAATGGTTTTAAATTGGAAGAGGGGAGATTTAGATTAGATATTAGGAGGAAATTCTTTACTGTGAGGGTGGTGAGGCACTGGAACAGGTTCTCCAGGGAAGTTGTGGATGCCCCATCCCTGGAAGTGTTCCAGGCCAGGCTGGATGGGGCTTTGAGCAACCTGCTCTAGTGGAGGTGTCCCTGCCCATGGCAGGGGGGTTGGAACTCGATGATCTTTAAGGTCCCTTCCAACTCTAACCATTCTATGATAACAAATCAGGGTGTTTTCAGTGCATAGGGGGTGGCAGAGCTCTTGGCACCTTCCAAAGTCTTTGGGGATCTTGCACAGTCATCAGACCACAAATGCCTCATTTTTCACCCCTGAGAATATCTGCAGTCCCTTCCCACTTAGTCGGATCTGAAGGGATTTTATGTGTTGCAAGATGTGAGGCAGGAGTGGAGTCTCAGGGTGCTGCTGGAGGCAGAAACTCATCTGCCGTGAACAGGAGCAATCCACCATCTTTTGCACAGCTATGCACCCAGCTCTGTACTGCAGGTGTCAAACATGCATTAAATGCTGTTCCTCTGGGGAAAATTTGGTCAGTAAAACAAGAGGAATATCCGCTGTTATGGAGAGAGACAGAGATGATGAGATCCGCCAGCTAAAAGCCTGCTGGAGATGCAAGGTTATCCTCCACTGAACCCAAAGGACCATTCAGCTGAGTCAGCTTCCAAGGAGACACTTCCCACTTCCTTCTGCAAGACGTGGCCTTTGCTGGGCGAAGGCAGCAGCTGATGGGGATGCCGGGCGCTGCCGCGCTGGCAGGGTAGGAGCCATCACAGGCATCTCCGCCTGTGCAGCTCCCAGGGAAGCCTCTCCTGGCTGAGCTCAGCAGCAACCCAGTGTGAGCGATGGCCCCGGCTTCCCGCATGCATTTACATTCCCTTTGCATGCTGCTGTTGCCTTCCCTGCTTTATGGCTGTGATTTACTGACGTCACAGGCGCAGCATCACGGAATTGAATTTACGGGAGGCTGAATTTACGATTAGAGAAATGAACCCTTCACCACTTCATGCTGCCCCCCCGCTCCCTCTTCCGTACATACATACAGGCACAGGCAGGCACCTCGCTCTGCTCCACAGAACAGTGACAGAGCGGGGAGAGAGGCCGTGAAGGACCCTAGTTCATGGAGGATATCTGTTCAACAGGGGCCTGGACATCCAAAGCTCCTGGGCTGTGCCCATAGGTCTGCAAGCTGGCACTGCAGCCACTCTTGTATCTCCTGGGTTCTGCACGCACGGCTGAGAGGAGGAGTGGGTTGCAGCCCATGAGGCAGGGCTCCTGACTGCTTTGTTTCATATTAATAGTCCTCTTAACAATGATGTGTTCCTACTTTTGGGTGACTTCCAAAGCGTTCCCAGCAGGCGTTTCTCAGCCTTGCCATCTCCTGTCCCTCCCCTCCAAATTTTGCCCTCCCTCCAGCTGAACTCCTGGATAAACTGCAAGATCAGTAAGGCAAACAAAGAAGGCAGGGGATTAGAAATGAGAGCGAGTTTACAGGTCACAAGCCAAACTCATAATAGGACGCAGCACCGTGCAGCTTGAAGCGTGGCTTGGTTTGTGTTTGGGTGTGTTGGAATGACTCCATCCTCGGGAGCTAATTTAGGACGTCCTCTGCTCTCTGCCTGGGGAGGAAACGGGCTTCTGTACAGAAGGCACTTGTCTGTGACAGATCTCTTGTAAACAGCACGATAGCTTGATGTCAGACGCGCTGAAGACATCTTTATCAGGTACTTTGCCAAAGCCCCCAGGGGGAAGCTGTAGGACAGACCTTGGTCAGCAGAGATTTGTCAGGCACAGACTGGCTGAGATTCAGAGCCAGGCTGCACGGAGCCCTCCCTAACCCAAAGGCTTGGGTAGACCGCTAGCTATTAATAAAAAAGGAGGTCTGTGTTATACCACGCTGCATCACAGACCCAGCTGCCTCTCAGCAGAGGAGCTTTGCAGAGATATTCTAGGCAGAGGCGCTGAAGAAAAGATTATATCAAAAATGGAGCAGGTTAGAGGAGCAGGATGGATAGAGGATTTCCTGCTCTGGGGGAAGGTCAAAGCCTTTTTCTTTCCAAAATGAAAATCCTGGTGGTTTTCATCAATCATGGAAACCCATTTTTGTCTGGGCTTAATCATAATGATTCATGTAGGCCTTTTTATATTTTTTTCCCTACTTCTGTACATGTATTAACTCCCTTTCCAATGAAATGTCCCTTCTTACCAACAGTGCCCAAAATCTTGATTTAAAAACTGGAAGAAAACCGTTGCTATGTTTCTTTGTGTCTGGGATTGTTATTAAGTGAGGGGAATCAGTCTTGCTTTTTCATGAACAATTTTTGGGTTTTGCTGTTTGCAGAAAGCTGAAAACAGAACAATTTTAGTGGGCACCAGTGTTTCTCCGGTGATGTGCCTGTTTCTTTCCAGGCTCTGAAAACCCACAGCCCTCTGCCTGCCAACAGTCCATCCATTCATTCACCCATCTATCCGTTCCCATCTCTCCCCGCATACCAGAGTACCCTCTGGCTACGCTGAAACATACCGAGCTGCAGAAATCATGCTTGAGGTGGAGAAATTGCAGAAGCAGAAGGAGCCTTTACAGCAAACAGTCTATTTATTGATATTTTATTATACTGTTTAGCAGGACCCTGGTGCCTGTAATAAAGCATTAAGGAAGTGTAGCAGCACATTCTCATTGATCCCATTCAGTACTGTGATATTAGTGCGAGGGCCAGTGACAAAGAAAAGAAATAATTTTGTTCCTCTCCCCTGTGCTGAATTGCTGATGGCAAAATGCCCTGTAAACCTGAAGATTAGTTAGTTGTACTGTGACCCCCAACTGAATGATCACAAACCACATGCAAAAAGGGAAAGGCAAGCCTTTTTTTTTGATCTATAGAACTACACAGTGAGGGATCTGGAGAAATCCGTGATGACTCAGGAGGGCTCAGATCTATCAAGCCTGGTACTTCATGCCTGAAGATGGAAATGGTCTGGGCTGTTCCTGGAGCAGCCAGGGAAGGGGATGAGCTGAAGGTGTCTGGTTGCAGGACACAGCAGCTAGTCTGGATTGCAGCACAGGGAAGAAACCACTTCAGCTCTTAGGTCTGTAATCTCCTGGCTGGTACGTTTCCCCCTGCCCCTCACGGTGAGTCTGCAGCCACGTGTGATATCCATAGGGAGGGAGAGATGCAGACCCACCAGTAACAGACCACAGTGAAGGTGCTACACGCAGCCCTAACAGGAGACATCCCCCACCTACAAAAGTTTGTACCATAAAATACAAAACAGGTGAGAACAGTAGCAAAATGGTGAAATAGTCCCCAGTGTGCCAGTGGCAGAATGAATGCAAACTCTGCCTGGTCGCTAAACGACAAGCCAGAGACTCCAAATGCTGCCCACCGAGCAAGGGAAGTCTTGCTTCTTTTGCTTGAAGTCTTTTGCTTCTTTCCTCCCTGGTCCTTCCCAGGTGTTTAGTGGCAAAACCATGGCCGGGCTGGGGCAGAGAGCCCCATGCCCCATTGCCTGCCCTGAGCCTGGGCAGGCTGCGTGCCTCGGCGCCCCGCAAGCAGAGCAGCTGTACCATCAGTGCCGGGAGCTGGGAGCCTCTCCTCAGGGGTCTTCGCCACTCCCCACGCTGCCAGGACACCAGGACCAAGTTGGGGTGGGGGGGGAGTTGTGCTCCTACTTTCTCCTTTATTCCTCCAGAGAGGTCTGGGCAGGGCCCACAAGCGCTGCTCCTGGGTGACCGGCAGCTCCTGCGCCCCGTTCTCCGTCTGCGCAGCCCTTGCCCCGGAGGGGGTGGCTCTGTGTCAGCCTGCTCCAGATTAACATGTGCAAACATTGCATTAGCCAACTGGCCTTTCCGAGAGGGAGGAGGCGCCTGGGTGTTTGAAGAGGGATTTAGCTCTATTATCACCTGGACAGCTGGTGTTCCCGACCCAGCGTGGCTGAATATTTACAGTCAGGCAGAGCGGCTGGGGAATACGGGACACGGAGTGTCCTCTCCCCAGCCAGATCCCAGTTTCGGTTGCACTCACACCACCATCTGCTGCTCAGCGGGGCTGCTCGTCAGCAGAGGAATGACCCCCCAGGTCTGCTTTCCAACCCTGCTCCTCCATCAAATTCCTGCATGGGCTCTTCATCTTCTGATGCTCCTTTCTCTCCTCCCTGTGAAAATCAGGGAAATAACACTAGTAGCCGTTAGGATCACTGGAAGGGGATGAATCATTAGCTCTAGTAATGTTCCCAGGGGCCTAAACCTCTCATTTTGTGCATCGTGGGGTTCACATCGGCAGGAGCGTGCTTCCTCCTATTTTAGCAATCTCTGCGTTCCCCCACTGTGACTGTGGGGACAATTAGCAGCTGTAATCTTCCGAGCGTTGTGTAAGGAGGGGAAGAATCCGGTAATACCTGGCTGGGATTTTGTGTGGATTAATTAGCTACCGTTTGCACAGCTCTTTGAAGCTTCAAACCTATTCAAGTGCTAAGTATTGTTATTAAATAGTGATCCATTAGTTCTGATCATTGGCTACGGCCTCTCTGTAGCCTCTCTGGTGTCATCTTCTATGGCATCACATATTTGTCTTTGCTATTCCAAAGATGTTTATTAAGAGGATGTGGCAGCAAAAGAGTCCATCTGCAGTTTTGATTGAAGTGTGGGTTTGGTAGTCATATTTGTGATGGCTGGGTTATAACTGTGCTTAGCAAGTAACAACTGTATTAAAACCTGTACTTTCTGGTTCTGGGTGACCTGCTCCTGGGCAGCTGAGTACCAGGTGAGCTAAACACAAAACCTTTATCAGCAGGCTGTGTCCTTCACGGTGGCAATAGAACACCTTAACCTCCCCCTTTCTAGTTTGGCAATGGGAATTTTATCTGGCACCACAAATGGGAAAGGAATGTGTTAGCTCAGAGCTCGATGAAAGCTCTAATGCATCCGACCTCACATTTGAGACGCTTCCAGCTGTTTGCCGTGTTTCTGCTGGGCTGTGAAGTGATAGGGATTGGAGTGATAGGGATTGGAGTCCTGCTCTGAATCCCTTTCCTGTGCCGGTAGAGCTATGGCTGTTGTTGGTGCGTGGCACCAGAGCACATCTCTGGGACCAGGATCAGCAGTGTGCCCAGGTGGCCAAGAAAGCCAACGGCATCCTGGCTTGTATTAGAAATAGTGTGACCAGCAGAAGTAGGGAGGTGATTGTCCCCCTGTACTCAGCACTGGTGAGGCCACACCTGGAGTATCGTGTCCAGTTTTGGGCACCTCAATACAAGAGAGATATCGAGGTGCTGGAGCGGGTACAGAGGAGGGCAACGAAGCTGGTGAAGGGCCTGGAGCATAAGTCGTATGAAGAACGATTGAGGGAGCTGGGACTGTTTAGTTTGAGGAAGAGGAGGCTGAGGGGACACCTCATCACTCTCTATAACTACTTGAAAGGACATTGTAGGGAGGTTGGTGCTGGTCTCTTCTCACAAGCAAATAGCGATAGAACAAGAGGGAATGGCTTCAAGTTGCAACAGGGTAGGTTTAGACTGGACATTAGGAAGAAATTCTTCACAGTGAGAGTGATCAGACACGGGAACGGGCTGCCCAGGGAGGTGGTTGAGTCACCATCCTTGGATGAGTTTAAGAGTCGTTTAGATGTGGTGTTGGGGGATATGGCGTAGGGGAGAACTTTGTAGAGTAGGGTAGATGGTTGGACTCGATGATCCCAAGGGCCTTTTCCAACCGAGATGATTCTATGATTCTATGACCTACTCATGCTGCAAGAATGATGCTGCTGTGCCATCCTACTCCTCCTGGGCCATGTTGTAAGAGATACCTCACTCCCAGCTGAGCTCCAGACAGCAGCTCGCATCCCTCCTGGGGCTGTTGGCTTGCCTTTTTCCAGCACCTTTGCCTTCACGTGGCCAGGGCTGGCCTGTCACCTTGCTGAGCAGCTATGCCGGGTGCCAGGGTCACCGACCAGGGGACAGGCAGCTGCGTGATGCTGCCGCTAGCCCGAGACTCACCTCATAGGACCCGTCTCTCCAGGAGCGCTGTGACAAGTGGCACACACCAGCTGTTGGCCTCCCGGGCGTGCGACCCTCGTGTGCAGGGCCAGTGCCCATGACTTGACAGCCCCCTGGGGAAAGCGGGAGCCTCCCTCCTTCTCACACAGGTCTCGCACAGCCGTTACTCTGCTGGGGTGAGCCGTCCCAGGGACGGGTCTGTGCAGGTCCCCCCGAGCCCAGCCCAGCTGTTCAAACCAGCTGAGGATTGTGTGCATCTGTGAGTTTACTCCTGGTTGCTTACCAATGGGAAGAGATCGGAGCCCCCGGCACTGACATATATATGCGGGTGCGTATTCCTATCTGGAATTGAGGTTTTATTCTTGTAAACATTGTATTTATTATTTAAAAAACACCATACAGGCTGCCGAATTCATATTGTAAAAAAAAAAGAAAAAAAAAAAAAAATCCATAAACCTCCCACTAAAGAGCCAGGAAAATGCTATGAGGAGAACAAAGCAGGCATATATCACTGTATTTGGCCAATCTTAAACCCAGTCACGGCATTGCAAATAAAATACACAGCGCTCCTTTCACCACAAATGTATTCTCAATCAGGAAAAAAATATACATAATTCGTGATCTGATACACTCTAAATCAAGATGTGACATGTTCAGGAATCAAAAGGATAAAAAATCTGGGCAATTTCTAAATCATTTAAGTCTCCAAATGGTAGTTCTTCAACTGATGTTTAAGGGACAAGCTCTGGGAAAAAGCAAATTTAGATTGCCTCGAACTCCGAGACTGAACCCCAGCTTTCTTAAATTCCAATATCACAACAATGAAGGGAGTCAATATTGCTCATTGCTTTTGAACAGTTTTAAGCTGTTCTCCACACATAAAATTTTAGCTTTATGGGATGATTTAACTCTTCCTCTGCCTGAGGCAGGCTGAAAATTTCAAGGATGTGTATAAGCCAGGAATTTCATGCCTGAGATCCTGACTTCTGGGATATCAGTCCTTTTATGCCTTATTATTTCAAGTTACTATAATGATTGGGCTGCAGTTCACAACGTGGAGCAAAGAAGAGGTTTCCTGACAAAATTACCATTTCCCAACAAAAGAAGGTTTATCCTAAGCATAAAAACTTAATCTAACAATGATGCCTCCTTTCTCATATACGCAATCCACCTCATTTTTTTAATCTGCTGGTTTAAAACTGTTCTGCAAGTCTAGACAGTACTTGGGGTATTTATAAAGGATCTACCAAAGCAATTAGGGAAAGCAAAGCCCACTATCACCAGGCTTAAATTTGCTACGCTGGGTCCACACTTCTACTGGTAAATTTGTAGGGGTCCGCAAATGGCAGATGAAAGCTATGTAGGCACTAAAGTCACTATAGCAGAGACTGCTTCTCAGTAGATGTCTGGACAGCATGTAGAATTTTAAGCCCTATCTTAATATATAGACAAGCATCATGACAGAACCTGGACCTCTTTGCCAGAACCTCCAAACGGTGCTGCAATGCAGAACTATTTTGTGCTTGCATGTATCTGATACTATTTCAGAGCTATTAAAGTCTAGCTTAACTTGATCTTGATCCCTTAATTGTATCATTTGGATAATTTCCAAACCAATTCTCTGAAATATCTGACTCCCAAGTCTGAAGAGATCTATTGTCCAACTTCTGATCCGTCTTCCTGATAAGGCTTATCATGCGGGTTTTAGTGTGGTACTACTTTCTCTTGATGCCGAAGAGGCCAGATTTACAAGCAAGAAAGTCTGTGCATTGTGGGTGATGGATGGCCACTTCAAATTACATTTGTGTGTTGGTCCATAGTGGGCATTGCGAACACTATACCAACAGCATCCTGGCCTGTATCAGGAATAGCGTGGTGAGTAGGACCCGAGAAGTGATTGTCCCCCTGTACTCAGCACTGGTGAGACCCACCTCGAGTACTGTGTCCAGTTTTGGGCCCCCTACCACAAGAAGGACATTGAGGTGCTGGAGCAGGTCCAGAGAAGGGCAACGAAGCTGGTGAGGGGTCTGGAGAATAAGTCTTACGAGGAGAGGCTGAGGGAGCTGGGGTTGTTCAGTCTGGGGAAGAGGAGACTGAGGGGAGACCTTATCGCTCTCTACAAGTACCTGAAAGGAGGCTGTAGAGAGGCGGGGGTCGGTCTCTTCTCCCAAGTTACAGATGATAGGACAAGGGGCAATGGCTTCAAGTTACGCCAGGGGAGGTTCAGGTTAGATATTAGGAAATATTTCTTTACTGAAAGGGTTGTCAGACATTGGAATGGGCTGCCCAGGAAAGTGGTTGAGGCACCATCCCTGGAGGTATTCAAGAGAGGAGTTGACATGGTGCTCAGGGATATGGATTAGTGTTGGGTGGTGTTTTGTGTGTGTTTTTTTGTTTGTTTTTTTTTTGTTGGGTTTGGTGGTTAGTGGTTTTTTGTTTTGTTTTGTTTTTTTTTGTGGTGGGTTTTTTTTTGTTTTTTTTTTTGTTTGTTTAATCGGTTGGACTAGATGATCTTAAAAGGTCCCTTCCAACCTAGGTGATTCTGTGATTTTTATGGCTCTACCAGCGTGGTGGATCTGAGTCAGA
This sequence comes from Numenius arquata, assembly GCF_964106895.1. Taxonomy (NCBI): domain Eukaryota; kingdom Metazoa; phylum Chordata; class Aves; order Charadriiformes; family Scolopacidae; genus Numenius; species Numenius arquata. The sequence goes on from NC_133597.1 coordinate 2,898,609, forward strand.
ATGGGGCTGCTCTGTGTAGCATTGGGGTTTTTTGCCAAAGTTGCAACCCAGCCCTCATTGTGTGGGGTGCCCTAGAGGCACCCAGAGGCGCCTTGGGGAGCCTCAGAGAAGGAGGGAGGCAAAAGATGTGCAGAAAGGAGTGTTATTCCCCCTGTTGTACAGCTGGGGGCTCTGAGGCACAGCAGGATTAAGTGCTCTGCCCACAGTCCTGCTGTCCACTGCTGTACTCCTTTTCCAGGCTGGGAGCCCTGCAGGGCTCCGTGGGTCTTCCTTGTCCCAGTCAGAGAAGGGATTAGGTCTTCAGCAGGCGTAAATGTGCACAGCACCAATGGGCAATGCTCACACCCACTCCCTCTGGTCCTTCAGCCTTTGTTTCTTAGCGTGGGTTAGTGTTCACCTGTTAACACGTATGGGAACTTTTCCTTCACGGGTTCATCTTCTGCTTGCAGGGTCATTTATTAAACACACAGGTGGAAATAAGGCTGCATCTCCTCTCCTTAGTCTTGGAGACCCTGCCTGCCTGCATGTGGTTTCCATATAAATACAGAGTGCCAGGAAGCTCTTTTCTTACTTGAGGAGAAGGTGTAAACCTTTGCAGGATAAACTTACCTCCATCAGTAAGGGAGAATGACTTCACTTCTGGCTCACAATCATCGCTTGTGTGAGCTTTAATCATTCTGCTCTTTGTACTAAGCAAAGCCCTTATGATCAGTCAGAACTTTGAAGTTTTGTTATAAAAATGTAAATGAAATGCATTTCTAAATGAAGCTTTTCTTCTGCCTTTCGCGCCTCTCCATTCTTCCACACGCACTCACAGAAAGCACAACGGCGCTGATAACAGCACGATCGCTTTGCTGGGCCATTTCGGCACCGAGGGGCGTTTGCCTCCTTCCTCCCACTCTCTTCACCGCTTCCACTCTTCCACTTATAAAAAAAGAAAAGAAAAGAGGAGCAGAGCTGCCCCCCTGTATACTTCCAGACACTCTGATCCGATTGGGAGACAAAATGTTCCTCTGATTACGGGTCTAAAAATAAAGACGGAGCACGTAAGGAAAATATTGTGCTGCTGGTTGCTTCCTTTTAAAAAGTTAAGCCTGGCTCCCGAGGGAAGCAAGGTGTATGCAACCTGCTGTCTGTCTGCGTGTGTGTCTGGTTCACTCCACTAATAACTTCTGCTGTCATTGCCCTCTTTCCTCTGACTCTCACAGAAAGAGAGATGTCTCTGAGGTATGAAGTTCCCATAAGTTGCAGAAAATCCCGTCTGTCCAAGCACGCTGGTTTTGTTCCAGTACCTGAGACGCAGCAAAATAAATCAGCATCTCAAACTAGCTCTTCCTAAGCCCGGCCCTGGTGATGTGCAGCTATCAGCCATCTGGCCACGGTCCTCGGAGAAGCACTTCCCAAGGGTTTTGGCCAGGATCTGATCACAGGAAGGAAGAGTGTTGGTGGATCTGTGACGGCTAGGTGGAAGGTGGAGAGGAAAACTCCAGTGCTTAATTTCAAGCTGTTTCATCAAATTCCACTTTCGCTGCCACTCTTAGGAACTTCCTGGGAAGGAGAGCCAGCCAAGTCTGGCAGACGTCTGGGAAAAAGCTCTACCATGCCCTAAACACTTGTTCTGGGCATGTGGGTGGATTTTTTGTTTCCAGTATTTTTCTGCACACAGAGTTTTGCTGGTGATTTGGTGAAACCTCTCGGTGTCCGTGAGCCCCTGCCTCTCTAGAGATCACTGCGAACCCTTCACTCAGGGCATCAGTGTGGTGCCATTCACCTCCACGGAGCAAGGGAAAGCTCACTGGGACATCTGCAAGGCTATGGAAAGGTCAGTCTTGGGAGCAAGGGTCACACACCTGGGATGTGTCCATCTGGCCCATTGGAGCCAAGTTTCCTGTCCTTTCCCGAAGGCTTGGGAGAAGCATAGAGAAAGAAACATCATTCTAGTAGCAGGTGGATAAAGATGTCCTTACTCTCTGCAGTCCCCTGGGGAGTTAGGGAGCAGGGGACAGGTGGGAGTTAATGGTGCTCCACGGTTGGAGGAATCCCTCCTGATAACTGCTGTTGTGAGGCGACACGAGCACACTCACGCACAAGCCTGAAGAGCTGACCCCGTCTGTTTTCCCCTGCAAGCCACCCCGGTCACAAGCGCTCACGTACACTCTCACACAGCAGCGATTTTGTTCCCTTTTGTGATTCCCTTTCCAGCGGCCCTCTCTCCAGCCAAGCCAGAGTGCCTTCAAAGAGCCAAGAGCGATTGCAGTCATTGCGGGAACCCAGAGGCAAGGGGAAGAGCAATGCCAATGTCTTTCCTCCGGTTTTCCCTTGCTATAGCAGTTTTCCGAGGAGCTAATGTGATTTTGAGCACCCACTTGGCTCCGTGAACGACTGGAGCCCAGAGCAAGGTCCGGCCTTTTCGTAATGCAGATGGCATCCCTCTCCTCTGCCTCACCTATCCACGAGACAGTTAGGGTGACTAATTGCGCACGTAAAACTGCTGACGGAGCAAACCTCTGTCCCTTCACTTGTAATTGGTATTGACGTGGTACTCCTCAGGCCTGGGGTGCTCCGGAGCTAAACATAGGTTACAGGGTTTCAATCTGGGAAGCTTGCTTAGTAAAGCCTTTCTTGAATATAAGGGGGGATCACGCTTTTTATAGAAATGCATATGGATGTTTGTTATGTCTTCTGTTTATACTTCACTACAGTCAAACTCGCTAGCATTTTTTAGCCCAACTCCCTCTACCTCTCTCTCTCTCTCTCTGTGTCTATCTGCCAGTCCTGTTCTTAATCAGTTTGAACTATTGGCTGATTTCAGCAGATCCCCGGTGAAGTTGTGATGGATTTTGCCAGCTGGGAGAATGAGACCGAAGTTACTTTGCCAGCTAAAGGTGAGCACAGCAGCAGTAACAGACACCAGAGAATCCACACAGGCCAGAGCCATGCTGATTGCTTATCTCTGAGAAAAGCTTCAGTCAGAACTAATGACTCATTTTTTAAAGGAAATCTGTGCAGCGCTGAGCCTCAGGAAACAACCAAAGCTTTGTTAGTTCACACAGTTCACAAGAGTACTTCTTTTTTGCCCACTGGATATCTTGAACCTGGGGTCATGTTTTTAAATCTTTAGAGGTCCTAGCACCATTTTGAAAATGGTATTTAGACAGGCTCCCAAGTCACTGACCACTTGGAAAAAATTCTGGTTTTATCCTGTATTCCAAATCCAGCAGTGCCTTTTATTCCTGAGCAAGGAGCTTTGGTCTCTTCTGAGCATCGGGGCGGGGGGGAAATGCTCTTCCAGGCTGATCCATTTTGTTATCTGGGTCAGACAACAAGTTTTAGAGTGGGTTGCGATTTTAGTTTGGATCCAGTGTAGATCTCTTGATTCTAGTGTTCACAGATAATAAACTCCAGGCTGGAGAGAGAGTCTCTAGATGCTAGTTGTTAGACTGCACAAATTGGTAGCACAGCATCCTTCCTCTGAAAAAGTATTTTACCGAGTATTAGATTTATGCCATTTACTGCTTTATAGATAAAACAGTCACTATGTTCTAAACTAGTGATGTACTTAGAATGGGGAATGGACTGGCTTAATGGTTTCTGAATTTGATTGCTTAGAGGGCAGTTTACCTCTGGATTGGAGAGATTGTGTTCTAAATTATAGAGCTACTGCTTTTATGAGTTGAGCAGGGTATGGATTAAGCAGGTGAGGGGGCTGTCTGTGTTGACTAGTGGCTTCACATCTTTCAGGATGAGTGGCTGAGGTCAATTCAAGTTCATTACACTGCAAGGAGTTTATGATTTCTTTGTTATGGATGTTCAATATGAATTGATTTTAAAATAAACTTTTTTTTTTACCAATTTAATAAATTCACTTTATTGTTCAGGCTTTGATGTTATTTTCCATGTGATCAGCATAAAACATTTCCCTTGCTACCCCTATCACTCTGAATGTTAGTTAGACCTTGTGGTTCTTCTTTCCTTCTCTCCAAATCTCGATCAAAAGACGGGCATGAAGAGAAGCTCATTTGAGGCTTGGGTTTAGATGCCAATTTTGCCGCTGTAGTTCAGGAATTCAGCCAGTACCACACAGTGTGGGAGAGACACTTTTTGCTCAAGCTAATATTTTCCCAGGTATTTTTGTTAGAATCGAGGAATTTCAGGTCTTTTCAATAAGTATTAATAGATGGAAAACTTCAAATGCACAATCACCGTTTGCATCGTGGTGCAATTTTGATAATAATTGCAGCTATTCCCTAGGGATGTCTGAGAATCAGCTTGGCACAGCAGGATGTTTTCCACTCCTCCAAGCAAGGAACAAGAGCAAGGAAACCTTATCCACTTTGCAAACCTAAATGCATTATTAAATAAGTCCTTGCACTGGGAACCTATGGACTCATAGCTCCAAAGGATGAGTGTTTGCATAGCTTCTTCAGTGTCTAATGGACTCATGCTGCAGCTTTTCCTTTAGTAGAGACAGTGCTGGGAACACTTTCTCCCCTCAGCCCTAAGATGAAGAAATCTGTCAGAACTTCACTCTCACATGCTGTCCTGTCTCGTGCGAACGAAGTGAAACTGGACAGGGATTTCAGGAGTTCCATGAGATAAACAGCATCGCAGCAGGAGCACAGACAGGATGATTGTTTCATGGAGAATCAGCTGAAAGTGATGTGAGCAAGTCCTAAGCCTCACTTGGGCATGCAGCTGATTCAGTTCAGACAATAAAGTTTTCTCCTCAGAGCTCTCCTTGGGAAAATATTTTCTCCCATATTCATATATCAGTTTCTTCTATTAAAAATCTATTTTAAAACTTAAATCTATCCTAAATCTATTAAAGGTCTATTAAAAATCACTTAAAGATGCTACCTGCCATCTGAGACCTGTGCATGGCATTGGAGTGAGCCGTTATGATTGTAAAAAAACCACGTTCTGGGCATTCTTTACCCAGCTGTTTCTGTTAAGGCCATGATGCCTCAACCACCACCATCACCTGGGGGGGCGGGCTCTAGAGGAAGGGTATTTATTGAGCAGCACAACCCTCTCCCAGGTTTTTGTGTTGCAAATGGGGTGCTACTTCCTGCTTGATGTCCTACTGGAGCTAGAAATTCGAGCTGGGCTTTTTTTTTGTAGTTACAGAATCACAGAATCTTCATTTCCTCTGGTCCTGCCGTGATTCCCTTGGGAGAAGAGGCCAATACCCACCTGTCTGCAACCTCCTTTCAGGGAGTTGTAGAGGGCAATGAGGTCCCCCCTCAGCCTCCTCTTCTCCAAACTAAACATGCCCAATTCCCTCAGCCTCTCCTCATATGACTTGTTCTCCAGACCCCTCACCAGCTTGGTGGCTCTCCTCTGGACACGCTCCAGTGCTTAATCCCTCAGGTGAGTGGCGGCATTTTGATATTCCCTGTCTGCTCTACTCTGCCTCCCTCGGCCTCAGAGCTGCGTTGATAAGGTAGGAAAACTTTCTGTTACTTCTGTTTTTTGGTCTCGTATGCCTTCCTCCAGCCTGGAGTGCTAGGGGAGGTAGTGGAAAAATGCAGCAGATCTGTCAGAGAGATAAGTGCGTTTTAAAGAGCAGTGATATCTGTCAATGAGACAGCAGCTGCACAGCAATTCATTTCCATCTCTGCCTCCTCATCTGCCCCAGAAATGTCGACACAGCACTTTTCTCTCTCTCGGGTTGTTTCTTGAGGTTTTGTTGGGTTTTTTTTACTGCTTTCAGTGTATCTAGGGGCTATATCGAGGAAAGGACAAAGAGAACTAGAGAAAGCCCTGCTGCCCCAAACCCCTGTACTCTTGTCGGTGTGTAGTGGTGGATGAGGGGAAGTTTACCAAGGTTGTGCCTCTGGAGGTCTTGCATTGTTATAAAGAGTGTCAAGGGCAACAGCTAAAAATTCATCTGAAAATGCCCATCTGTCGGCTCTGCATTTGCAGTCTGTCCCTCTGTTCCTCCCTCTCTGCCCCTCCATAAGGTCAGCCAGAGTACGGAGCCCTGAGAGTGCCTGGGGATGCGGGGGAGCTGCAAGCAGCAGTCAGGCTGCTCATAGGGAAGGGCTGCACGGGGTGGGGAATAAGTCAGCTTTCCTTGCATGCAAAATATGGAAGGGGAGCTCTGGTATTTGCTGAGGCCAAATATACCTCTGAGCCACTCTACTGAACCCTATAGCATTCCTAATGCTTTACCCGCATCCCAGTGTCCTGCCTTTTTGCACCGGCTGGCTTCCAAGCTTGCCTGTGCCCAAAATCTCCATTAGCACCTCATGCCCCCCGCGCTACCCAGCTCCCATCACATTCACATGGGGCATTGGCAGAGGAAATAGGCAGTGGCCCTGGTCCCCTGTGAAAACCCACATCCAACCCTGAGGTCAGGACGGTTTTCCTAAAAACAGGAACTTTGTCTTCATGTGAGGCCATCTGTGATCCCATTCTGTGAAGAGTAGTAAAGGGACCCCTGGCTTTGGTAGGCTGGTGTGAGCTGGCGGGTAGCCCTTTGCCTCTCTAGATACCTGCACTCGTCGGAGTGGATATGGATTGGCCTCTGCTCCCTTGGGCTGCAGAGAGAGCCCGCAGGGTTTCATAGCACCCTGGGTTCTGCCGATTGGAGAGAGATTGGTAATAGCTATTTACAAACTCTTTACAAAGAAAGAGGGCGAAAGTGCAGCACACACAACTAACGCAGGCAGCAGTGATGAAAAGCAGCAGGTTGAATACCTACTTTGAGTGGCATGCTTTCCCGAGTTCCCTACCCTTTTCCACTGGTGCTCGTTGCCAAGATGGCAGGTTCAGTGTTTCACATCTTTGCTAAAGAAGATATGAAAAGCATTTTTTTTTTTGCTGGCCCTGATCAAGGGGGTGTGGGGGAATATCTTCTGAATATATCTGTGCGTTGGAAATTCACTCGCTGTCTCTGCTCTCATTTGAAAGGCTTTTCTTTAAGCACCTGTCCTTTAGTCTGTGCGGCTGCCTGCAGTCACTCACTCGCCCTGCTGCTGCTCTCTGCAATGCAAACAGCATCTATCATGTGACGGAGGAAGTTACGGGAACACTTTGTTACCTGTTCCCAACCATTTGCAATGCACAGCAATAGCTGTGATGCTGATGAATATGCTTAAGGGTTTAAGTGTAAGCAGTGTCAGTTTACCCAGGTGCTCTGCTGGGATGATTAAAAATATGTTCCTTAAGTTCGGAATGTGTCACTTGTAATGGCTTCTAGTGTTTCTGCCGGGGGTGGGGGAAGGGGGATATTAGGGGGCCAAATGATTACCTGCTGTAAATCGGGATAGCTTCTCTGGACTTGCATTATGCACATTTGGGCTTCAAAGTCTATTGTTTCAGTGGTGGAACTAGGCTGATTTATGCCAGCTGAAGATCCGTTTCTAAAACTGTTTAAAGCTTAGCATTCCTCTCTCAGCATCCCTGTGAGATAAGGATTTACTGCAGCTGTTCGAAAAATGCAAATTTTTTTCTGGAAATATGTTTTTTCATAAAAATGCTTCTTCGGTGAGTGAAAATATTTCACGAGCATCTTTAAAGCTTTGATGGAAGATAGAATCCCAGAAAGCAAAACATTTTGAGCTTTCCTTTTTAGAAAACTGGGTTTGCTCATGGTCTCAATTATTTACATTTTCTTTATGATAAAAACTGAGATAAATGAAAACAGGCAAGTTTCTCATGCACATAGAAAGTGGTATTTTGGGGGGAGCCTCTTTTCAGTGAAAGAATTGCATTGTATTATAGTGTTCCAGCCAGCCCTGTAAAGTGACAAGCTTAAGCTTAAAAAAAGAAAATCCTGGGTTCAATTTTTATTTGGCAGGTTTCTTTTTTCTTTTATCAGCCTCTGCAAAGCATCCATGCTTCCCCTTATAGTTAAAACGCAGAATCAATACCCAAGAAGGGTCAACCAGCTTACAATTCATTACATGTATGCATTTCTAACTGACAATGCAATTTGTGTTTCTCATTTTTCATGTCAACTGTTTCTTGGAAAAACAATAAAAGAAAGAAAGAAAAGCAGAAAAAGACAAAGAGACAGAGAGATTTACCCAAGTCATCAAGTGAAATGGGAGCTGACAGGTTCTCTAATGTTACATGCCCAGAACAAAAAGGATTCCTCACTCTGCTCCTCTGTAAATGTTTGAGAATCCTTTGTGTGTAACGCTGCTATTCACTGGGAACCTCAGCTCCAGGATTCCCCAGTAATTCCTTTAGAAATGTGCCCAAGATGCTCCTTGCCCTTGCAAGAATTATTCAGCAGATCAAAGGCAAGCAGCAATGAATTGTTTGGATCTCTTCCCATCTTAGTCACTGAATGTGCTCAAGTTCTCCCAGGCACATCAATTCTTTTTTTTTTGCCTGGGTTTCTTTTCTTGTTGCATGGCAAGAATAGTGGCAGCTTTGGGGGGAATGGTCAAGATTCAAAACTTCAGGAAAAATCCTTGTTAGGGAAAAACTCCTCTGCTGATCAAAGCAGGCTAAATATCTACCACCTTAATGAAGTTTTAATCCAAAATTTTCTCAAGTTCAGATATGCTTGCCAAGTGCATTGGAAGGTCACAACCATCTCCACTCAGGCATGTACAGTTAGGAGCTGTAAATCCAGGGGCAAACCCTTGGTTTGGGCTTCATACTTAATTCAGCAGATGGAGACCGTTTTCCTGGTGATGAGACTGCAGAGACCTGGGAGCTCAAGCAGCCAGGGGTGGAGAGAAGCACGAGGACTGACCAAGAGCCTCCTTAGACTTTTCTACCCCTTTCCCTTGAAGCACACACACACTGCCAGCCTAGATAACCTCCAGCACTTCCTTATCCCCATGAGATAAATCCATCACTCCCAGAACAGATGACTTTTTGCTAGAAAGCAAGCTGAAACCTCTTTTCTTCCCTGTCCTTCTGTTCTTTCCCCCTCCATCTCCTGTGTGTCAATATTCCCCCCAGTCCTTACATGGTGCAGTGCATCTGGAGAATCATACTGCGAGTCAGCACTGTCTGGGGGCTCGGAGCCTGCCTGTCATGGGGGAAAGGAGGCAAGAAATGAATTCCAGTCCCCAGTGGTGGCTTGGTGGGGAGGTGGGGGTTGGAGGGAAACATTGCTCCTGAGAGCTCTTCACTTCACTTCTGCCCTGAAAGTAAGAGCTCATTCAGAGAAAATCCTTCTTAACTCTCGTAACCTAAATGCAAAGTAGAATTGCTGGGCTGAGCAGGTTTTAAGGCAATGCTGAACTGGGGTATTGTCAGCTGCTTGGGAGAGGAATGCGAATGGGAGATGTTTTGCAGCGCTAATTGATGGAGGAGGCTTTGCATCATCTGGGTGGGGGAGGGGAGACCAAAAGCGAGTTAATTTGGCTGTTAATTTGGCTGTATCTGTACTAAATGAATTCCCTCTTCAGGGCTTCTGGTACTGGTCTGCAGGGGGCAGGAAGAATCTGCACCATTGGTCTTCCTACTTTTCTCTCATCTTTTTTCTGCACTGCTGCTTTTGCCCTCTTTTGGATTACCAGAGATTGGTCCCAGCTAGAGACAGGTTACAAAGTGGGATGTACAGGTTTTCCCAGGGACACTAAGAAACTCCTTTGGAGTCTGGTGACTCTTGCTCATGTGCTCGAGGACTGATTGATGACTAGCAAAGAGGAAAAGAAGGAATAAGCCCCACCCTGAACAGGAGCTACTAGAGGTTTTTCCTCTGTAACACAAGGCACAGCCCTCCCCTAGGATTATATGCTGAATTTCATGTGATGTGTTCCTTAGGACATGGCTACACCCCTTCAATTTCTCCTTCAGGGTTTATTCTTTGCAACACACTCAACTCTTAGCACTTCTGCATATGCAAAGAGAAGTACAGCCATAGAAATATGGGGCTGGTAGGACTCGGAGGTCATCTAATCCATCCCCTTATCCTGACTATATCACACCAACCCTGACGGATGTCCTTAAAATCCTCCTCTGACAAGGATTCAATGCACTGACTAGTTTGTTCCATGCGTATTTATCCTCAGCGTAAAATAGTTTATCCTAACAAGAAACATAAATGTACCTTTTCCTATTTCCTCTCCTGCAGATTCACCCTATTTTCCCTTGTCCTGCCTCTAGTGGCCTGAAGGATAATTGCTCACCTCCCTTTTCAGAACAACGTTTATGTATCAGAAGTCTGTTCCATCCCCACTTCAGAAAACTCTTAACTGGGCTGAGCGAGCCTATTTCATTTGACCTTTCTCTGAGGCTTGTATTTTCAAAGCCTCCCATCGGTCTCCTGGGTGAGCTTGATGTGCAAGTGGTTGATAGAGAGCCTGATGCGAGCTTTCGCCCACCAGAATTTGACTAAGCGATTTACATCCCCTGGGGCAGGATGGTAAAAATCACAAGTATGTACAACCCTGTCCTAGAAGTCACGAAGGCCCTTTCCTCTGTCACTGAGCCACCAAACCAACTGCTTTTCACTGTGCTCCCCTTGCTTTGGCAGGGCTGTGGACCAGCCAGTGTAGGCAGCCTTTTCCCCATCTGGCTTTTGACACAAAATGTGTTTCCCGGTTTGACTCAAGCTGTGGGGGCGGGATCTGCTCACACAGCCCGGCCAGCTCATGGCCCTCTGTTGAAGCTGGCACCTGCAGGACCAATGCGATTTAGTCTCCTTGCCAGCCAAAGCCTGGTTGAAGGTGATGGAAATCAGCCGTACCCCTTGTCCCAAGAAGCTTTGGGTCAGGTCTCCCTTTCCCCAGGTCTTTCTTCAGTAAGATATAATCCCCATCACTGCTGACAGCTATAGCTTTCTGTATTAGCTGAAAAAATATGCAGAAATAAACTACTCGTGCATCTCTTTCTCTTAGACTAGCATGACTTTCCTGTCATGTTTTCCTTGTTTTCTCCTGGTACTTGATGTTTGCAAGTCTCTTTGCTTTAAGCCATGTCGGCTACAGACCCAGAACACGCGCTAGCTACAATTTTCTTTCACTCTTTCCCTCTCTCTCTTCTCAGCTTGAGTGTTTAATTTGCTCCAGACTCTGCTTGAGCAATTTTTGGAGAGTACAGTTTATATTTGTGTATGCAAATAAGCTGAGCAAATATGCTAAGGAGCTCCAAAGATAGATCGGTACACTTAAAGTACATGCCAACCCACAGTAAAATCATCCCAGGCCATTCTGGTCTCAATTAACCCTTCTGCCTTCTTCAGTTTGGAGTCTGTTTGGCAAGTAGACGGTACTGGGAGGTGCTCTCCCACCTCCCGTGTTGCTGTAAGCAGATGAACGCTGCTGGCATCAGCGGTACTGTTCCGCACCACGAACAGGGCACAGCGCTTTGCCCATGGTTACACGTAGTTATAATTCAAATATCAGTTGGCTTTCACATCCTTTTTATTGTTGAACAAGCAGTTCCAGGAGCTGTGAAACTAACACAGCCAGCTCTCTTTCAGACTTGTGATTACATTGGGGTCTCTGGTGTCTAATAAAATGTGCACTTCTAAAGATTTGTGCATGGTTGGAGGGTTCATAAAAACACTCTTCTCTATAGATGCTCTGATAGCTAATAACCTAGTTTAGCGTAGTTGTTGCCTTTTCTTGAGGGGCAGGGAATGCATTTGACCTTGCTCCCCTAATTTCTGCCAGTGGTTATAAAACTTCTAAAAAAATTAATTTCCCTTAAACTGGTGGATCTGTCAAATTGGTTGAAATTGGTTCCAACATCTCCTGAAGAACACCAGCTCTCCTAATCTGGTTTCCCTCCCTATAGAAGGGGAAATGAGAGCTTGTTGCCATTTGCTGGGCTTGCCTATGCTGAGGGATTGAGTGGAATAGCTATTGCAGAATAAGCTGTTTAGCCAGAAGCCTTCCAGAAGAGTTGCCTGCATGGACACACTCTTCTGGAACATGAGTGACTTTACTGTAGCATAATTACTTCACTTTTGAAGGATGCTAATTACTTTGGAGTGTTTTTTATTCTGGAATAAAAACCTGCTGTCGTAATGTCCTTTGGGAGGCAAGATAGAATAGTTTCTCCAGCAGTCACCACTCCAGACATTTTCCTCTCGTAGATGAGGGAAATGGTCTGAAAAGACAGCTGACTATTCTGGTGCTGAACCTGCACAAGATCTGAGGAAAAAGGATCTAAGCAGTTTTCTGCGATGCTCATAGCGCAGGGCTTATTTAACCTTAGAATATGTGGAAGATGGTATAGCTTTTCATTACCATTTTTTAGCTTAAAGAAATGAGGTTTACATAATCAGTGTCTGTATACATGCTTCCCACAACTTCTGCGCCATTAGCTCATTTCAGCCACATTTAGCCGGGGGCAGGAGGCTTCAAATGTTTGATTCTTACAAGACTTTTATTCTTGGTGTTAGGTGGTTTAAATCTTCAGCTGCTCCCTAAGCTTCACAAACTGTTTTCTGTAACACTGACGCGTAGCCAGCTCTGGGGAGGAAGAGGTGTCGCTCATCTTCTAGTCTCTATTCTTTCTATTTTACCGTTCCAGCCTGACTCACAACCCAGGCTCGCTCGTGAGAGCCAGAACGTTTTCCTTGCAGCCCTCCCACTTTGGATTGTTTTCTCATATATCTGCGAAAAGGGAACTCCGCAGCAAACCTCCCTAAATGGAGTCAGATGGCATCTCGGGGCGGTGTAGTGGCTTTGCGAACGTATTGCTGTGCTTGCAGCCAAAAGCAATCTCACTAGAAGGCCCTGCTAGACAGTGTCATCCAAATCCTTCCCCCTCGGGTCTGCACAGCTGTAGCGTAGAGCGAAAGGCGGGGGAAGTCCTTGTTTGCAGGGCCCCGCTTCCCACTGCCAACGCAAACGTTTTGGTTGAGACATCAGTTTTGCTTACACCACTGCACTGAGAAAGGCAGCACCTATGACTGCATCGGATCTGTTCATCTGTATCTTAGTGAAGAGGAACAGATAAGGTTGGTTCTCCTGCCTGATATTAGGAGACCACTTTGGGAGATGGATGGGACACATTGCTCCTCAGAGGCATCTGCTTCTCTTGGTTAACTGTCTGAGGAGTCAGTCTGGGTAACGTGCTCAAATGAAGACCTTCTCGTGGTCAGTGTCTACCTTCAGGCAAACAGAGGCCTCTTTTTCTCTGCAGCCTGTCCGACTACACTAGGTCCCTGTGGGGTGAGGTGATTTCAACAATGACTAACAACCATCAAATGCAACTTATCTGGGGTAGATGGAGCTGATAATCAGTTGGGGGGAAAAAAAAGTAGTGAAATGTTCCAGGGAAACTCAGGGCTGGGAAGAGAAGTTTTAGAACATTAAAAAAAAAAAAAATAAAAAAAATTGAGAAAGGCAGCTCAAAGTTACCCCTTTAGGTAGATGCCTGAAACTGCATCTGCTGAGGGGGAATATGGTCTCCAGATGGAGCCCTCAAATGGGACAAGCTGGAGGCTGGTACATTCCTGGATTCTGAACGCTCTGGGGCTTCCTAGTGAGTTATCTCTGAGCAGAGTATGGATCCTTATGCAGTGAGTCTGCAGAATAACATAGAGGGGTGAGGGAGCACTTGGTTACCTGGGATGTGGGAAACAGGCCATGCCAGGAGGGTGCCACAGCCATCTGCCAAGTGATACAGCAGGGAGGATGTAATCTGGTAAACTGCTAGGGCATGGGGGCCAGTTCTCTGCAACAGGTGGTCCCAGAGTGGAGGGGTTTTGGGAAAAGGACCTGTTTCAGATGCTCAAAGCGGAGCTGCAGGCGACTGCAGAGCCCGCTGCCTTGTCCCCACCGCGTGCCCTGGTTTCTGCTGGTGAATGGTGACAGGCAAGCGCCTGCTGGAAGGGCTGGCACCTTCCATGGGCTCTGGGACGTGTTCCCAGATCTGGGCACAGCAGGGATTTTTCGCATGTGTCAACATTAGAAAGCAAAAGCCAGACACAGGGAAATATTGAAGAATCTTTTGCCCAGCCCAGCTCTTTTGGTTTTTGTTTGTCAACACTGATTTTTGTTTCCTGACACAAAGTGGAAACATTTGGTCAGTGTTTTGGTTAGTGTTCTCGCTCAGCCTGCAGTGTCACTTGTGATGATGTTCCTGGCTTTTTGTGGTCTTTTGTGTCTGCAGGCACTGACACCTAAGGAAGCTGTAAAATGTTTGCTGCAGCCCCTGCTCCGAGTCAGGGGTGACAGCTCTACTTCCAGGAGCTGTTTCGCTAGCTCAAGCAGCAAAAGGTTGCCCTTTGGTAGAGCGAATGTCATAAAAACCTTCTGCAGGGAGTTGCTAAACTTCTGATCGTTTAGCTTAGTAAATGAGATGATAGTGCACAGAGTTGAACAGAAGTAAAAATAATTTGGCTGAGCTTATGCTCAATGGTCCAAGTCTTAGTGTGAGTCTTAATAATTTTAATGCAATTACCCTCAGTATTATGGTCTGATAAATCAATGCTCAAAGCACAGACCAGGGAAGAGTTGGATATGTTTGCTCTCTTCTTTTTTCCTGTCTTTGCATCTGGCCACTGTATAAAATGAGATAGTGGATTAAAGGGAAACATGGGTCTGACCCAGCACAGCCTGTTAAGCCTGCAATTAAGACACTGAATTCACCCTTGCTATCGCTTATTGGATTGATAAGCAGAAATGCCTTGTTTTTCCTTAAGAGTGTAATCAAGGCTAGTTTTCTGTGACTCTCCACCATTGCTGTTATGCTCACTTCAACTACTTTGTTCTCAGCAGCATAAGAGAGGTCAGAGTTGCTTCCTCGCTGTGTCAAGCGGTACCTCTCAGTAACCAGCAGCACACTTAGTGGTCCAACTTCATTGCCCAGGTGCTTTGCTCGCTTTATTTTGTGCCAAATGTTCTGCTGCTGTTACGTCATATTTTTTGAAGGGGTGGGCTCCTCTTCAATGGCTCTTGTTCTTTGATGACTGATGCCTGAGGAAAACCCTGTCAGTTCATCTACCTTCCATCAAAGTGTTCCAGAATCCACTTCCCATTCACTGAGACCAGTCTGGAACTTCCCCAGTCCCTGCAGGTGACATCTCCCTGGGAGCTTGATGCTGTGTTCTGTATCTATTTATGTATATTGTATCTATTTCATTATTTCCTTTTTATTTTATTATTAATATTTCATTAAAGAAGTTTAGTTTTTCTCTAAACTCATAAATCTCTTTCATAGAATTGTCTAGGTTGGAAGGGACCTTTAAGACCATCTAGTCCAACCACCAACCTAACTCTGATAAAAAACCCCATCACTAAACCATGTCTCTAAGCACTATGTCAACCCGGCTTTTGAATACCTCCAGGGATGGTGCCTCAACCCCTTCCCTGGGCAGCCCATTCCAATGTGCAATAACCCTTTCAGTGTCAAAATTTTTCCTAATATTCAATCTGAACCTCCCCTGGTGCAACTTGAGGCCATTTCCTCTTGTCCTATCTCCTGTGAGTCAGGAGAAGAGACCAACCCCTGCCTCTCTGCACCCTCCTGTCAGGGAGTTGTAGAGAGTGAGAAGGTCTCCCCTCATTCTCCTTTTCTCCAGGCTGAACAACCCCAGCTCTCTTTATCGCTCTTTTTCTTATCCTTGGAACAAGAGTTGAGGGAGAGCATTTGTCATCTTGTCAGTGGCCAACCCGGCCCAAGCCACTGCCTTTGCTCTACAGGCATACAGAGACTTGTTCCAGTTTATAGCTCCAAAGATTTCTCCCGTATGTTGTGAGTCATGCCACCTCTTCCATTTCCGCTTTTAACACAGACATCTTTTGACCTTGAGCAAACATTTACTTCCCTGAGCTTCAGTTTCTCCATCCCTGAATGGGATGTCTGGATCCCTCTACGCCTGTCAGAGTGTAGAGTTCAGCCTAATTCATTAAAGTTCACAGCATGCTTTGAGAGCCTTGATAGCAGTTGAAGCAAATAAACACAAGCTGTATAACATTGTACTCACTTCTGTATAACGTTATACTCACTTCTTTGAGAGAATAATGTTGAGGCAACAGCCAGACCTCCAAGAGGCTGGGAACATCAGAACAGAGATTGCTTTAAATAACTTGAGTTCTTCCTGCTTATGCCTGTATCTTCTATCTTTAAGCACCTACAATTTCCTCTGCAAGACCCATGCCTCTCTCCAAGTGCAAGACCTGATGGTGGTAACAGCATGGCTATTAAGCACTTTTTTGCTCTCATCACAAGCTGTCTGCCCATATGCATTATTTATGATGCAGCCTCTAATGCCTGCACTGACTACAACACAACACTGAATTTCCATAGGAGCTTTGCCGTGACACAGCTGTCAAAATATCTGAGCGCTCTGCAAACTTTAATGAATTTCTATTTGCAGAGCCCTGTATCTATTCTTTAATTATTTCTCTTTAATGGATTCCAGTTTTCTAATGAGTCCCTACATATCAGTATGGAGACCATTGCAAAAATTCAGCCAAAATATAGTTTATTTCTTACTATCGGCAAGGTATGTGGTTTTTCCTCAAAAAAACCTACCTTCTTCTGAGAAGCAGCAAACTTATCCCAAAATAAACTCCCCCATCAGAAATTCTGTCTAGCAGACAGGCCCCTGGCATGGAGGCTTCTAGCTGAATTGATAAGCGTGTGACAAAGCCATAAATTGAAGACAGAATCATGAAACAAAGTGCTGGGCAAACCACCTGTATTGTCTATAGTAAATCTCACAGTGGGAGGCTGGAGCCAGATCTGGCCTGAAACCAAAATAAGAAATGAAGATTGGAGGTGAAGCCTCTCTCAGGTCCATGGTCAATGGCTAGAACATACCAAAGCAACAGAGTACGTGATTATACATCAACATATGTTTAAAGCATTGATTCCTTCTGGCAGACTCTTGTAGAAGGCAGGCAGCTCATGTGAGCTGGTGCTGTCAAGGGAAATTGGAAGCTCGCTGTTGTTTGACAGGTATATTATTCCAGCTGCCCTCGACTTATTTACAAAACAAGGAGCTAAGATCCAATGTGATGCAAGTCAGCACTCCAGAGCTGCAAGAGGCCTGGTTTTTTTAGCCCTTCAGAGCTGGCCTCAATTTGCTTGACATTTGAAATGGATGAAGGAGGAGGAAGGAAAAAAAAAACAAACCTCTTTGCTTCACAGCCTGTTCTCTCAAGAAGACAGACTTAAATTTAAAATGCTAGGAGTGAAAGAACTGAGGTTTATTTTTCCTGGCTGTGCCAGCAGTGATGGGACTGTGACAATCTCTTGCATCTTCCACACCTCCACGCTCCTCCATCCAGCTCCGTTGTGGCACTGATGCGCTAGTAGGAGTGCTCTGGGCAGCACGGCTGCGGAGGCGTGTGGCAGGGGAAGCCTTGCTCCCTGTCTTGGGCTCACTGGTACCAGTTGGGAGAGGTGGGACGCAAGGACCTGCAGGGTCTTGGCTCCTTGTTGGGGGCGAGCAAGGCTGGGGAGCGACTCCAACAAGGGCAGCACAGTCACTGGTGTCCTGCTGGGCCCTCAGCCTGTGGGCTGCACATCTGGGAAATCCTGGTGGGAAGTGGGATTTATGGATTTAGCCTCATCCTTGTCAGGTTCAAGGGCCTTCATTTCCCTCTTCAAGCTCTCCAATGTCAGTTCCCAATCTCCCTTATTTGCTTTATATCCCTTATTTCTGGTCCTTCTTTGCCCATCTGACAGGTTTTGTAAATCACCCTTGGAGGGAGTTTCTCTTCCCTGACCACCAACAAGGGAGGGTAGAACTGTTAGGCTGTAGTGTCTCTGATTAGGTGATGTGAATACCCGTGTTTGTTCCTGCTTCATAGCTGTTCTTCCGTGCTTGTTTTCAGACAATTGAAGCTTAAGGAATTGGTTTTGAACAGAGGCTTGGAGCCTGCCTGCTTGAGGGAACTTCACTGTACCCTTGAAGAATTACCTAATGTAGTGAGAGACAGTTGTCTGGTTATCTAACTGTTTCTTCCTTGCGTTTCCAGAGAGGAATTGCTGACTTCTATCAATGTTTGACACGAAATCCTGTTTCCTAAAAGCTTACGCCTCTCTATTCCGTCTTTCCAAAGGCCAGAACTCCACTAGAGCAGAGTATAAAAACACCCCTCCGTTAATGCTTTCAGCTACACTGAGATGAAAAAAATCCTGTCAAACTTTCTGTATGATGTCTGTATCATCCCCTTCTGTGTACAAAACAAATGCAATTATCCTTGTTTATTTGTCTGCTTGGTTACACAGCTGCTCTCAAGTGTTTTGTATCTGGATATTTACTCCATTCAGTGTAGCCAGGCTTCAGTGACAGTTAGGCAATGTAGGTCCTACAGCAATACAAATACTGAGGCTCTTCACTTTGTTTCTTTTCTGGTAGATGTGTGTCCATCTTCCCACTCCTTCCTGAAAGATAAAGAGCAGAGCCTTAGTACTCCAAGGGTTTTTTTTGTACCCAGAAAGCTCCCTGCAGGGCCAAGTGTTTGGATTCACCAAGCTCTGTGTAGCGGAATTGTCTCCTGGGGTACGGATCTTGAGGATGCTGCAGCAGACAGTGAGTCATTCTGTCTGTACAAACTTGACATGAGACTCCAGGGGGTTTTCCCTCTCGTTCACGATACTTTGAACCTGGTTGTTCATGATGTGAATTGTGCTCCGTGCAGTGTACATATATGGTAGTGTCTTTGTGATAGGGGACATGCCCTGGCATGTGTTTACCTGTGTGCTTTTACTGAAGGTGATTTTCCTGTGTAAAGTGTGTTTGCATGCACAGGAGCCCTCCTCAGACAGTGATGGGAGAGGTGGAGTCCTTGGAGAATGTGGGATGATTAAATGAAACATTCACTTTTATGTTCCTGGAGAATTGAGATGGGAGTCAGCTCTGACTTTGTAGCATATTCAGCTCATGCCTCCTTATCTTCAAACTCCAATGCAAAATTCAACAGGTGTCAGGCTACAGAAAACTACTGAGATGTCCTGGGAAGCGCAGAGATTATGTCCTGTCCTGAGAGGTGAAGCACAAATAGAACTTGAAAGAATGTCTGAAAATGAGCTCTCACTTTGTGGTGTCAGTTGGCAGGGCTAGCATTGCAGGTGTGCTTCATTACAGGTACATGCTGTATACATTGAAATATATGCTTCTCTATCCATCTACATCTTGGGACCGTGGGTGCGTTTCTCAGGCTCTCTAGCTGTACCTCAAAGCGGATTTTTTCCCCTGGGGTTTTGATTTTCTGAGGGCTTGTGATGTCCTTGGGATGGAGGCAGCCTGTCCTGGGATGAAGGCGTTATTAATAGCCTTTCGCAGATGAAAAGGCAGAGTGTGCGACTGGCTCACAGGTACTCCAGGATTCTGGCTGTAGCCCATGTCAGTGGACTCCCCTGCCCTTGAAAGCAAGGGGAGATAAAGAGATAGTGTGTGGCTGGCCAACACAATGAGTTGTTTCATTAAAGTGTGCGAAAAGCCTTGCTGTTTTTCAGCAGTGATTAGATGAAAATATATATACTCACATAGAGAGACCTGATCTCAACCCTGTAGGCAACATAGTCTGAGATGAGAAACTGAAGAAACAAAAAATTGTCACCGATGTTATGAAATCACTGTGCCCCTGGGTTTGAGGGTTTTCCTTTATTTGAGGACATTTTTTTTTAATATCGTGTATTGAAATCACTTTGAAGACAAGAGTACAGGCAGTATCTGGCAAAAGAGGGGATTTGCCACACAGAAGCCTCTGCAGGTTCATGTGTTATCTCCTGTGGTATCGTCTGAAAGCTGATATCTCGTGATACCAGGAGGAATACCTTTCCTGAGAGCCTTGTGGTTCCGGATTTGAAAGCTGCTAAGTGAAGCGTTTACATGCTTCATGTTCAGCCCTGCTGGCCTTTCTGAGGAAAGCCTCATTTAGTGTTGTGTCCAAAAGTAAACAGTTATGCTGTTAGCTGAGGAGGGGAGCATCTCTGGAAGGAGAGTACCATGAACCTCTGTCTCTTATTTGGAGTCAATGGATGTAGCACTTGTTCATTACTCCTCAGGGTCAGGTTCTATGGGAATGAATGTTTGTGCTGTGGATTAGAAGCAAGTAGTGGGAAAGAAGTTCATGCTCTTTTGTCTGACAAAATGGAGGTATTTCTTTTAGTCAAATATAAAAAGCAGGCTGAGAGTAACCTGCAAGTGGGAGCCTGGACTTCTGGCTTCTCCTGCCTTTTGATGTTGAGCATACCTCGTCACACTGACCAAAATGTCCAGGGATGTGAGTTAGACACAGGCACTCAGCTCTGGATTGGTGGCCCCTGAAGATCAGGAAGGCTGCTGAGACTCCAAGCTTTTCAGGGCATCGTAATACTAGAATTGGCTCCTTACAGCTGGAGATGTTACCGCCTCAACCCCTTTGCTGCCCTCTGCATGTGAGTACAAGATGCTCAAGGAGTGCCTCCTGAGATACCATACCCTCAGTATTCACTGGCACCCCAGCAAGCTGAAAACACAGGCCATTCCCCAGGGAAGCAGGGTCTCAGCCTGTCCTCATCACTGATACTTATTGGAGTTTTTTAGGCCAACACATACTTCTGGATACTAACTTGGGATCTGAAACCATGTCTCTTCTTTTTTTTCCCCTTTCTCCCTGTTTTATAGCTCACCTTTAAATTCTCCTTAGAGAACAGAACAGGCACAAAGGCGGCACAGAAGGGCAAGAGATTATAGCATCCTTGGTGTCAAAAATAGCTGCCTGAGAAATTCTTCCTCCTGCTGCTTTAAGCTGAATTATGATCATAAGTTTCTGTCCTCTAATTTTACAATGCAGTGTCCCTCCCTCCACAGCTTCTCCCAACCCTCGGGCCCGATCCCTTCCTCATGTCGGACATCACAGGCAGCAAGCACTAAGGCTGCAGCACGGGGCTGACAGAGCAAACACCCCTTAATGAATGGGAAAACAGTGGCTTCGTTAGTCGCAGCCACATGTGTCTTTAAACAGCTGCTGTAGAGCAGGGGAGGCAGTTGGGGAGGAGGGAGTATAGGGGTCACTGCTGATAGAGGAAGGGGGAGAGGGTTGTTTGATGTGTACAGCTGCCCAGCTCAGCCTCTCACTAGTGGAGCTGAGCAGTTCCTGCTGCAAATGAATCTCGTTGGCTTTATTTGGTCACTGGACTGTTTTAGAACATAGCAGGTGGTTGCCTTTAAGTCAGGGCTGAGTGCGTCCCTCCCTCGCTTTCCCTTCTTGCATACCTCTTTAAATCTTCAGGGAAAGTTCTGCCCAAACTTCATCATGTTATGTCCCCTCCTTACAGGTTCTGGATCAAAATCTGAATTTGCAAAGAGACTCAGGTGCTGAAAGAGACAGGTCTCTACTTTCTCTTGCTGCTTTGCACAAGTCTGGTCATGCTGACTTGCACAGAGCACCCTGGGACAGCCTAGGTACGTGTCTGGCTGTGCAACGGGGAGATGATGCGGGGCAAGGTTACTCGGCTTATCCTCCTGTGGGCTTTTGGTGAATACTTGCCATTGATCCCAATTCTCAAAGCAGGATTTTGAGCCTGAGGATTTCTTTGCTTCGCTAACCACCTCAACAGCTGTCCCCTGCAAAGGTAGCGTGGGTGCTCTGTGGCAGACCCTGATACTACTTTGTGCCCTCAGTGTCACTGCAGACAGCATGTGAGTATCTGGCAGTGAATGGAGCTGCTGGGCTGCACTGTCTCTGCAAACCCGTCCGCTCTTCCCTCTGCTGCAAGCTCTGGCACGGGAGTCAGAGCCCTGCAAACGCAGCTGTGGAAAGCTCCACTCTGGTCGAGCACCTTCAGTAGGCAGCCCCAGGAAAAACCAAGGCGTGAATGTGCTGAGGAGGCTTTTATTCCTTTGCTGAGCACTGGCTGAAGGCCTGTTGGCCAGGAGGCAACTGCTGTGAGGGTTTTGAGCAAGAGGAAGGGATTACAGCACATCTTTCCATGCATGCTGCATTTCGAAAGGAACGAGGAGGGCTGGCACCACCAGAAGGGCCAGGCTGCGAGAGTCATTGCTGCAAGCGTTAAAAACCTCCTTGCAGCGTGTGCCCTAGCTCTGAGCGGAGTTGTGCCTCTGCCTTTGCAGGAAGAGCAATGCTAGACCAAAGCATCTCTGCAGCATGGAGCCTGTGGGCTCTGGTGGGGACTGACTAGCATTGACTGTTCCGGTTTGAGGTGGCGAATGCTATAGGCTGATCAATACTTTAATCAACATTGCAGTGCATCGCTTTTTGTCACTCACCTTAACTGGGAAGAAAAGAATGCAAGAGATTGACTGGAGTACTAGAGCTCTACTTTATGAGTAATTAAATCAACAAGGGGCTTAGGCTGCAAGTGAGAAGCAGGAATAGAGAAGGGGGAAGGAGTGGGAAATGGGACAAAGTCTTTCAAGCTCCAAAGAAGGACCCTAGCACCAGCTTTCATGTTGGAGTGTGTGATGTAGCTGCTTCTGATCTGAGGAAGGGAGCTGGGAAACACAGACTTCAGCTGATTGGTGCGAGTTGTGGCCACTGGATTATTTATGTGTGTCCCCCCCCAACCCCGCTTTGGCTGAGCTTCCTTTTAACTGGTGTTAGAGGCTTGCTCAGAATGCCAGCCACGCTGCTGACAGACGTTGCAGGGAGCTCTTCCTTTGAATCATAATGAAAGTCCTGGGAGTGCTGTGGCTTTCTATGTGCTTCCACGTTTTTTCTTTAAAGAGGACTTAGCTCTGTCCACAATGTTCCAGACAGATGAGATCTAACAGGGAATGTGAGGTTTGTATGGTCCCAGGGCTTCTGGAAATCAGTCTGAGAAACTTCAGATGCCCAACAGCAAGACTTTTTGAAGTGTGCACAGACACATATGTGCGTTCACAAAAGAAATCTCTTTGGGCCTGTGAAGTTCACAGGGGGAAAGGGAACATTTGGGTTTAGGTATAGGCAAGGCCACACGGCTTTTAGAGACAGAATTACATGAGTGAGAGCCCTGTGGGCCTACACAGGAGGAGAAAGTATTCTTCTGGAGTGATTCAGGAATTTTCTTATGAAATCTGAAAATTAAGGGCAAAGGAGGTCTGCCATTGTTAAGACTTTAATCAATCAAGACAACTGGGCTAAAGATCTGGCAACTTAGAGCTGAAAGGACCATGCTACACACTCCAGACCTTTAAACCATCAAATTCCCTTCTTCAAAGCATGTACAGTTCAATTTGTCTCCAATTTTACATCTCTTATTTCTATGTAGCCCTTGATCAATATGTTTTCCTCTGCCCCCAAAATAAATTGGTCTCCAATTAAGTTCTTATGCCTTGGAGAACATCCAGCTAAAATTGCTCTACTTCCTGTTTTACTCATCACAGACAGAAGATGAAGATTTCTTTTTAAAAGCTTCATGCAAATGTTCAGCTTTTGCTGCTGTTCAATAAAGTTGATCACTTTACTCAGGAAGTATCAATGCAATTTTCCACACCGCTAACTTAAAGATTGTATCTCAGTAAATGCATCTATTCCTTTTCTCTCATTTGTGTTGTGAGCAAACAAAAGGAAAAGAAAATGTCTGATGTCTCCCTGACAAACATATTAGTATCTTATATAAATTGCTGAAAGTCTGTCCAGAATAGACACCACCAATGCATTTCTGCAAGTCCCTGTTCCATCTGTGTCTCAGCTAGAATAGTGATTGCAGAGCTAAGGAATGTCTTTCCACCCCATTACATTTCCCAGTGAAATATGTGAGAATTACCTCTGATGTTAGTAGGAAGCCATCAGGACATAAAACACAGAAAATGAAATATTAACTTTCTTATCCAACCCAGTAATGGCTGTTATGTTTTGTATTATAACACATTAAGGTGAAGTTCCTGAATAAGAAATAAATAAATAAAAGTCCCAGGCTCCCATGTAGGCAGCATTGCACATAAATGACACACTGATGGTGGATGATAAAATTGGAAAGTTGGGTAAAAAAATATAATATATTCACAGTTTAGATGACAGTGAATATAAAGACAGACTGAGCTTAAGTAGAAGTTGCAAAATATCCCTGAGAAGTCTTATTCCCTCCAGATTGCTACAAGTTATACTGGTAAGTATAAATTTGGAACAGAAGAAAAGGAAAACCTTATGGTTCCATGAACTAAAAGCACCTCTGTGTAATGCCATTTAGTTTACCGAGTTTACAGAAAGGCTCCATATTTGTCATTATTCTTAGTAGCCTCCTCTTGCTGTGTTTATTCTTAATCTGGTTCCTGACTCAATAGGGTGGCTGAGCACACAGATATCTCCAAACACATGGGTCTTGGGAGGGTCTAGTCCCCAGATGAGTAGTTTTATGACCAGGGAAGGACACTTGGTTTTCCCCGACCTTTGTGACAATCATTTTAGTTTTTGTTTAGGGGCAGATTGCCTCTTCCCGTGCCTATTGTGGTAGGATCTGATCTAAGCTGGAACCTGCAGACAATAAAAGCATCTTAAGAGACCAAGAATCCAGACTTAAGACAGGATGGAGAAATGTTTTCTTTCACTGCTTTTCCTTCACTATCTCCTCACTTCTTTATTACCTGTGTCTCCACCAAAGAACTCCTTTGAGTACTTAAGAAGAAAGATAATTGGGAAATAACGGTCCAATCCCTTTCCTGCTCTGCCCCCCCCACCCTCCCAGCTAAATATACCTTCAACATAATGCTGCTCATTTCAATGAGCTTCAGTGAAAAGGATAAATGCTGGGTCATTATCTCTAATTGCCTCATTTTGCTGCCTAGTCTTGGGTTATTTATTTGGATAGCAAGGATGTAGTCTCTGTTTGGGGTTCTTCAGTATTACACCAACTTCCTTGGTAGAGAACTTCTCCATTTTCTGTCTCTGAAACATAAGGTTTGAGGCCAGATTTGCAAAAATATTGTGGTTACCTGGTTTCAACAGGAATTTTATGCTCCAGTGCATTTAAGTAAATGATTCTTACTGTAGGTCTGCTAATTAAACAGTCCGGAGATTTCAAGGGACAAGGAGAGAAAGAGGTGATAAACACAATGTGGTTGATAATGTTTGGGATTCAAAATTATCTTCAACTAGTTATTGGGGTGCCAGGTGTTCTAAACTAGCTAAATGAAAAATTATGTACAAATGAAAGGCAGTTGATAACATCAGAGGGCATATCTTTTTCTTGTTTTCTAGAATCAGAGCTTTGTCTTAAAGTACAACCTAATCCTACTGTGATGTGTTGGATGGGCATCAGAACAACTGCTGAGTGCTCCTTAGCCCATTTGAGGACAAAGCAAGGAGCAAGCAGGGCTATAATTTAAATGTCAGTCTGAACAGGCTTACCTACAAGGCACATGACCTGTACAGCATTTATATTGCCAAGTATCTGCTTCTACAGTCATAGAGTGATAGAATCCCAGGTTGGAAGGGACCTCAAGGATCATCTGATCCAACCTTTCTTGGCAAAAGCACGGTTTAGGCAAGATGGCCCAGCATCTTGTCCAGCTGAATCTTAAAAGTGTCCAATGATGGGGAATCCATCGCTTCCCTGGGAAGATTAGGCCACTGGCTGACTGTTCTTATTGTGAACAATTTTCCTCTTGTGTCCAATTGGAATCTCACTGGAGTAACTTGTACCCATTGCCCCTTGTCTTTTCCATATGACTGCTTGTAAAAAAGGAGTCTCCTTCCCTTAATCAGAGCACAGAAAGACAATGAACAATACGTTCCTCTTCCATCCAAGGAGGCTGCTGAAATGCTGGACTCTTCTTCTTTTAGTGTGCGATGTGACTTGCTGCTCTCCCCCTCTCTCTCTCATAACTGTTGAGGGTTGTGGTGGGCTGACGATGGCCAGCTGCCCACCCAGCTGCTTTGGCTCCCCCGGGGAGGGGTGCTCTGGCAGCCACGTGCTGGGTCCCTGCTGGATGCCAGTGGGTGGGTCTGTCTGCACCTCAGTGAGCAACTGAGCGATGGGATGGTCTATGCCCTCGTCTCGAAGACTAACTGGTGCAGGTGACTGTCTCTGAGGGTAAGGCATGAGCATTTCTGGGGGCGAGCAGACAGTTAATCTTGGGAAAGCTTAGACTAACGAAGGGAGCCCCAGTGCTGGGGTGATTGGGTCTGTGACCTCTCTCCCTTTCAGAGCAGTGTTCTGTAGTACCCAGGCAGCTGCTGAGAAATCACTCTCTTAAAAGCAGCCATGAAGATGCTGTTTAAACTAAAAGCATCATCCGTAATTTCATTTGAGGCCTTTCTAGGGCATGCTCTGTTTACATTATGCTATGAAATTCATTTTTATTTGGAGGCTTTTAGGGGAAGAACAGTAAGAAACAAATAGAGCTATAGAAAAGTGAAGACAAAAGCTACATTACAAACCTTCATTGAGGCAGTGCAGGGTCTACCAGATTTGTCAATGACCAAAGCCTTCCGGGTAATGAGTCCCACACAGTGATAGCTCTTAGAAACAGCATGTTTGGGAATAAAGCGATCAGTATATAATGAATTGAAAACTATTTTACAGGCATTTTATCTGCTATTAAGGACATATAGGCCAGAAGAGGAGATAACTGTCCTTATTAATAATGATTAGTCTGGTCTAGATCTGAAAAAAGTATTATAGTTTGTGGTGCTCATTTCCCCAAAGGAGAGAATTCTGTCCTGAAATCATTGCGTCTGTAAGTACCAGGTTGCATTTGGCAAGTGGTAATTTGTAATAGAACTTGGAGGTCTGGCTGAAAACAAATTGCAAGGATATGTGTGGGATGGAGTTTGGCCAATAATCGCTAAATTTGAGAGTCTTTGGTGTTCTTCCCATTCTCGTGATGCATCTGCATCATTTCTGGTTGGGATTTTATACACACAGGTGACTCTTCCTGAGCCAGGGGCTGTAACTTTGCTGGGACTCAAGGCACTCATAAGGGGATCACAAGCTCAAAAGACACCCCTCTGACACTCCCAGCGATAAGAGTTTCATTCTCAGGTCATGGAGTCTCTGATGGAAATATCTGGGGTGTTTTAAGTCAAAATCTCCTGCTTGTTTTCAGATGAGAATCAAAAGTGTTTCTGGATGACCGGCCATTCAGAGTTTAGCTAGTAAACCACTGTGGTGATGAGTTGAGTATGAATACCCAGGCAGATGAGCTAAATGAACAGGATTCAAATCCACAGCTTGGAGCCGATGGGGTTCATCTACACACTGACTGGTGTCTCAGACCCTTGGGCACATCCTCCTTAAAATCCACTCCCATCTGGCTCTAATAGAGTGAGAAAATGGGTACAAAGGAAAGTGCAAAGAAGGTAAGGTCCCATTTGTTTCCAGCATTATCTCCTTACTTGGATTATCATTCATCCCCAAAACTCTTTGAGAAGGGGTGTACGGGGGAAGGAGGAGAGGAAGGAAAACCAGGTGCTCGTGTGTTTTGCATGATCTGAAAATGAAGGTGCCTTTAAAAGCTGTTCAATTTGCAGGCAGCCCCAGAAGTGTTGTTAGGCTGAGCAAGGCAGTGCAGTGGCGGGGAGGCAGCACTGACAGGTTCTGTTCTAGAAAGCAAACTATTAGCAGAGGCCTCTTAATCTCTGCAGTAAGTGGGACACACTCTGACTGATTGCTTCCTCAGAGGAAACTTAATTTCTTCTCAGAGAGGCGGGAGTTTTTTGTCTGTATTGGGATTCTTGGGGCATCCAGGCGTTGTCAGAAAAATGAGCCGCTAACCCAACACCAGTCGCAAGGGAGAAGCGACAACAATGAACTGCCTTGTGTCTCAGAGCAAGGCTGTCTCCACCCTGGGGGAAACGGAGCAAGAAACGGGAAAAGTGGATTAGGGAAGAAAAAGATTAGGAAGAAGCAGAAATCCCCAGCAGCGAGGGTAGCGGCTCTGTCCCCATTAGGTCCATTCCAGAGAAGCCACTGTGCCCTGTGTTAACTACTCTGGCCTCCAGATTGCTTGTAGCTTCTGAAAATCTCTGTCCATTTCCAGTGCCTTCACATGCTTTTAGCTTTTGAAACCTCGTCCTTGGTTGCTGGGCACCGGGTTCTAAGCTTTGCTTTCGCTGGAGGTGCCGCATCTCGCACAGCACAGGGTTTGCTTCAAAGTGACTCTCCAAAGTGCACCAGGCAAAGGTTTGCTGGCTGGCTGTGTGATGATAAGGTGAAAAGGGTTTTACTAAAATGAGTTTAGGAGGGAGGGGGAAATACTCATGACTCCTTCAGGAAGGGTGGAACTGCACAGTTCCTGGACTGTAATTAGGGATCTGCCTGCTCTTCTGGGTCTGAGTCTTCCTTGCCATCAAGGTCCCTAGGCATCTAATAATTATTTATAGAGAAGACTCAAAGACAAACGAGGCAACGTGTTGAGAGCCAGATCTGATACAAGGCTGCCTTCTGAAAATGGCCATAGACTTATTCCCTCTTTGGGTCTAAAAATTACTATGTAAATACCTTCTCCCCACCCTCAGTGACTGCCTGCTACATCTCTGAAATGTGATTCAGAAGTGACAGAGATGTAGATCTATAGTTTTATCAGCAGCAGTGCAGTGAGAAGAGATCCAAAGGAAACGGCTCTAGTTCTCAGCCCAGAATCCTTGAAATAGCAAGAAAGCATTGATTTGTGAAAGGCTGCTGCTAGAGTCAGGGCACAGGAGCCAGGGCGAGCACAGCAGCGGGAACTGGAATGCTGCTGATTATGTGCTAACATGTTATCAGCTCTGAATTTTGAGTAGGCTTGCGGTGCACTTAACAGGAGTTTGACTTCACTCTTTTTTTTTTTTTTTTTTTCCTCCTGTTCCTAGTAGTGCTTTATGTGGAATATATTGATTCCATTTGCTGGAGTATTCCTTCCTTAAATATTTTTTACATAATGTGTATTGTACACGTTTATAATGGCTTTTGCAATCCTCGTCTTTCATTGGCACCAATAAAGCAATTTGTTTTAAATTGAATTGAACTCAGTGAAACAGGGAATGGAAATTGAGAAAGGGAAAAGAGAAGTGTAGGCTTCTATTGGGGGAGGGAGGAAAGCAAAGGAGAAAGTGTGCAAACTAGGGAGAGAGAGATTTTTCCCAAGGAGAGAAAAAGATGAAAAAAGCAAGGAGAGGAGACAAAAATCCAAAAGTGGGGATACATTAGTGATGACTCGCAGCTATCAAGAATCCAGCATGCTGGGATCGGTGTTTGGAATAGGATACACAGACATGATGATGGTGGTTGGGAACACAGAAGTCCTGTCTGTGTTTCCGTCAAAAACAATGGCAGTTTTCCTTTTGAATTTCACAGTAAGATTGTAGGGTAGAATTTCCCAGTTCACCAGTATAGACATGGAGCACCAGCTTGCTGACTTTCAGCCTTTGAGAGGAAGAGGGAAGGGGACATGGCAGAAGGTGACAACTTGCTCGTGGCCTGAGCAAGCAGTGAAATGAGAGCACCCATTCTGTCCAGATGTTGCATGGTGTGTGTCACCAGGTATTTAGGCACCTTTCTTGACCTGCTAAAGATAAGCTGCTTTCATGTGTAATATACTTTCCACAGTGCCCTGTGTGAGGTGCATAAGGTGAATTCCAACCCAGAGGAAACAAACGGCTATGTTCCCATTGCTATCCAAAGGGTTCATGCCTATCCTTTCACACAGTAGGATACAACTGAATCTTGGGATAGGTCAGGCCAAGAGGACTTTAGACAGCTCTATACAACTTATTTGCTTCCATTGTCTGTTCCTTTTATTTTTTTAAATATTTTTACAGGGGTCCTATTGTAGGTTTGATCTGATTTTTTCTGCCTAATTGACAGGGATTCAATTATCCCCCTGAATACGACTGTCACTTAGTCAGCAACAGAAACTGTCAGGCATCTTTTTGAGGGGGGTGAAATGGATGTCAGATTTCCATTCTCCCCTTCCCTGACTGTCTTTGGTTTGTTTCCACTCTCAAGTTTATTTCATTGTGGATTCAGTTTGAAAACAGTAAAATAAAACGAGGAAACTTCAGATAATGAGACAGCAGGAAAGGCTGAGCCGCAGTGCAGCTTATTTTAATGGACTCCCTTTAGCAAGGGCTACTGCTGTCAGAGCCCTCAGACTGGGGCCGTGTCATTCTATTCTGGGTCTTTTCTGTAAGAACACTGGAAGATGACATCACTACCAGGAAAGCAGGTCTTTGAGACTTGCATTTTCAGTGCACCAGGAGCACCTAAAAACAGCCAGAAGCTATCTGTGTCTAGGCTGTAGCTAATGCGTGGCTTGCTTCGGGATGAAAAGCACATTGAGAAATATAATGGCTAGAAGGCATCCCTCATCCGGCCCTTCCTGGTCCAGTGTACCTTGAAGCCTGTGCTTGCCTGCTTTAGAGAGTCGGGGGGGCCCGGAGAGCAGTGTCTTTCTCCCCGTGGGCATCTGGAGAGGAGGGAGATGAGATAGATGCAAAGAGCCCAGGAATCGCCATTGTTCTGTCCATTTACTTCCTAGAGGGCAATGAGCACAGCTAATGGCATCTTGATATTTAAAAACAGGCAGGAGTTGAAGCATCTCAATTTTTACTAGGTCTCTGACATTTCAGAGAGCTGTTGTTGAATAAATGCTCAGGCGATGAGCTGATGAGGTCTAAGGACCTCCAGCTACGCTAAGATCATTGCCCGAGCTAACTAGTCTAATGACAGCTGGGGCATGTTTGCCTGAGCCGCTTGTCTTAGCGAGGCAGTGCTAGTGATCTTCTTGGGATGGGGATCAGCTGCTTGCCAGAAAGCCTCTGTTGGAGATGCTTTGCTCGCTGCTGCTTCCACCATGCTGAATTCACGCAAACTAACAGCAGCTCCCCCGAGGCAGCAGCCCGCTCCAGCAGGGCTCGCAAAGGGGTCGCTTTGTTTGCAAAGGCTGCTGAAGAGGCTCTGTTTTAGGAGTTGAGCCTTTGAAAAGGAGAGAGGGGTGGCTTGAAGGCGAAGGAATGAGCACTGAAATCTGTGCAAGGGCCTTGGCTTCAGTGCTCTCGACATTTCCATATGCCTCGTAATTAAATTGTAAGTAAAAGTAAGGAGCCGACTGCTTCACTAATAGCAGCGAAAGGAGGCAATCATGTAACTTCCATCTGTCTGCAAATATAGTTTATGGGGGAAATACATTAGCAACCTGGAGCTGTGTGCCAGGCTCAATTAGACTAAACAGGATCAAAGGGCACCCTGGGTAATAAATATCCTTGCAGAATCAAGCCAGAGTCTTTCTATTTATTGCTAGAGGAGATAATAATCATTAGTGAGCCGAAATGAAATCCAGTAACCAAAGAAAGCTCAGCTTGGGAAGGGGGTGACATTAGATTAGAGGGTAAGGAAAAAATGTCCCCTTTCCCTAGGATTATAGGCAGGCTGGTGTTATTACCTAGATTGCTTTTTATATTCCAGTGGAGTTTGGGAAAGGACTATGGCCCATATATCGATTGTGGGGCTGTAATGGGAGAGAGGTGGCAAAGGTAATTGGGGAAGTGTTTAAAACTTACACTAGGTAATTGAAAGCTAATATCAAATCCTAGTTCAGGCACAGAAGAACCTCTCTTCTAATGAGGCATAAGGTGAAAGGAGATTGACTCTGACTTGTACTGCTGCTCCCAGGGAATTGCTTTGCTCTGTTGTTTTTAGGTGCCTCTCTGTGTGTGCATACATGCTCATGCTTTTATTAGCGTGCTCAGGGATAACATAACTGAATCAGCAGCAAAGCTTTTGTGACACATTGCCTATAGAAACATATAATACCAATTGTGTCTGGTCATAGCTTTGTAAAAAAAAATGCTGAACTAAATCCACTTCTACTTCAACAGCAAATAAAGAGGAAATCAAAATATTTTAGTATCAGGGCTTGCTTTCCATCAAATTTTTGCCTGCTCTTAAAAAATGAAAAAACAACAAAAACTACCTAAAGGAAAAAGGAATATTTTCCCAAGATAAGCCTGTTATGCTATCTGAATGTGGATTCAACGCTCCAGTTACTCAGGCAATGTTTTTTTGCTGTTGTAATAGTTACTAAGGAAAGCATGTTGCTGTGATATTTCACTGCCTATTCTAGCTTCATTCTTCCCTAGGACTGAGTCTTCAGAAGAGCTCAATGAAAGTATTACAGCAGCTGATCAAATGACCCTATTTTCAGCACCTTTTTCTCTCAAGTGAGACTTTTCCAAGACTGCTTAGGCGATGCCAGGGCACAATTTGCCTTGCCCCAGAAATGTTCATATGGCAGTAAACCTCTTGTATTGGGGCATCCCTATGTTCCTGAAGTGTCGTGTTAACTATTTGAGACAAATCTGTGATGTGATGACACCAGCTCTGCTCTCTGTACAGCATCCTGTGGTGCTTGACTGAAGTAACGCAGAATAGCGGCAAAATGCAGTGTTAGTATTGGAAAAGTGCAGCCTGTGGAAAGTGCCCAATAAGTCAAAGGTGTTGGCAGGACTTTCAGGATCCACCTGCTTACAGTGACCACAAGATATTTTCCACTGCTGCATCTCTTTTTTTATTTCTTTACTCTTTTTTTTCTTAGGCCCACTTTGGACAAGTTACCCACCAAACTCTGCATACCAGGCAGGAAACTTTGCTAGTTCCCTTCTTTCCTCTCCCTTTTACTTCTAAGGCCAACAATTTAACAAGACAATAAACTAAACCACAAGCTTTGCAGTCTGTAAGTGAGCGCCAAACTGTTCCTTCTTGATTTGCTTTTCTGCAGAATCTTCCCCCTCGGCCCATCTGTCTGCTTATGCCATTTGGCTGGAGATGAGCTCTGTGCTGTGTTAGCAATGTGCTGGGGATAGCAACACCCAAACCTTGATTTAGTGCTTTTGGAAGTGACCATAATATCATAAAGTGTTGATATATACAAGCTTGTGCTAGAGGGCAAGCTAAAACTGCCTCCGAGTGCACCGAGCAGTACCATCTCATTGACACAACACGCTTCTGCCTGACAGTCTGTTGTCTTACAACTTCCATATTTAACCTTTTTGTAGCGGGTGGCATATTTCTTGTTTGCACAATGCTTTTTTCCAAGACCCATTACATTCTGCTCAATGCAAATAATTGCACTGAGAGTAACACTGAAAGCACTTAAGATGTACACAGTTTACACTGTATAAAAATATTTACCTGCTGTTTCTACTTTCTGTAAATATTATTGTTCTTCTTGCTGCTTGTATTTTTCCATTGGTGTTATTACTGTATTGTAGCTCTGCCTGTCAAGTTTGATCACATTTGCATACCGATTTGCTAATTGTCAGTTTTTAAGCTGCTAGGGAACAAGGAAGTAACTTTTTTTCTCCCTGTGCAGCCACAAGTATACTGTGTTTTCTCTTATGTGTATTCAAAATATTTCCTCCAGTTTTAAAAATACAATTCAAGAATTCCTTTCCTTGGAGGTAAAAGATTGCTGGCTGTCCTGAAATAGCTTATTTTTTAGTCAGATTCTGCAAAAGAAGTTGTATTTTCTCTGTCAGAAAACCTTTACGTCTCGCTGTGCCCTCCTGTGTACCCGGCATATCGCGTGTTCAGAGGGAGGAAGCGATCCCTCAGGGCAGGGAAGGGTTGTGGTTCAGTCACACTGGGCAGAGGAACAAAATGCGGCTTTCCAGATTGTTCTGGGTATTCCCTTGTAGTGTGTTTCCCCCCAAAACCCATACCTAATTGAGGAACATCCCCATTTGCGATATTTCTTTTCCTCTGTCTCCCACCTGCCGCTTGTGCCAGGTCTGGGGGAGATGGGTCTATATTTTATGGCTAGTAAAACATTTAATGGATGTTATATGGCTTGTGTCCGGCTTGAGCCCAGCCACGTAGCAGTCTCCCTGACCAGAAATACAGATTTTAGAAAAGGCTGGCAAAGCCAGGTTAGTCTTGCCTCTGCTACAACTGATGTGTGAGCTCAGGGGCACCTTGTGCTGTCCCCCCCAGGCTCTGTGCCTCCTTTCCCCGCGCTGTTGGGGCCAGGACCCGCACCCCGAGAAGCAGTCTACTTTGTCATACGGGTGTGCAAAGCTGAGCACAGTGACTGATCCCAACCAGGGCCTGAATACACTTCTTCAACACAGATGACAACAATAAATAATAAATAAAGCTGGGGACAACCCATCCTGTCTTCTGCTCTCTGAAAGCAGATTTGGAAAGGAAGTCGGGCTTTACAACCACCTGGCTTAAGGGTCTAATAAATGCAAAAAGGCTCAGTGATCTAAAAGCTCATTCATGGTTAGTTTAAAAGGGAAGAAAATATTAAATTTTAATTGTAAGATTTTTAAGTCATTGTAGAAAAAAAAAAAAAAGAATCCACCTACCTGGTTAGATTTTTGTGTTCTCTGGTGGTTCAGTATTCAGCCTTATTGGTGAGTGTGTTTTGTTGTTGTGAATGCATTGGGACAACTGACTTCGCAGACTTGTTTCTAAATGTCTGATGTGGATCTATGAAACTACTAATGCCAGATGTGAGTTTGTGTTTATGATCACTTGGAAATTGATTTGGGAAAGGCAAAATAAATTAGCAGCACATAGTGACTGTTTATCTGATGCCTGTAAATTTTAATCACTTCCATATTTTGATGTCCTTG
The DNA here is from genome assembly GCF_964106895.1 of Numenius arquata. Classification (NCBI taxonomy): domain Eukaryota; kingdom Metazoa; phylum Chordata; class Aves; order Charadriiformes; family Scolopacidae; genus Numenius; species Numenius arquata. The sequence goes on from NC_133597.1 coordinate 2,932,979, forward strand.
TTGAGTTTTTTCCTCTTTATTTAATTGCAGTTTCCTTTTTAGCAGAAACAGTGAGACAGGCTATTCTTGCTTTCTGTCAAGGGAGAGCTTATTAAAAGGAATGTAATTATGGGAAGACAGGAAGAATCTTAACAAAAAAACAACAACCAACCCCCCAAAATCCTAACCTGACTCAAATGATGGCTAAGGGTGGAATTTCTAGATAAAATCAGAAACAAATTCTCAACTTGGCCAAACGTTTTTTCCTCCCGATGATGATGTAGTTTCTCTGGATATTTTGCTGAATGGTGAATAATCTCAAAAATACTGCAAATTCCACCTGCAGTTTTTCTATCTTTGCACAAAGGCTGTGAGCTCTAATGGTTTTGGGAAATGTTTTGTTCTCAATCTGCTAGCAGGAGTGGAGTTTCCTTTTAATTTGCATGATTATTGTCCCAGCTGTGGAGGCAGATAGATGGTCAGGGTTCTGGATTTTCTCCCAGGATCTCTAGACTGAAGCACTTTTGCTTATTGGTTGCCTTACACCTCTTTTTGTGAAGAGTTTGGAAATGTCTGGTTTCATCATTAGCTAATTGTATATCTCTGTTCAAGAGCAGCAGCCAGAGCCAAGTTATATCAGATACTAAAAAGCCTGACAATAAACCTCAGTCTTTGGTCCAAAACACTTAGACTAAAATGGTGATGGTTCTGGTTTAATGGTGAGTTTTAGAGAGCGATGCTTTATCCTGTTGGCTGGTTGTCCTTGCTGCCCTCAGTTAAAATATCTCTATTCAGCAAGAGAGCCTTGAGTAGAATTATCTGAACTAGCTGCACATCATGGAATGCAGAAGAGTTGCAAGATCTGCCAGACTATAGGTATATAATCAGGGGAGAGATGACGATGAACTCGTTTGCTAAGCTGCTGTTGCATTCTCCTCTGGTTTAAAGCTGGTGGGTATGGCTGCCTTGGCTGCAAATGCTCCTGTGGGCTCTTCAGCAGGCAGTGGTACATGTTGTGGTTGGAGAAAGTAGAGGTTTCTGTTTTCACATAGATGTTTTTGGCTGTCCTGGCATTTGCAGAGATGGAGACTTCTTCACAGGCTGCTGGAAGAAGTAGGAAGGATTGGCTGGGAAGGGCAACCATTGTTTTACGCATGACCCTCAGAAAAGGGCATTTTCCCTTGATGTGTTACAAAGCTAAATCAACCCCAGACTTCTCCTTTGGCTCCCTATTCAGGAAGACTTTTTGCTTTATTTCTGCCTGTTCTGTTTCTGTAACACTCATTTTGCCATCTCCAAGGGCATCTCTGATTTTTCTACTCTCATAATTAGAACTGATTTAAGGAGTGGGGGAGGCTGAGTATTTTCCTCTGCTGGAAAACACAATTTGTGTTGACTGGAACTATTCATGAGCTCATGCCACATTGGACTAATAGTTTTCAGCAGAAAGATAAACATTTTGCTCAGCCCCAAATGATATGATTGTATATACAGGGATTGAAACACGGAGGGGGGATTATTTCCATGAAAAACAATGACATATTTATTTTCCATAGTCATGAAAAGAATATTTTATAGATGCTTCAGTTTTAGCTAGTATATTAAAAAAATTACTTTGCACAGAGCTCAAATTCGAGTGCTCTTTGTCTCCATATGATAACCTATTTTAGCTTCCGTTTGGGGGAATTCAGACCTTAAACTAGCTGTGAGGTGAACAGCAATCCTTGCAGTGACAGTCCGAGGCATCGCGATGGCAGATGAGCTCTGCCTATCTCTGGCCGTTGGTGGGAAGTTCTTATCGTGACCTTCTGCGTAACCTCAGTGGGATGATTCAGTGCAGCGCTGCCTCTGGAGGTGTCTATAACACTGATGCTCCTGCTTCCCCTGCTGGGAAGGGGTTGTTGTGTGCATAAAGCCAGAACCTGGCAATCGGCTGGCAACTGACTTGACTGTAAACTCCCCGAGTGCCAACGGGCAAGTCCTTTCATCCTCCTGTGCTTTTTTTCCCTTTTTGTGAAGCGGCAGGTCACGACCCCTCTTTACCCTCCCCTATTGCCATCTATTTTTGGCAGCGCTTGGAGCATATCTTTCCCCAGCATGTAGCACAAATAGGGTTTTTTATTTTTTTGCCAGGGGTCTGTGGTGGCTACTATATAACAGTAATAATGCCAGAAAGGGAGGGCACGGGGGAGAAGGGCTTGCGGGGGGAGGTGGTGGGGAGCAAACAGGGAAGTATTGCTGGAAGGCGGTTACCCTGTCTGACCCCAGAGGACTCGTGCCTCCAGAGGCAGATCAGGGTAGATCAGTATTGCTTGGCAGCTCTGTCAGCGAGCCCGAACCACTGGGGTGCTATTTATGAGGCCTGATATATGCTTAGGCTGCTCTGCTCGGTGAATTGCTGAGGCATGGATTCCTGACAGGCGCACAGCGAAAGGGAAATTAGCAATGGATAAAGTGAATTAAACATAATAAAAATAAAAGTGTCCGGCCGGGGCATTCATCTATTATACGAACAGCTTTTCAGCTTGGGGAATATTTTAGGTGGAGAGGTGTTACCTAATGCAAGAGGCAGGTCCTGGTTTGGAGAGGAGAGCTCTTAGGGTTGTCTGCTAGCAGGCTGGTAGCATTGATGCTGAATAAATTGGGTCCGGCGGCAGCACAGACATCACGGGGCCCCTCTGGGCACCAGGCTCAGGCGTTCAACCCCTTGTCACTTTATTTTGGAAGTCAAGATTGCTTCAGCGAGAAGAAATGAGACTAAGTTTGAGGTGAAACTGAGGAATGCTCCCCATGACGGTATCAGGCTGGATTCTGCTTCTCCGCAAAGCAGCAGAGGAAAGTAGCGAGGAAGGCTGAGTGCCTGTGATTATTCAGTAAGCTGAGAGGGGGGGGCTTGAAGTGAGATGTGGCTTCATGGGAGGTGCTGCAGGGAAGACCGACTGGCTCAGGAGGCGGCGAGATGGAGCCTTGAGATGTCCCTTTGCTGGGAAACACGTGACAAAACTCTTCAGGTTGTTTTCAGTGTTCTTGCTTATAAGATAGCTCTTCCCCCCCACCCCCCAAAGCTGTCCACCTTGCAAAACATTGCTCTGCTTCTGTGTATTTGCTTTCCTCCCAGTTACACCTGAAGAGCTTCAAATTCTCCCTGTTTGTCTTTCTCTGGGTGGCACAGCACAGAAATTTCAGAGTCTCTGGGTCTGTCCCACTCCTGCCACTGACTCATAGGCTACCCTTGACCGAGGCGTTTCCCTCTGCTGTTTTGTCTTAAGTGGCAGGGTCCTCACCAGAGACAGAAATAGTCTCCAGGGCTCTGGGGACTTGATCTCGTCAATGTTCTTTTAACAAAGCCTGACCTTATGAGTTATGGATTTGAAGAGACGAGCCCTCTGTAGCCTGACCACTTGAATAATACAAGCTACGGTTTTCCCTAGCGATGGTTGTTATGAAGGGAATCATTCTTCCCTCCTACATAAGCACACACTCTTAAACCACCTACTTGTAGCCTATAATTTTGTGCCTATCTATCTTAGTTGTACTTTGGCTGAGACTTATAACACAATACAAGTTTATTTTGTGTAGCATCTTTCACACAAACAGTATCCCCTGAACCCTTGTCAGTGGCAAATAAAAACGAGGCCATACAGAGTACAAATTAGGGGAAGCAGTGGGTTTGAGATGTCGGCTAGTGAATATATTTAGGACATCCAGTCATGAGATGGCAAATGAAGGCGAGAGAAAAAATCCGAAGCATGGGAAAACCAATATATTTAATTTTGAAGATGAGGTTTTTAAAATGAGCAGGACAGTTGGAGGCATGACGGGATGCGAGGGTGCTCTGAAGGAGCAGGTAAAGGTGTGTGCCTGGGGCTGGGTCGGAGGGCTTCGAGGATAGAAGATGACAATGTTCCTCTAATAGGGAGCAGTGAGAAAACTGGAATAGAAACAACATCTGAGTTGGTATAACCCTTCAGCCTGCTGAAGAAGGGTAGACTTTTACTAGCTGCATGTCTGGTGCTTTTCCAGAGCGCGCCGGAGCACAGTGGTGCTGAAGCTTGTCGAAGTGCCATGTCTGTTTTTCGGTGACATCTCTGATTTGCAATTTCCTTCTAAAATGGACTGTGTATGCCACTCCTGTCTCAGAGGAGGACTGTTAGGGTAACTGTCATGTGCCTTGTACTGCTGGCAGCTGAAAAGTGAAGGAGAGCTGGGCTTCAAGCACAGGAATTGTCACCGCTGCGACATGCTGAGCTGTCTCTCTTGTGCAAGGGCAAACTCAGGCTTGCTAAGATCTGACCTGACTCAAACATCTTTGAGCCCATCACTGTAAAAGTGTTTCTGTGAAGCCCCACCACGTGCCCTGTGAAACAACCTTTTTTTTTTTTTTTTTTTTTTTTACAGAGCAGGCGCTTTGCCTTCCAAGGCGGTTAGTAGCGCTGTGCCGGCTGGGACCCAGGTGCCCTGCTGCCACTGCTGTGATCTCTTGCAGACAGGCTGTCTCGGTTGGAGAGACGTGGGGAAACGTGCGAAAGGCCCTACTGGATTCATACTGAAGCCAGGGGCATTGCCCCAGGGATGAATCTGTCCTCCCGAGATTGCTGTATGTATCCGAGCGAGGCACGGCCAAGTGGCAGTGTACAAATGTAAAATAATGAGGTAGCAGCTGAGAGTGTCTGGAGCAAGCGGAGAGGAATGAAGATGGATGACTGTAGCTAAGAGACAATTTGAAAAGGGATAAATACAGGCAACAAGTTATTCACCACAGCAATTTGTAAAGAGTGCTAAATACCTCCAGACAGGATTGTTTCACATCACCTCTTTTTCTATTTGCAGCCTGACAATCCTTGTGTAAATGGTCCCGATTGATGGCTGCAAACCAGTCCCCTTAATCTGTTCCTCTGGTATTGATTAGCTTAACTCTTATAACGCCGGGTGCTGGTGGGGGCTGTTGTGTCTGGCTGAGAGGCAGCAGCCCCATAGGTATAGAAAGCTGGATGACTGAGTGGGATCCCTGTCCTGGCTCCAGGGGGACAGTGGGAAGAGCCATCAGTGCTGAGTGGGTCCCATGGGATAGGGGGGAGTGTTGCTGAATGGGAAGTGACCGGCTGTGGATAGGAATTAATGGTCTGAAACACAGAGAAAGGTGAGAAGGGGATGGAGTGTTTTCCCATGAAGCAAAATGGCTGTGTGCTGGTCTGATGGGACACTGGCTGTGGTTCAAGGGAATATATCCCCAGCCTGAGAGGCCCTTAGGAGCCAGGAAGAAGCAGTAGGAAGCACAACTGTTTTGCAGGCTCTGCATGATTCAGTTTGCTGCCTCTCACCCAAAACCCATAGCTGCCTTGGGAATGTAGGATGACCGAGGTCTGACTCTTGGATCTGCATAAACTCTTACATCGCTTGATTTTGTGCTTTAATTTCTCTTGTGTTGGATAAAGCGTGGTAATGCATCCTGACATCCAGAATACACTTGTTCAAGTGTGTTAGACTTGGGTAATGAAAGGGAGGGAGGCAGGCAACCTTCAGAGCAGGGAAGTAAAGTGCGACAGCGGGGACAGAATGCAATTACCCGTTCTAGGAGCTGGCTTTAGCATCAAAGTTAATCTCTTGACAAATTACCTTTGGATCTTTAATTAATAGAAATGCCCAAGGATCTTGGAGTCTGCAAGGGAGTTTGTTTTCTTTTTTCTTTTCTTTTTTTTTTTTTTTAATTTACCATCCATAAAAACAGCATCTTTCCAGTAGCAAGCCCTTCTATGTTTAGTCCACTGTGTGGGACAGTCTTGATTCAAAGAGCTGAGCACCACCTGCTGAGCTGAGAGCTCTTTGTCTTGGTAGCACTGTTCTTTCCTCATTGTGGCTATAACCTGGACTGATCTTCCTAGGACTGAGAGGATCACAGTGAGCGCTAGTATAGCTGTAGCAGCTGGGGAAAAAGGAAAAAAGCTGTGCATGAAGATATAATTAATTTAATTCAGCATTTTTTTTTCTCAAGGAAGGAGGGAAAATTGCTGCAAGCAGCAAGAATAGGCAGGAGCTTTGCAGAAGAAAGATACGGAGAAAATGAAAATAGGTATTTTATTGGAAGCCTTTGAGACAGGCCAGGTTGGAAGAGGTATTACCATACTGCAGGGTTAACAGAGAAAAACAGACGGAGAGTGTGGGGGGGAAACAATCAAGGGAGACTCAGCTTCAGCCCTGTTGCTTTTCACATCGCAGCGCTTAAAGGTGTTCCAAATTACAAAAGTGGTACGGGCCATGCTGTACGTGCACCATCGTGGGGATATGGATATTGGAAACAGACTGTTTGCTGTGAGTCAGCCTCTACCGGCTGTCCACCTTCCGCTGGCATTTCTGAGTTCTTTGTGCTTTGTATTAATTCGAAGTGGAACATTCAGTCAGTGCATTTGGTATGTGTTCCCTGCGAAGTTAGAGCTGGTGCGTTTTGCCGGACTGAAATCCCCCTGGCTCATCAGCACCTTTCAAACGGTGGCTGGGTGTGAATAGGATGCTCCTGGAAGTGACTCTTGCTCTGCAATGCTCACCCCATTTCAGCAGAGAGCAGCTGTGGTGAAGGGACCAGGAATTATCTTTGTTAACAGACTGGAGGCATGCATATCGGCCAAACCGAGGTGACAGCCTTCCTCCCTGTGTTTGGAGGGACAGCCATTTTCAATCCAGCCTCCAGCAGCAGCACTGAACTCACTTCAGCAGAAGAGGTTCTTTGGCTGGAAACAATGAAACAGATTATGCAGTCTTCACTGATATTGCAGAATTGTTTCCCAAGTGCTTAATTTATCTTGTTCCCTAGAATCACGTACAGAATGGGTTATTACACTGCCGGATGAGCAGATCCAGACCCTGCTATCCCAAGATTTGCTTTTAGTGTGTAAACTTGCAGATTTTCTTCTGCTGTCATTTCCTGCAAGATGTGATGATTTGGGATGTGGAAGTCACTATCAGTTAGGTCAGCTTGCCCTTTGTGAGAAATGTGGCTCGCTATGGAAGCATCTGGCTGTGACTCAGCATTCCAGATAAATATGACCATTCCCTCTCTCCTGCAGCCAGCACGCAGCATCTGATACTTTGAGGAGAGCCAGCCAGGTACACAGTTGTATATCAGGCCACTTCAGCAGATGCCCTCTCTCTTCCTTGACAAGAAAATCCAAAGAATTGCTTCAGAAACCCGCAAATTTGATGTCCATGTTATACTTCAAAACAAACCAGACCATGCATAATTCTCAAAAGAGCGGTCCTCTTGGCTAAGCTGATCTACTTGTGTGCATTGCAGGCCTTGTTTTGGCTATAAAATGGTCCTTTGTAGAAAGTTCCTCCTTCATTCAGGTTCTAGGGGTTCAGGTCCTTACTTCATCTGGACTCTTCTTGGTTTCCAATCAACGCTGATCTGTAGCCCCAATTCCACCCAGATTCCACCTCTTTCCCAGACAAGTGTTGAAACATCCTCTTTGAGTAGTATCAGGGCTTGGATTAGCATTCATGTGACACTGTGCTGTACCGAACACCTCGTCCCAGCGGTATTTCCTGCCTACAGGCTGTGCAAGGAAGAGCCGTGAGGTTTGTGGGTCCGGGGGAGTTATTCCTGGGAGATTTCTGGGATGTGCTATGGCACGTAGAAACTGCAGTTCTGAAGGTCACTTCATTTCCCCCAAATAACTTAAATAGGCTTTTATACAACATTTTGATTTAGGAGTGGAAGATGTTTAGCTCCCCTGCTGGGACTGCTCATGAATGTTAAATTAAACAAAGACTGAGTAAGAATTGGCCCTCGAGTCATCTCCCGAGTTCCTCTGTCTTTAGAGCCTGCTTCTGATGTTGTTACCCTGTGGAGGACGCCTATCGGAAACTATAGTCTTGTGCTGCAAAGAACCTCACACCCCCCTGAAACGCCCTGGCAGGAGGACACGGCAGCAGGAGCTGGAACCCTGCACAGCCTGCTGCGGGGCCAAGAGCATCCTTCCCTGCTCCTGCTCCAGCCAGGGGCACGGCGGTACCCACAGACAGCATTCCTCTGGGGAGGAGACTACCCTGGCGCTGTGAGCCTTGGAAAGTCGCGCGTCTTGGAAAGGAAAAGTCCCTCATTTCCTGGGGACTCTGTCAGTCTCTGCCTTTATACAAATAAATAAACTGGGGGTTGATTCTCTTCCCTTCTGCTAGAAATGTCCCAGAAATCCTAGCATTTGTCAAGACTCTGCAGGAACCAGAAGTACTGAACATATGCAGGGAATTGCCAGCATGGACAGTAAGTAGGGTAGATGAGAAGAGGGGGGGAATAGCCTTCTCGTAAGCAGGCAGCTGACTTGGGATGTCATACTCCATGCCTCTTTCACAAAAACTTCAGATTGCAGATTGCTCAGCTTTTCCTGCCCCTCCAGGCCTTTTGGGGTGAAAACTTAAAATTTGATCCACTTTCTCCAAGTCACCATTTGTCTTCACCTATTTCACTATTGCTCTTTGAAGACTACGCTTCCCTTTTCTTATCTCCATGTTGTTTTAGCTCCACTGTTTGAGCCTTTTTGTATCACTCCTATAAATTGCGTGACCTCATTATTAAACTTTTAGGCCCCAAGCAATGAAAATGATGTTTGTTCTTAGAGGGACTCCTTAATGTCAGGAGCCTTCGTGGCTGCCCTTCTCTGCCATGTCTGTTACAAAGGTCCTTTCCTATATCTGACATTTACGTGTTTGACTATTAGTTCCCCTTCTCTTTCTTGCCTTCCCCTTTTCCTTTCTAATCCAGAAAAAATACTAGGACTGATAAAACTGTGCACTCTTTTGAGCCTGAAGCCAAAGATTTTCTCTGTGAAATCCTGGCTTCTCCTGGAGAGGTATCTTTTGCCTTTATGGAAAGGCTGCACGTTCCCCCTTGTTTATGTCTTGCCTATTGCCAGAAATCTTTGCCTGCCCGTTACAGGAGAAGGAGTAACATTAGAGAGAGGAGCAGACACAGGGGAGAAAAGTTCTCTATCTGGAAGAGAACGCATTGTGGAAATCAGTAATCTCGGAGCGTTGCAGTCTATGTTACAGCAAGCAAATTGACCTTGTGTTTAAATGGTTATTGTGCTGACTCCAAGGGGGATATTGGCTGCAAATATATTACTGACATAATTAAAATGTAGTGACTGCCTGTTTTCCCTGAGAGCGGAGCAGGTTTGCAGTAGAGTGGCAGGCACATAGCTGTGGAGTGGGAAGAAGCTTATAGCTTCTGCTTGCCTCAGTCTTTACCATTACTATTAATTTTCATTACAGAGGAAATGAAATTAAGCCCTGGAGACCCCCTTTGGTTCCCAAGGAGGAAAGTGTCTTGCTTTATGGCAGGAAAATGCTCTTTAAAATGTCTTTAGATTCCCTTGCAGGCTGGTTTACAGTTCAAGTCATAGCTTGTCAGTCGGCAGGTAGCTGCTGCTTCCCCTGGGCATCCTTTTGTCTACCTTTGGTTTCTTCCTGTAGCGTTCATCTCCATGCTTCAGGGCATCAGGCAGCTTCCAATTAATCCGGGTCAGGAAGAAAATTTCCCTGGGGAAAGGTTATTTTGTTTCCACCTGCTGCAAGGCTTTCTGAGCCTTCTAGCATAGCTGCCGGTACTAGCTTTGGGCAGAGGGAGTACACTACAGTAGATAGGGCTCATGTCTAAACCAGCCTGAAAATGTCAGCGCTTGAATGCTTCCCAGTATCTTATGGACAGATGAATATGATCAGAGGGCTTGGAGCACCTCTGCTGTGAGGACAGGCTGAGAGAGTTGGGGTTGTTCAGCCTGGAGAAGAGAAGGCTCCGGCGAGACCCTACAGCAGCCTTTCAGAACATAAAGGGGGCTTATAAGATGGGGATAAACTTCTTAGTGGGGCCTGTTGTGACGGGACAAGGGGTAATGGTTTTAAACTAAAAGAGGGTAGATCTAGACTAGATACACTTTACTCTGAGGGTGGCGAAACACAGGCCCAGGTTGCCCGGACAGGCGGTAGATGCCCCATCCCTAGAGACATTCCAAGTCAGGTTGGATGGGGCTCTGAGCAACCAGATCTAGTTGAAGATGTCCCTGCTCGTGGCAGGGGGTTGAACTACAGCATCCTTAAAAGGTCCCTTCCAACCCAAACTATTCTGTGATTCTGTGCCCTACACCCCCACAGTGCTGAGGACAGGGTGTTTCAAGGGCTCTTTCAGATGTCTGGAAATAATCCCAAGACAAACTTATCCTTCAAAGACTTTACCAAGGAGCAGCTTGTTTGGAATTAGAGGCTGGCAGAAGCTTGAAAAGGAATTTTAATGGAAGCTGCTGGTTTCTCCTCAAACAGCAGCTGCCAAAAGTTTTGTGTTAGTGAAGTGTCAGATCATTTTAGGACTCCAGCACAGAGCTGGCCTCCATCGCACTCTCTGCCCGATCCACTGATCTCCCTGCCTCCCCTACGGATTCTAACAGCCAGAGCCCACGACAGCAGCTTCAGCCAGCTGATGCTGTTACTGTCGTCGTCTTTGGAGGGGGCAAGCTTTGCTTTTACTTTTTGTTCTCTCTTTCTCATTGGCACACAATTTCAGATACAGCAATGACTCCTGTTGGGATCTTTTTTATTGACTTGGACAGATTCACATTGCGTTAGTGATGCAGCAGTAGTGAAGCTGCAGCAATTCAGAATTCAAAGGCAAGTGCATTCAGACTTTCTGAATAGCTGTGTGTGGAGTGATTTCCAACAGAGGAAAGACTAGGTCGGGATGGACGGAGATGTTGGAGGGCTTTGGGATGGAGGGGGTGTGGGAACCACAAGGTGAGGTGGATGAGCAAGTGGAAAGCTACTATATTATAAAACATGAGGCACTTTTAAAATACAGCAGTCAAAGGCAGTGCAAGCTAACAACCTGAAATAAGCAGATGCATCTATCTTCTATCCCTGAGTAAAAAGCATTTTCTGTGCCTGCTTACTGGAGTCCTCTGCCAGCAGTTTTCCTTCAGCTGCCGGCTCTTGTCTAGGTGTAAGCCGGGCTGTGGAGTGTGCCCTGGGTCTCGGCAAGGGAAAGGCCACCGAAGGTTTCTTGTGAAAGCTTCCCTGGCCCAGGTTTGACTGACAGGTCTGGTGAGGTGAAATCTCATCTTCCTGATATTAAACTTAACCTTTATGGATTTCACTTTAAACAGCTATGGAATTACACTGTCTGTCCTTTAATCATAGGAGGTTTTAAGGTAACATTTTTTTTGTTTAATGCTGCAGTCCACTCAGATTTACTGGTGGTGGGAGGGAGGGGGCATGGGAGGCAGGTAGGGGAGAGCCCACCTCCAGCTCTGATGGCAGCTCTTGGGAGAAAGTTCCTAGAGGCAGCACTTAGTGACAACAGCAGAGGGTTTCAGTAGCATCCTAGTGGACGTGTACATTAATTTGGGCTAGGACAATATAGAACATTCCTCCTGGGCCTGGAATTTTTACCTGGTTCAGGAAAGAAATTGCCTGTTTCTTCCCCACTCAGCTCCAGTCGATCTGCTCATTTCCCTACTGGTGAGGGTAGACTGAGATGCCAGTCTGCTGCTCTGGGCATAGGAAATGCCACAGGAAAGCAAAGCAGGCCTGATATAGGTCACTCCAGAATAATATGGCACAGTTGTGGATTCTGTCCTTCCTGTTCAGGCCCAAATATTAGCACGTCTCCCTTCAAAGTCCTCTCTTGTGCCCCAGTGCATGGAACAGCCCCATAGCAACTTTGGCAAATCAGTAGCAGCACCGCATCCACTCGCAAGTGTAGGTGAGGAATTGGTCAAATCCTCCCCCAATTTTACAGCCTCAGGAAAATCCAACCCATGAGCGTTATTTCCCTCTGAGTAGCATTAGAATGTCCCCACTTCCTGTGTTGGAGCCCGTTATCTTTAATTAACACTCCCACATTCTCTTTCTCTAGTTTCCAGGCTTGTTAATATTTCTTGGATCTCATGAATGTTTTTATTTTTCTGCAGCAAATTCACATTTTCTTTTCAAGTCAGACATTTTAGCAGATAATGAGTCTAATTTATTCTTACAAAAAAAAAGAGCTGACCTTCTAAGTCTTATATTGCAATTTAAAAAAAAAATAAAAAAGGGAGAGGGATGCTGTAAAATGACTCCAGAAGTGGCTGTAGGAGCTGAACCATGAGGCACTCATCTCCCTCATCAATTCTCAGCTTTTTGTGCAAATTGACTGATAAAGGAGCAACGTGCTGGCCCCTCTGAAGCGGGAGCAAATTGTTTCCCTGCACCACCAGCCCCACTGTGAGTCCGAGCAGCATCTGTCTCTGCATCCTATCTTGGCCGTGTTCCCTGCCCTGCCTTTTGAGGACAAGGCAGAAGCTGACAGGGTTAAGTGTGTATCCACTTGCAGCACAGAAATAAGCGATGTATTATTAGAGACTTAAAACTTTAAATACCACATCTATAAAAAGCTGCAAGGTGAGCTGGTGGCAAGGCAGAGTGAGGGAGTTGGCCAGTTCCACCAGCTGTTCCTGTCCTCAGCCAACTCTCAAGGTCTCTGAGGTGAGGGCTGTCTCCTGAGAACTGGAGAGGGGGCTCTCTGCTGTGTGACTGTGCTTCTGACCGCAGACAGATGATCGTGTAAAACACGCAGCTGAACGAGATGGAGGTGATTTTGCTGGCGATCATTTGCGGTGTACAGCAGTGCAGGGAATAGGTTCTCTGGGTTCTGTGCCTTCACCATAAGACTTGCCTTCGTTTTTGTGTGCTGGGGACACGGTCTGAATCACGAGGGGAAAGATCAGGAAGGAGCTCCCTTGGCAGTGGAGGGGGCATGAACCCGCTTGGATACCTGGCTGGGTGATGAAGGAGCAGCTCATGTGAAAGAGGATTGTAAGAGCACCAGTCCCACCTCTAGTGACCTGGTGTCAGTCAGGGCTCAGTGCATGGGAGCTCAGTGGGGAAAAAGCCTGGAGTGAATGCCAGCTTCTTGTGGGATCTCTGCTGAGAGACTTTACCACCTGCACAGAAATGCTCCCATCTTGCTGTTTCCCTTAGCCATCAGGGTGATGTTTATGGCTGCGGTTTGTTCCCTCCTTCAGCTGTAGACTTAGTGCTCCCAAGGGCAACGTCTGAAATTTATTGCTAGCTTCAGCTCTGCATCCGAACAGATGCATCAGGCCACCAAGTCATCACCACATGACTGAGATCAGAATTGGGCTCAGCTCTTCTGCAGCTAAACCTTTGAAAGGCAAACAAACAAATGAAGCAATGAAAAGAAGGCTGCAGTTTGAGATGCTGGGAGAAGAGATTCAGATAAAAGTTCATTGGAGGAGGTTTTCAGAATCCGGAAATGCTGATAGATTCTGTTGTTCAGCCTAGGACTGAACAATAGAGAGGTTTTATCTCCAAAACAGTGATCTGTCATGGATGAGATTGAGAGTTCACAAAAGAACCATGCAGGGAAGGGGACTGGACAATGCAGAGAGCTCAGGGTGGGTATGTGTCTGCATAAGCTCCATGGGCCTGGATTTAACGATAATCACTGACCTAGCATTTCTTCCAACGGCTGCTATTTTTCCACTGAAATCCTGCATGAGCTTATGTGGTAATGGGGGCAATAGTCAGTCTGGTTTCCCTGTCGTGATCAGCACCATGCTGAGTTTAACCGTGGGGCCTGTTGTTTCTGCCGTTTTCCTCAAGCTAACTTTACCTAAACTTCCAGTTCGGTTGCTGAAAGAGGAGCTGTGATCTCCAGAGCTAAAAGCGCGAGCTGTTACGGTGTGAGCTGGCGGCAGGCCCTGCAGATGTTAACACAGCAACTTATCCTCTGGGGTCAGGTATAGCCAGGGGACTTCTAAGATGCACTCAGGCTATCACACAGCCACAGACGGCTACAGAAAGCCTTTCCTTTCGGCACTTCCCCTTCTTACTCCTTCTTCCCATGCCTGACCCCTCTCTATCTCTTAGCACCTCCATCTTGCACCTGAAGGAGCCTGGGAGCAGTTGTGTGCAGCGCTCTCCCCTCAGTGCCCTGTCCCTAACGCAGATGCCACAGGCAAGAGCCTTGTCAAGATGTCCCCAAGTACCTGCAGAGCTGCCCGATGGCCAGCAGCATCGCTTTGCCCCTCTTGAAGCGGGGTTTTCTTGCCTTTCAGGTATTGGTTTGCTAATGAAGTGAGGAAGTTGTGAGCTGCCCCACCGTGCCTAGTGCTGCTTGGTGCAGTACAGCGAAGTCAAACTGTACCTGGGGAAAGTACCGCTCCTTCAAACAGAGGATGCTGCCTTGTCAGCCTGTGACTTGCTGCATTCAGCTGGCAACGAATGTGCTCTCCCTGAGAGCTGGTGGCTTGCAATGCATCACCCTGCAAAGTACAGCTCCAACAGTGGGAAAGTTGAGCTCTACCATGCATTAACCTTCCCTGGTCTGTACTGCACACACATTAGATACAGCCCTTGTGGTTCCAGTGCCCTTCAGCTCTGTTCCTGAAACACCTAAACCCTGCAGGCACTCCCCTGCTGTGAGCTGGATGCTTACAGTTCAGTTTTGCCCAAATATGCCCTCGTACCAGTGAACAGTGAGCCTGTGCTGTGCAGCATAGCTGAACCTCGGTGTGATACCAGCTACAAACTGCAGGCAAGGAGCAATGCCCAAGGGAATTTGCAGCTGTGGTAGGTCTGCAGAGCAAAGACACCCACTGGGCTCTACAGAGCAAAGAGCGTAAGAGCATTAAGAAGAGAAGGATTGAATGTCCTCCGCTCTCCTCCCCAGCATCATCCCATTGCTGGCTGCTGCCAGTGACCTACTCTGGCATCCCACAGTAGATTCCTGCAAAGGAACCAAGAAGATTCTGTGAATCCTGTCAGGGAGAGGCTGGTGAATGCCTGGGTTGATGTCATTTCAGTATGTGGCGAAGCTGAGTGAACACAGAATGAACAAGAAAGAAAATCACAGATAAAAAGACCTCTCTGGGCAGATGAGGGGCGAATGTCTGAGCTGACAGAAAACAAGCCAAGGTGTTAGGCTGGAATCAATAGCCATGGCAGCCCAGGGAGGAGGAGATGGGATTCATTATAGGAAGGATAAAACAGATATTACCCAACCTAGCCTATAGTGTATGTAGGAGAATTAAGGACTTTAACTTTCCAAGTGCTGACAACAGAAAGGAGGATTTGTAATAGGTAAAGTCAACTTGCATAACTCTGTAAAGGCTTAAAGAAAGGGGGAGAAAAAAAATTTTCTTCCTTCACTGGGCAGCTTTCTCCACAATTGCTTTTCCGTTCTATCCTCTGTAATGTCAGGAACCATGTCACTCAGTGTTGAGAAGCAGCTTAGCTGAAGAGTATTACCCTAGCAGATAACCCTCCATTGGACGGTGTTCTTCTGCTAATGAGGTAACTTTCTTTACCCCTCTTTCCCCTTCTCTCCTGGGGTTGCCTCATCTGCTCAGCTTTGTGCACTCTAGCACAGAGGAATGACTTGTCCTAGGCTTTGTTTCACCTGTCTCATTGACCCTGATCTCAACTATAAGCTCTTGGATTAATGTAATGTAGAGAATAAAGTATGGAGTAGGTGGTCCAGGACATGCAAATCTAGAAGTGCTGAGGGTCAGCAAAATCTAGGAAGTTTTTAACGGCTTCAATTTCAGGAACTGCTGAATGGGACTGCCCCTTGCTTTGGGAGCAAAGGTGCAGCATGTCTCTTGGGACTCTTTGTCCAAAGTGTCAGCTAGTACATCCCATGCAAATGCTGGAACAATAAATCTTATCTACACACACCAAATTTAGCAGGCTTTAGTACTGGCCCCAGGAATCTGTGTGCTGTAGAACAACTGGTGCTGATGGCAGGGAGAGAGCAGGGGAGGGAGGGAGAGAAAAGACAGGGAGGATGGAAATGAAAGAAGTCAAGAGTACTGAGCAGAGGAGGCAGGCACTGCAGGGACCCATCTGCTCTTGCTCTTGATTGCTACATGCAATAGAGAAGATTTTTTTTTTTCTTTTTTTTTTATTAGTAGGGTTGTCAGAGGGCTTTGCTGTGATTCCTGATGAGCTGCCCTCTCTGGCTACACCCGAAGGTTGGGTTACGTGCAGAAAACATTCTGTAGTTTAGATAAAAGCTGACAGTTGAACAAAAGTAATTCAATCTTAGCACTGCAGTGTATGTGTTCTGGTTGAAAACTGGGTTGATGTCTATTCCGTGTGCATCTTGCCTGGAATTGGCTGCATGACTGTGTCATGATGTTGGCTGCCTTGGGCTGGGAGTGTGAATTTGTGTCTACAGTTGGGTATCCAGTGGCACTGAGATGATGGATGTGTGGTTCCCTTGGCCTAAGAGGACTCCAGAGGGTGGAGCTAGTTTCACTGGGGTACTGGATCACAGGTAAAGACTATGAAAACCTTGATGCTATTTTAGAAAGTGCATCCCTTTGCCTCACACCCTGATGAAATCTCAATCGCTGGTCAGAAGGGAAGATGTTGCTCTGCTCAGTTGGTGGCGCTTGTGTCTCCAAGAAGCAAGGAGTCTGGTCTTTGCTGAGCAGGAGTTTTTGTCATGTGCTCTGAATTTCGCACCTAGTTCAGGAAAGGGCAACAGATACCAAAATGGCACAACGGAGATCTCTCTCCCAATGCAAGGAAAATGCTTTACATAAGGTTTTGGGTTTTTTTAACATCTACTTGTTTCCAAATGTTTCTGCTTCTGCAGGTAAATCTGCTGAGCAGTGTGAAGGCCTCTTTAGCATCTGCTGCACTTAATCCCCTAATAGCCTCCCTTTTGGGTAAAAAAGCCATTTTTACAGCTCCTTATCTCCAAAGAGGTGGGAGAGCACAGGTGACAAAGGATTAGGTGGAGCAGAAGAGAGGTAATAAATGTGGTAGTGTAGCTGGACAGGTAATAGACTGCACTTTAAAAGACAGGAGGAAGAAAAGGAGACATTAATCTGCTTCCATCTGGGCTGAGAGATCTGAACAAACTTATCAGTTGAAAGCAGAGCCATCCTCTTGTCTAATCCCTGGAGCCCTCTATGTACCTATCCCAAGGTTATGGAGGGAGCTAGTTTCCCCTTTCTTTCCTCCTTCTCAAATAATAAATTAAGGAGAGTGCCCCCCACTTTTTCCCTAAAGAGGGATACATCCAGACCTCCCAGTCTGCAGAAGAGGGCAGCTCAGAGCAAGGAAGATGGATGGTGACTTTATACAGAGGCTCTAGCTAAGGGGTATGTCAGAATGATGAATATTCCCAAGACTTTCTTAAACTGACTTGGAAGAAAATAGTGAAGAAACTCCCCCAGATATAACCATGGGTCAAGGAGAGAAGATAGTGCAGGAACACTTAGACAACAATTGAGGAGGGAGGGAACCAAAGAGAGGGAGTTTCACTAAAGAGATATTTTTATTTTCATTTTCATCTCTTCCTTCCAAAGGGACATTTGTTACATTGGAGGAATGCCTGTGCATCAGACAGTGGCATGCTTTTAAAGAAGGAAGGTGTGTTGCTGAGCCATCTTTGGCCACAATTTTAACCACCCAGTAACAGAATCTTCCTTCTCATTAGTGAGATAACACATTATCACGTTAGTGTGATAACTGGAATTAACTGGGAACAGCGGGATCTAAAAACTTTTAGCTGACCATGGTAAAAAGGTGATATCCTGCGGTTCATCTTATTTTTCAGCTTGTTGCATGAGTGCCAGCTTTCATTCTGGATCCTCACCTTTGTGAGCATCCCGAATGTGACTTCAGGAATGGATCCCTGCCAGGCAGAGACAGGCTAATGAGCTTTTGTGTGGGGGAGGCTTATTCTTTCAGCTGAGCAGCACCTGGGATTTTTTTTCCCTGCTACATTATTTGTCCAATTTCTTCGTCACTCTTGTGTGGCAAGTGTTCCCTTTCCTAGGCACAGGGGGAATGTAGCAGCCTCAGCTAATCCCCTGATTAAATATTTCATGCTTCTGACTGAGCAGAGCAGAGGGGAACAGGGCATACGTGTCTTTGGGCAGAGCATGGAAATCCTGCTATTTTCCTCTAAAGGAGGAGGAATGAATGGGTGAGCAGACGGGAGAACCCTGTAAGAGAGTCATTGCTCCTGTGGGACAGATTATACTACTCCTCTTAGGGCAAAATCCTCTGCAAGCACAGGCAGCAACAACTCCCTGTGCTCGTGTTGAGCCTCGGGCTTCTGAAATTCTCCTTTGGCCTTTTCATTTCACAGTGGCTGAGGATGACATTTCTAAAGCAGCCTATGGAAATCAGGTGGCCACATCGCAATGGGAGGTGGACCTCGGCTCAGAGATAACACTTTAATGAGCTACCGGCTTTCTGTGCCTCTCCTTGTGTATTACTGCAACTGTCAAAAGCCTGGCCTGATCTCCTCGGTGCTCTTCTTACCCCGTGCTTACACACTCAACCACCATCACAGGGGCTTTTGGGGATCTGTTGTCCCATGCCACGAGAATGCATGCCTCTTGAGTGCTGACACCAGTGAGGAAAGGCAGCACTGTGCTATTAGAGCCACCTGTGGTCTCATGGGGACAGTGGGACCCGGGGAATCTGGGCGGTAGACGAGTGGGAACCTTGCCTGGTTTTGCTGCGTCTCACTTCCCCCACCTGGACAGGGATGATGAATTTCTTTCTGCATTGATTCCTTTTGGATGTGTTAAGAGGAATTCTAGATGAATTGCATCAGGCCATAGTTAGCCACCGCGAGGCTGGAAGTGCACTGGGTTAGCAAGCACATGTTTGTTATAGGAGTGTTAAGCATCTAACACAAGGTCTGGGATCAGGATTTTGTACCCCTGTGATATAAATGCCAAACAGAATTAATAATGAACAAACCCAGTCCTGCTAGATACTGAGAAGGAGAAGGAAGCAGCTGTTGTTTGTTTGTTTTTTAATGGCTCATAGGAACAGGAAGCCATAAACAGTTAAATTTCTCTTGACAGCTGGGGAATGCTTTGGATGCCTAACAGCCAGTGCTGTGGGTTCTTCGGCACCTCTGCGTATTTCCCCCGCAGAAGCCGATGTTTTGCTGTCCATTGCTTTCCAGCTTTGATCAGAGAAAGAATACAAATGACACCTTGATGATTACTCACATTTTCAAATGCTGTCCAACAGCAATAGCTGTCGCCTTTCATAACACAACTTTGGGCTCCCATTGCATCACTTTATCACTTGCCCACGTCTCCTCTAACAATTGAGCCCACGCTTGTGATTTCTTATAGCTTTGGCTCCTTCGGAGAGGTGGGTGAGGGAGAGGAATTTTGTAGCTGGTCAAGTAATTTCTGATCTGTGAATGCAGTCATATAATGAAAATAAGAGCTGCTTGCTCAAGTCAGGAAAAAGCTTGGGATCAATGGGATGTGCAGCATCTTTTCCCTCAGGGGTGTCAAGTGCTTCCATGTGATGGTTATCAGTGAATAAAATGAGTTGAGGAGGTCAGCTCAGCCTTGCTAGAAGAATGGCTTTTTCCAATTCATGCCATGATTTAATTAGGCCCATGAAACTGGAACAAGGCAGTGTTTCTTAGTGGCTGAATATTTGACAAATAAATATTATGGAAGCCAGTTTCAGGTTGACTGAAATGATTCATACATTAGCACTAAGTTTGGCAAATTGTTTCCCCTAGGAGGGAATTTGATGTTGTGTGCATCCAGGCCTTTACAACCAGTCAAGCAGTACCAATACCCAGTAGGCGTGGGGCTGACTCTCTGTTCCTTTATGCAACGGTAAATTTAGGGTGCAGCGAAAGACAATCTTGAAAATGTGACTGTATTGCAGGTCACAATCCAGAAGTGAGAACTGCTTAAAATAAGATGAGTTAATCTTAAAAATTACTGTTGTGATCACAGGTCACAACTATGTTTTCAGAACAGAGCTAAGGGGCAAGTCAGGTGCTGCTTGGGACATATTTCAGGCTTCATTCTGCAAGTGTCTTCTCCAGCCAGTAGTCATACCATCTACATACCAGCTCACTAACATGAAATGCTTGGTAACTGGGAGTGGAAGCCACCCTGCGCCTTCTCCTGCCTTTAGAAATGCTGGGTCAGATGGTTCAAGCTCCACAGTCACTTAACTTCCAAAAAAGAGAGGATTAGCTGTATGCAATGTGGCTTTCATATGCCATGGGAAATGGGGATTGCCTGCCTTCAAACCGAGCTTCTCATCTGCCCTTGGTCTCCAAGACAGCGTGTCCTGAGCAGGCTCCTCCTTTGACATTTCTATTCTGAAAATGTCTGCTCTTTCCATCACTCGCTTCTCTTCCCTCTTTTGGTTTTCTGAGCGTGGTCACCCAATTTCTCACTCCTGTGAGCAGCTGGGGCTTCTGGAAACAAATTGAAGTGTCTTCATTTTTAAGAGAAGTGATGCATTGCACCAGCCAGCTGCCCTTCCTCAGCTGCTCCCTTGTATTACATGCACATGCTCACACACACCCCCTGTGCGTGCACACACACCTTGACAGATGGTGATGCTCTGAGGAACTGCTTCAATTTTTACTCTTTTCTATAATCCATGGCTGGAGTGCCAAATACTTTAAAGCTGCTACTGCTCCATAGATCACCCCAAAGTGTTAAAGTCCAGTGCAGTTAATAACACTCTGGAAATGCTATCAATCAGCAGAGGAAAAACACCTAACAGCAAACTCCTTAGTGCCCAATGTACCTGCTCATGTCAGAGACAGATGGGGATGCAGTGCTTTGCAGGGCACTTTTTTTCTTTCTCTTCCATTCTCCCGAAATCCCTTATCAGAGCTTTTCTGATCCAAAGCAGCGTGCTTGGTGCATCCAAGCTTGGTGGCTGGCCTTTCTTCTCCCTGCCCTGGACTCGTCTACTCTAAGCCAGCCCATGCTCCATCAGATGAGGGGCAGGACTGTGTGCAGCAGAGGGAGAGCTGTGGGATGGGGAGTATGTGTGCCTTGGTGCTGCTGCTGGTTGTGCATGTGGAGCATGTTGCTTGGCTGGGAGCTCTGACTCAGAGCCTCTGAGGAAGCCTGAGTGGATTTGCATTGGGTGTTTTGGCAGCGTTATCACCTGGCAGGATGCCTCAGGGCAGACCTGTGGTGGACACGCGACAGAGAATCTGGTGCATCCATGCAGCTTGCTGTCAGGCGTTGGCAAGCGTGGCTACGGGATGCTGGGCCGTGTTTAAGGCAGGGAATGGTGCCTCATTGCTCTTAAACTCATTTCCCTAAAAAAAAGTCCTTTCACTTACTCTGTCCTTGTCTCTTCCTACCTTTAGGCAGCAGGGTCCACCTGTGGGGGCTGTTTCTATCTACAGATATGTACAGTGCCTAGCACAGAAGTGCTTTTACATTGGTAGAAACTTCTAGGCACTTCTACTCAGAAGGGCTGCTGCCTTGTTGCCTTGCTCCTGTTTGCAGCTCTTTCCTGAGCAGACATAATTTCTCAGCTGGGTAGCTGTATGTTCTTTCATCTCTAACAGCCACTATGGTCTCAGGTATTGAATGCCATGACAGACAATTGTCACGAACCAGAGAAATGATGTAACACCTGGAAGGTAATATTGCCTCCCTCCCTGTGCAACCTTTTTTCAATGCATCATCTATGTGAAAAAGCTCCTGCTGTGGCAGCCATCACATCGTGGGTAATGGTATAGTGGATGGGGAGACCGTGGCCCTGCCACAGTTTCTGTGCATTTGTATTCTAGCAGCGCTGACAGTCCCTACCAGGGGTCAGGATGCCACTCTGCTGGGCACTGCACTCAGACACCATAATGAGAGAGAGAAATGTGAGAAAAATACAAAGCCAAAACAATAAAAGGAATCTTATTCAGGACAAAATGAGAAGCAGAAATTGTAGAGTCCTGGTTTTCCTTAGAGAGTATGGTGCCCAGAGTTTCATTCCTTACCGATTCCTAGCTGTGCCGGACTCTGTATGAACACAGATGCGAAGGCCACATCTTTGTCCTGGAGGGTACGAATGATATCCTGCTCTTAGATGGTCCACATCTGCCTGAGTCAGCAGAGTAGCTGTTTCTTGGGGAACAGTCAGGAGAATTACTTTGTGAATAATACAATGGATTAAGTTTATCCTGGAGTCAGCCCAAAGCCCCTTAACTTTCCTAGTTAGCTGCCCTGAAGAATCGATACCAAGAACTATCCATCTAATAAACATATTAGAGAGGTTTTTTTTGTTCTGTGAAGAGACCCCTGGGCAAATACGCACCTCTACACTATTCCTTTCCCTCTCCTCCAGCTTCTCCTGCATCCACCCCTCCAGCCGAAGGAAGACCACCATGCCCTATGCCTTCCCACGAGCTGCTAGAGGATGTTTCTCTCTTTACCCCAAACCTCATGTCTGAAGCTATGTCAGGCCAGATGGAGCATGCGTAAAGGAACCAACAGCTTGGCTCTTACTGTGCTTTGAGTAAACAAGTGTCAAGCAGATTGCGGTGGGAAGTGATACATTAACCAGGTGACCTGCGCAGCAGCAACCTGTTGCGCTCCTCTCTCAGCATATGATACCTGCTACGCAAACCTGCATTTTCTTCTGAGGTAGGTGCAGGGGCCAGAAACCGTGCAGGGCTGCTACAAGTTCTTTGCTGGAGAATGCTTGCAAAAATTGCTAACGGGAAAAAGCAAGCAGGTGGTAACATAAACCTTAGCTCTTAGCTTCTGGGCAGCATCCTGCCCCAATGTCAGAGATCCTCGTGCTCCTGTCCTTCCTTTCCCCACACATATTGCTTTGTTCCCAACTCCATTCACAGCTGGAGCACCCCGCTTTGCTTGCTGCTTGATGGGTTAATAGCTTATTAACGCTCTGCCTTAGAGCAGGATATTGGGATAGCTCTGAGCCCATTCGGAATTATTAGAAACAGATTTTAATAGCCACATCACTCCTCTCCTTTTGGCTGTTGTAATGTTCATGGGATATACTGTTCATTCACCTTAAACAGCTGTGTATAAAAGACCTCCAATCTTTTTAAGTACTTGCTATTGAAAGTCAACAGTACCCCAGTGATACAGAACTGGATCCAGAGATCATTGTGTGCAGTATAAATAACTACACAGTTAAGCCACTTAATTAAGAATTGTCTGTGCCTGGTAGCAAGAAAGCTTTGTGCTGTATCATAGAGTGTGTACAGAGTGATCAAAAAATCTATATCAAACACCAAAAAAAAATCCCTCTGGATTTATTTAAGTGGATGTAGTCTCCATGCCAAATGCCATGGCTCAGACTTCTCGAGGAGGTCAGGAAGGAATATTACCTTGTCCTTCCATGCCCCTCCTCTCCTATCCCCATCCTTTGCTCTTGCCATGCAATGTTACGCTCTTGGCTGGACAGACGTGTCTGCAGTGTCAGCTTAGGAGGCTGTTCTGGCAATGGCTACACAGATTGTGTAACATCTAAGTTGGTTTTGTTTGTTTTTAAACGTAAAAAAAAGAAAAAAGGGGTACTGAAGGAGGACTGTGATGGAGACAAGGTTGATGTTCCCTTTCGAGTTTTGTCCTCCAGCATTTGCTCACACTGAAGCAAAGTACTAGTTTCAATCAGAGCAAATATCAGAAGCTGGGACATTGAATCCAAACCAGCTTCCTCGGACTCCCCAAACCCTTCCAAGTTTCTTGGCCCCTGGGTTGATGTCCTGTAGGAAGGGCTGCGATTTTTCAGCTGCCTTTGTTCCAGTCTAGGAACTGACCTCTTAACCTGATGCTGAAGTATCCTGAAGCAAGCCTACCTTAATGCTTCTGGACCCAAATCCAAAGCTCTCTTCCCCCCCCTGCCCTCCACTGTGTCTGGTACTTGGCTGGCCTTGATCCTCTGCTGTGTTGAGAAATACAGATGTCAGTCACACTTGAGAACAACTTTTCTGTAACCACACTACTTCTGAATCTACTTGGGTCTAGAGAATTCAAGCCTAAAATAAGGCACAGGCAATGTGGCTAACACTTTAGCTCCATTTTAATGTGGGTGACAGTGCTGCAGACCCATCTCTGCTTCCCATCTTAGCGAGATGTTCTCATTTGCCAAGTTTCAAAATGAACAATAGCTCAGAAAAAGGTAGGAAATCCTGTAAAACTCGCTTCTTGCTTTCCCTTTTCCCTTCTTAGTTAGCCTTTCTCCCTAGACCTTGCTGCCGTAAGGCCCAGGGTCATGTAAATCTCCATTACCTCTCTGCACTACACCTCTTTTTTCCCCAAGTTAGACACATGAAAGCTACTGTTGGTTGACTATTGAGTTCAGCTTTTGGCAAACAGGCATACATTGGGTTTCTCCTTTGTCTTTACAAAGGCAGCAGCAGGGAAGTGGCTGAGCAACTAATGTACTTGTCTGTGTTGTTATGAAGTAACCATAAATAAAGCAGATAATAAAAGCAGTCTTTTTCACTCTCTCTTTTCAAATAGTGACAGGAGCTTCCTGGAAAATTACCTTTTTACCTTTTTCCCTTTTTTTAGAGTACAAGTTAAAAGGGTTTGGTATTTCTCAACATCTAATAAACAACCACTTTCCCCTCATTTTCCATCCACTGAAGTAGAGGTAATGAATGCATTTTATCATTGTCTCTCAAGAGAAGAAAAAGAATCAAGGATCTAAAGCTTTAGATATTCATAGATGGAAGTAACATCGGAACAGGGGCAGGCATCTTCCATTCCTCCAGTCTGGCTGCTGTAGGGAAGATATGCATGGCAATCCAAATCTTCCATGCAATAGAAGAGAACTCTTTTGAGAATGACTAAAACTGGCCCATGCTACGTTGTTCTCCATCAAAAATGGGATGCAGTGAAAAAGTACCTTTGAGATTCCCCCACAATAGAAGATGCTAAATATGTAAATAAATACTCAAAATCCAAAAAGTGCTGTCTTGATAATCAATTAGGCTATTGCCTTATTGCAGTAGAAGAGTAGAAATGAGGCAGGTTCAGAGAGAGAAAGTGGGCATAGCTTTGACACAGCTTTCCAGATTTCACCATAGAGGAGTTTGGGCTGCAGCTCCCCATCTGCAAAACAGAAATACTGCTTCACATATGGTATTTTAAAACAACTGCATGTCCCTGTATGTGTTCCCAACATCAACCATTTCTCAGGGATCATTTTTCAATAAACAGTCACTCAGACTGCATGTTGTTGAGGTCCTTTCATTAACGCTGAATGGGGTGACAAACCAGGACGTATTTTGGGGAGGAGGAGGAATCTACAGTGCACACTAAACCCCCTTTCCCTGCCTGCAGCTTCCACCTCTCTTGGGAAATTCTTATCTGTGGAAACAAAAGAATAGGAGCTCTCACAGCTAAGAAGGGTGAAGCAATTCTGCAGCAAAGGTTACTTTCTTTTCCTAAATGGAAATGTGTTTACGAGCAGAGAAAAATGATTTCTGGCAGCTCAGTTCAAGAAAAAGTAAAGACATAGATAAAGGGATTGGGTGAGAAGTGAGCGTTTGGTGTTGCTGAAGGTCTGGAGAAATCATAATCAATGAATATGAAGTTCAACCTCATTTCTTTCCTGAAGGCTTGTTGAATGAGGCTGTCAGGGATTCCTCCTGCAGCTTACAGACACAGAGGTTCTGCCCTGCAATCAAGAAGTAGCAAGCGTCTTTCTCCCCAGCCTCGGGGGAGAGCACCTTTAGTGCTCAGTAAAGGTTCCTGACTGACATTCAGAACAGCATCGAAAGGAGACATGGCTCTAAATCACAGTGTCACTTTGCTGCTAGTTTCTTGCCAGGTCCCACCCCAGAAACGGTTGTGTTCCTGTGGTGGAAGAGGCGATTCTTCAATCAGCAGCTTAAAGGTATTTAAGATTCTGATGTGCTGCCCTGCAGGCCAATTTCTGCTATGGAGGTAGCGTTTCTAATTTAGCTTCTGTATCCACCCACTCCTCAGCCTACTGGGATGGTAACAAAGGCCACCAAATGTTACAAGCAAGTGCTTTTGATATCAATCACTTTTTGGCTTGGCCTGCAACACAGGTGCTGTGCCATAGGAGGAAAGAGTCTCTTCCTCTTCTAGTGGTGGTGTCCTCTCTCTCAGAACAGCACCTTGAATCTATTCTGCGCAGAAGGATGCTGGGATCTCCTCTCCTTTTCACACCCTTCTCGTGCCCGAGCAACAGGAGGCAGGTGGCATTTCTACTGATGACTGACACATTGAGAGGACGGAGTGACAGATTACAAATGCATCGGTAGGAGGCTGGGTTGATCTTTCAAGGCAGGGGTATGTTTCCCATCTAGGAGTAAAATTGGTTCTATGTACAAGCGTATCGTAAGAGACAGGCAAAACAAGGAGAGGAACGACCCCCTGCCCTGCAAGCTGGGACTTATCAGGACGTATTTAGCTTTGCACATCCTCCCAAGCACCAGCGTGAGAGCAGAAAAGTGGCAGAAAAGAAACCAAGCCACTCAAAACTGTTAGGGGCTGAAAGGCTGTGCAAGAGACCTGCCACCTACCTGTACTCCTTTCTCCAGCGTATTCAGTATTGCCATGTGCTTATGTACCAGGACGTTTCTTTATCATTGTCACGTTAACTGAATGATTCAATGATTTAGCCTCCAAATAAGAGTCCATTCACAAGAAAGGGGACTTTGGTGCTGCCAGGGAACCACGGAGCCTGTGGGCTAAAGCTGTGGTTTAGGATAAATAGGAGCTTAGTGGGAATTGAGGGATTGAAAAGGTACAGTGGGGGCTGAAAGATTCAATCTTAATCACCGGCGTTTATCGCTAGGCTGGGTCGCGTGTTGCAGCTATTTCAGTGACATGAGGATGTGTGTTTGGCCAGAGGTGTGGAAGGATAGATTTGGTCCCAGAACTGAGATGCGTTGCTTCGGGACCTGGGGAGGGCATAATAAGGAAGGGAGAGGATGGAGAGAGGGCTGTGAAGTTTGTACCTCCTGTGTCCCCTTCTGTTTGTGCTGCGCTAAACCAAAGCAGGAGAGATGGGGACCTCTGCAGGAAAGAGGCAGCTGCCACTGCTTGTTGAGTCATGTGCTGTTAAATATCTGGCCCTGACAGTAGTCACTGAGATGTGTTTTTGGGACTCTGGCTCTGGCTGAAACAGCTTGGGAGTGGGCAGAGCCAAAGCAGTGCTCTTTTTCCTTCATGTGTGCTCCAGCCTGGATCACTATGGTTACTTGCATTCCACCAGTGCCCCAGGCTCCAGGGACACCAGCTCTCCATCACGCTAGCACTGTATCCAGACAGGAGCAAACACCTCCTGACTGAGGGGCCGTATAGGCAAGAGCGATGCTGATTTTTCTCACGGAAGTAGTGCAAGGGCCAAGGGGGATTAAGTGACTCACCTGGGACCTTGCAGGACTTTATGGTAGAGCTGGGAACTAAGCCTAGACCTCTAGCTTTCCTTGTAAGTACCTCCACCTCTCACTCTGAGAGAGCCTGAGTCGAGTGCGTGGGCTGACCTGGTGAGACAGCAGTCGCAGAGCATCCTGTCACGCAGCTGTACTGGTGCAGGCGCAAAACCAAGCCCATCAAATCTCTCCTTGCATTAGAAAACAAACTTGACCTCGATTCACATGTCAGCTTTGTTGCTGAAGGGGATGGTAGGAAAAGGATCGGTTTTCAAGTCCAGCTTCCTCTGCCGACATCGTAGCTTTTCTTTAAATGGAGTGGTTAAATGTGTCTTTCTAAATAAACTCTCCGGGCTCCTGGGAGGGACAGGGCTGTGGTGGTTTAGCCCCCCTTTCTGGCTTTGCAGCATTCCAGCTACATCACAATGACATTTGTCAGGCCGGTGTCGCTCAGGGCGCAGCTGCGAGTCCAACGCTGTTTTTCTGGTTAGTGTCCCAATGCTGCCACGGGCTGCCGCTCCTCCAAGACACTGGCCTGTGGCCTGGTAGGACAAAATTGACATGTTAAGCCAAATAAGTTCAGGGGCCTTCATGCTGAATAACTCCGTGCAGTGACCTTGGAAGCCCCTGTGGGGAAGGTGGGGGGGGACAGGAAGTTGTTCCTGCCTGACAAAGCAATTTCTTTAGACTCAAAATACCTTTTTCCCTTCTAAAATGCTCCTCAGTGAGTTGAACACAGAAGGAAGAATGTAGATGTTCACAATTATCTGACTTTACATTGCTTTCTCCTGTGCTTCTCCTTTGTAATCTTCTTTTTAGTGATGTTCGCATATTTAACTATTGCCGCGATAGATTAAATTCTGCTGGCTTTTCTGTTCTTTCTGTTAATATTGTAACCTGAAAAAGCAGCATCTCCATCGAGAGTGCTAAATGGAGAAGGAATAGACAGGATCTCCAAGTACCTTTTCTTTCAGCTGTGGCCTTCATCACGGGATTATTCTTGTTAATGCATCCTGCTGCAGGAGTTGAGTGGAAGGTAAGGGGTTCAGAGTTCATCCCTCTGACAGTCAGTTTACTTTGGGAGGCGGCAACAGGAGTGTGTGGAATAGCCTTTAGGTGGAAACTATAGGTTGTCAGTGCACTGTAGGGCAGGTCGCTGTACTTCCACCATAGGCTTCTATAACCAGGGAAGGGGACTTCTAGTTCTGAGTAGTTATTTAATTGTGTGCCTCTGAAATCTTCAGAGGGGACCATCAGAAGTAAAAAAAAATTTGATGCTATATAATCTTGAGTAAGCTCCATCTGTCATATCTGGCCTCTTACTGTTTTAATACCACTGATGATTCCAGGCGAATGCTGTTGAATTTATCTGTTGTCTAATTAGCCAATAACTTCAAATCTATCCCATTGTAAAAAGCAATAAACAGGTTCCACCTACTTAGCTGTTGCGAAGTTAGCATCTGTCAGGAGACGGCATATTAAGATCAGAAGGTAAGAGATTGAGCAAAGCCACGTTGCGATCCAAAGGCCTTCCAATTCATAGAAACCGGGAAATTTTCACTAAAATTTGGAGAAATAGCAGGGGGAAAGCACCAGCTAAGAAAGAGAATGGGGAAAAGAGAGAGCAAGAGGCACTCTGAGGTCATCCTCCTAAACAGGCAGAGCCTCAGGATCTTCATGATTTCTTCCCACTACTAAGCAGAACTGTTCAGAGTGTTCATTTCTGCCTCCTGCTTGCAGTGCTCATTGCTCCCGTTCTCCAGAGCATTTGTCAGATACTCATTACCTGGAGTCTGAGGTTGTGATGAGCATATCACATTACCTACGTTATGCCTTGTCCTCTCAATTGAATTTTCTCTAATGCTCTCCTTTATTGGCAATAGACAATGAAGTTATGGTATACTGTCAAACCCAGGTTGTTTACTTGCCTGGCTAACCATTGCTGTCCTCCGCTCTCCAGCCTTCACCCCGTATTGAGCCAACAACTTTCACAATCGCCAGCTGTAAAGGCAGATAAATTGGTGGCTAATCTTTTAAGGAATTCCTGTGATGTTAAGCCTCATTGGCTGCATTTGCTGCAAGCTAAGAGCACGCTTGACTGACACACAGTAATGCATTAAGCTCTAGCGATGTAACTACAACTTTTAGCTCTATGTTTTGGCCTGGGAGGCACAGCTTCTGATCTCCTGCATGCCCTTGAAAAAGGGCACTTGGGTTCCCGGTTAAAGCAGAGGCAAGAAGGGTTCAGTAGGTGTGCTCTGCTGTACAGGTTTTGATCAAGTCACCTCACTCCTCCGTCGCTTCCTCTTCCCGAGGCAAACTGCCACTGGGGAGCTGGAAAGGCACTTCCAGGTACACAGCTAAGTGAGGCTGCAAAATGTTAACAAGGTATTGTTATTAACTGTGCTCCTCAATGAGCGCGTGGGAAGGAAAATAGAGGTGCGTGTTTTAGCTGCTCCTGCTTTGCTATTGTTGGCTGAGGTTGTGATACTTCCTGATTGTACCTGTGTCTATAAAGCAAGTATGGTACTTAACATAGCAGAGAGTATATCTCATCTCATCAATGTCAATAATGGGGAGATAATTACTGCAGGGGCAAGCTGTGGAGTGCAGCTCCCTCGGTTTATGGCTCTGGGAGGGGTACATCCTCATCCTAAAGGGGACAGAGCGCAGGCTTCGTTAGCAGCCTGCGAATGTGGCTCTGGCTCACATGACCATGAATTAAGTCTGGCTTTCTGAAGCAGAACCAGCACGAGCTCTGAGTATTCATCTCCTTTCTGGAAGTAAAATAGCACGGTGTCCACGGATTAAGTAGCTGCCTGAAGAACAGCTTTAGCTGTGAGTAGGGAGTAAATGTATTTTCCTAGTTTCTCCGCTGAATGTTAATGTTTCATCCCTGGAGCGGTGGGGCTTGGCACAAGATCTTTCTGCAGGAGTCCTGTTTGAGTGTACTGTAATACAGCTGATAGCCCAAGCACGAACGAAGAAACTTGTCGGAGATTTTACTTACAGTTTGATGAAAATAATCAGAGGCATGAAATGTTTTGGAAAACATTCAGAATAACTGCTTCTCAGCAGGTGAACCACTGAAACGGAAAGCTATAGAGCAGTAAAGGAAGGGACAGGTCAGTGTTTTGAGACGTAAGGACAGTTTACTACCTATCCTTCCATACCCACAGAATAGCCAAGCCTTGTCCCCAGAGCAGAAGCCATGCCCTTTGCCCGAAGCGGGGATATACCTTCCCCGCTGTCTGCATTCAGCTCCTTTTGTTCAGCATGGTCTGGAGGAATTGTTCCAGTGCAACAGCCCGAGTTGCCTCAGCACAGCCCCCCAGTGCCTCCAGACACCCTGGGAAATGCTGTGCTCTGTGGATCTGTAGCCTCATGGACATGGGGGGTTTTGGGTGTCCCTCTGTGGATGCGAGTGCCTTTGGCTTGTAAAGGTAATATATGGAAATGTAGCACAAAACTTAGGCCCTCAGCACTTCTTTAATCCTCTTCAGTATAACACAGGAGTCATTCTTTATGCATCACATAATCAAATTTCTCTGGGTTTATCTGTCACTTGCAGACCTTCATCACCCTTACCTAGGAGCAGGGGGAGATATCCCAGTGACTTGTAACACCAACCATGTCATATTGTTCCCATTTGTTTGCTGAGCATGAGGGTGGAGAGGCATAAATATTAAAATATACCTATTACATAGCCAGGCCTCCATTGATAAATGATGTATAAAATCAATTTACAACCTAGGAATAAAAAGCATCCATGAAGCGGTTGCTAGCTCCAGGTACTAGGAAATTATTCCTCCATAACTTGCTCTGACTGGAACTCATCACACGCTCTGTCCATAAAATGATTTTGTTGTTAAAAACTGTGTCACTCAGAGCTTATTTATTCCCTCTCCTTGCAAAGACTTTTGGAGTGCCTGCTGCCTGTAAAGCAAAGAGGCGCAGCGCTTTGCTGTTCTGGGCTAGCGAGGCGCTGCCAGTCTTGCACACCTCGGTGCCTCAGCAGCGTTTAGGCAGGAGACGCTGCTTGGAGAGGGCAGGATGAAGAAAACTGAGAACTGTTGACATCTGGGATCCTGAAGTGCCAGCAGCTGCATATTTAACTTGAGAGGTGAATAGTAGTCCCGCTTTCTTCTGAAGGATTATGCTGAGATTTAACCACTCGTTTACCTGCTCTGTTGCATCACGTTCACAAAAGGGAAGATATCTCCTGCCAAGATACAGCCTGGAAATAGCATTTATTTCCAGATTCTGGAGCTTTTGTCTGAGTGGCTGCTTTTCTGTAGGATTTAGGGGAGCACCTTCAATTTTAGGAAGGAGCAACAGGGACAGAAGAGACTTCAGAAGTCTAGAATAAAGGCATCTTCCCCCTCCCCCATTAGATAGCTACAGTGAGGTTAGATTTGGCTGCTTCCACAGATGTTCTGCATATGCAGTGCAGGGACAAGAAGTTTGGTTCTCGTACGTGAAAGAGAGTTTGTGTCACCAGCCTATGCTATCTCAATGCTGACATTTTTTGTGGCACAAATTTTGTGCGTCAGATTACCTAAATGATCTAAAAAGGAAGGCTTTCCCGTCCAGCTGAAGGCATAGCTGGTATCTAGCCGAGTTGTACGTATGGCTCTGCTCTGCTCCCACAGATACGCAAAATGGAGGCACTGAAACCTACTTAGGAACCAAGGTGTTAATTAAAATTCTTTCCCCTTCGTGGGACCATCTACATGGATGGATATACACAGACATGAGCTCATTCTGCCCTTGTTCTGATCTGGCTGGATGCAAGCCAGCTCTGGTGTCTAGAAGCCACATCAATACATTAGCTAATAAGGCCTTTTGAAAGAGGAGGTATGTGTGTTTGAGCATGGTACGTGTCTATGTGGTTATACAGCTTCTGCCCTAGCTGGAGATGAAAAACCTTCACAGTCCTTGCTCTGAAGCACTCTGCCAATATCCTTTGGAGATTTGCAAGATTTAAATAAGGGTAAAAAGAGGCAAGCCAGATGGTGAGCAAAGCAGCAGTCTGAGGTCAAACTTGTGTTACGTAGAGGAATGGCTGATCTGGTATTTCGGCAAGAACAAATCAGAGGATAAAAATAAAATTAACGCGAGCCAGCATAGTGTCCTCCAAGGTAGGTCTTATCAAACAAACCTGTTGTCTTTTTTGAGAGGCGTACAGATCTGGCTCATATGGGCAACAGTGTTGGTAGCATTTCCTTAGTTTCCTCTGAGGCGTTTGACTTGGTATCACCTGACATTTTGATTAAGAAAAACTTTCATGAGGTGGAATTAATAGGTGACATGTTAGATGGATGACAGCGTGGCTCGGCAACAGAGCTCAAAATGCAGTTGTTCAAGGAATAATATCAATGAAGAAGGTTGTTTCAAGTGGGTTCCCCAGGGATAGATTACTTTGGTCCACAGCTATTCAATACTTTTATTAATGATTTAGCTGATGATCCATGTCCTTTGCTGGGCTAGATTGCAGATGAGGTAAAGATTTGTGATGTTGCAAACAATGTAGTTATTGTTATAGCGCGAGGCAAACTGCCTGCTTAAATGGTCACAGTCCACCAAATTGCACTGTAGCGACTAGAAACATCCAATGCATCTAGGAACTAAGATTCCAGGGTTTGGGAGCTCTGTAGTTTGACAGAGATAGACCTTCTTGCCCTGCTGGGCAGTGTGTTAGCTACTTCACAGCCCTGCTTCTACCAAATAAATGGTGCACAATACTCTGGTGTCAAAGGCACTCTGTATAACAGGGAATGTAATTACATCTTGGTTTGAAAGTATCCTGCTTGTAGTAAAACTAATCCCAATCTAAACTGGTGTAAACAAGGAGAGAATCCAGCCCCCTGCATGAGACATCTTCAAAATGCAGACTGTTTCTGTGGCCAGCAATTCAAAATATTGGCACCTCTGCAGCCTCTGGAAGAAGCAAGATTTTTTTGTGGCATTTTTTAGGGATGTTGTGAAATAGATTGTGCCTGGCTTAGCAGAATGTACTCTGGTGGCTTTGCAAAGAATGTTTCAGTAGCCATCCAGCTAGTGCCATGATAAGTCTCTCTCACTTCTTGATTCATTGGTTTATTCTATTTAAAAAGAAAAAAAATAAAATCTTGTTAAATGCAGCAATAATGTTCAGTGAATTAAAATCAATGCAGGCTCCCCATTCCTGTGCCCTAGCTCCAGCGGTGTTTTTTGGAACACTGGACAGAAATCGTTCAGACAGGCAAGTACTGTTTTGTGCTGAGATACCTTTTGAATAGCCAAGGAAACAGGGGCGGGAGTGAAGCACTGAAAGCACAGGTGGAACTACAGTTTATCAGCCCTGGAGTAGTCCATCCCCAGCCCATCATCACACCGTGACAGAAGAATCTTTGGACTAAATTTGTCCTGTTTCTCTGCTCTTTGAGGATCTCTGTGCACAGTTGGAGGGTTAATAACACTAGTGACATAAATTAAAATCCAGTGTTGTTGAGGCGTGCGACTGGTCCTTAAAGCTCCTCTGTCACTGACAATCTCTTTCAAGAGGCACGAATGCATGGAGACCCTCCATACTCCTTTTTTCTTTTTCTCCTCTGAGGCAGGGGTTCATGGCATTCACCTTGTTAAAAAGCCATTATGCTGTAAAACAATATCTCTCTTAATAACTATATTAATTTTAAATGCCAGAGACATAGTCATAAAATTTCCTTGTAGGTTGTTACAACCATAGAGCCCTTTATCTGGCACGCTAGCAGGCTTGAGACTTCTCCCCAGCCCCTTCCTCCACTGGTACTGGTGATAACTGTAACGTAATATTTTACAGTAAGCACTGTGTTTGAAAAGGTCAATGGCTGACGTTATTCATGAAAGGGGGAAGGAGGAGGAGGGAGAGAAATCTCCCAGCCTCTTGCCATGTAAAGTTCCTTCAATTCTGTTGAGAGGCTTTGGCACCTCCTGGAAGGAAACAGAGGAGTGGGGTTTTCATGCGGTGCCAGGAGCTCAGGAAAGGGTGATTTCAAAGTCAGCCTAGCTTCTTCCCTTCAGAGCATCTTCTCAATTTCCAGCAGCTCCCCATGTGTCTGGATTTGCAAGGATCTCCAGGCTGAGTAGCACTAGCAGAACTGCTCTTGGTTGCTTAAACTGTATGGAAAACGGTTTCCTGATGGATTTCACCCCCACTTTTGACAATTTTTTTCCAGTGCTTATCTCCCCTATCATATAATGCTTCTTAATGTCCAACCTAAATCAGTCTTGCTGCTCTTTAAGCCCACTTGAGCTCTAGTGAGTGGACACGGAGACTATGTGACCCTCCCTGCACAGCCTTGTTAGTTCCAGTGGCTGCAAGCCAGCCAAAACTGAAAAGAAAGGATTTGCCTAGAGATGTTGGGGGAAAGGAGGACTGCCTAGTATCAGGGCTGTTCTGGAAGAAGGTAAAAAAAAATAAATAAAAGTGTTTACAGGAAAATTACTTCTCTTGTTTGCCAATTTACCTCATTACTATTTTCAGAAGATTTGTTTAATTTTTCATGGCAGAGTATACAACTAAATCCCGCAGTTTCCTTTTAAAGAGGAAGATGCTGAGGACTGGATTTTGTCAGTTGGGGCCTCAGAGCAGCCGTGAGCAAACGTGGCTCCACTCCAGTACCAAAGCACCTTGTCAGCTAGCTGTGCCTGTCCCAGCAGGGTTGATGTGGTGGGCCGTGATTCCTCAGGGAGGTGGCCCCACCACCTGCAGTGTGTTGAGACAGGCTTGGGGTGTAAAAGCTTTTTACTGGATGAGGCCAGGAGGAGACCTGCAGCTGTCTCTTTTGTGCCAAGGGAATAAATCATCAAAATGCTGCAGGCACCACATCCAGATGGGCAGCCCATGTGCGCTCCAGTTGTGTTGCGTTGCGAGGTAGGGGAAGAGTCAGACCTGAAATCAGCCCAACCATATGCCGTGGTTTCAGCCAGGAACATCATGAGTCTTAATAACCACTCCGACTTCCACGGGCTGTGCATGTTATGGCACTAACAGAAAATGCTGTTTATTTGATAGCTCAAATTTGCTAACCTTAATTTTTTCAAGCTGGTCTTAAGCCAAAGCAGTGGGTGATCCAAAGATCAGTTAAGTTTTCTGCAGATTTTTAAAAGCAGAAAGGACATAACGGTCGAGTATTCTAGCCTTCTGTACAGCCATGGCAGGAAACATATATTGATAATCCCCATCTAGCTCAAAATTTTTCCTTGAGGAAGAAGTTTGGGTTTGTTTTTATTCATTTTTTATGTTTAAGGTGGAGATGGGCAGTTTTGACTGAAGACACTGAAGGACACAATCCACTCCATCCCCTAGGCCAGCTGCTCCCACGGCTTATTACATTTTCTGCTGGAAAAAAATAAAGCATGTCCTACTTTCAGCCTGGATTTCTTTAGCTTCAGCTTTAAGCCACTAGTTTTTGTTATGCCTTTGCTAGATTAGAGAGACCTTTACTGTCTCAGAGATGGGTTAGAAAGACCAACAAACCCATTCGCTCTGTCAACAGGCAAATAAAACCTGGCTTTGGTTTTGAAGTTCAGCTTCCCTGAGGCTGATACTTATCGCTCTGCAGATGACTGTGGTCTGGACTTCCACACCCTGCCAGGTGTTTATAAACTTAGGGGCTCCCTGTATCTTTTTCTTTTTTTTTTTTTTTTGAGGGGGGCACAGTGTCACTCGACAGCCAATATTTATACAGCTAAGAGAAGCGTGGGTCAACAGGGGGAAAACAGGAATTTTTCACTGCCTTCTCCCCCTTAGGGAGAAGCACCTGGGAGAAGTGATGCTCAAGGGTTGGGATTTCTGGGGTTTGTGAGCATCCTGTCAGTTGCTCATCCCCTGAAATGTAGTTAATTGGAGGGCTTCAAAGTAGGCTGACAGCTGGGATATAATACAGAGTACCATTTTTTGACCTGGCACAGCCTACAGGTATTTACAGCTTTGCTCTGAATTGCTTACTCAAGTGTCTTTTGCTGACATCATCCACGTTTCACCTTCTGTATTCAATTCCTAACTCCCAATTTACTGCTTGCTCAAAGACCAAAAGAGAAGGGCAGAAGCCACCTAATGGGGGACATAGGGTTGTCGAGATTCCTTGAAATTTCAAAGCTGTCTCTGTTTAGGTCAGCTTGGTTTATTACTAGGAGCGGTTTGGAAGATGAAGAGTGAGATGTGATGTGAAGTTTCAGATGACTGCTCTTAAGGAGAATGCAGACTCCCACCATCGAGTGTGCCTCCACGCGGCACAGCGACATTCAACTGACAGCCAGCAATGACGCGCGCTGTCTGACATACATCACTGATGTACGATCGTACATCAGAGCAGAGGGGCAGGCAGGAAAAAAACAACGGGGTGAAATAGTGTTCAGTCACAAACATTGAGTGCCTTGTGGTCAGCGTTGTGTTCAGTTGCAAGTGCTTGTTGTAGCAACCCTGAAAACAGCGACTATGCCTTAAGTGTTGCGTGTCCCAAATCTGCTTTAAGTCTGCAACAGCATTGTGTGCGTTAGGAGTAGGGAGAGCAAAAGGCTTAAGGATTCATGATTCCCTCAATTAAGTTATGGATAGGTGTAGCTCCTGGTTTCCGACCTCTGAAGACAGAGATGAAATAAAAACAAAACGAAGGATGCTGGGAAAAAAAACAGAACTGTAATCAACGGTGAGGTATCTGTTTAATCTCTAATATATGGGCTTTTATTAAGGAAGTTCCATAGAATTGTACCAAACTCCACAGGTTTTTCCCGAGGGTTTGACTGCTTTTTAAAACAGTCACTTCTGATCCTGCATGCCTGTGTTTGGATGCCAATTAAATTGTTTTCTTCTCCCCATTTCTTCCCTCATTCCCTGCTGTATTTAAATAATTTTAAATCTGTACCTGAAAATTCAGATAATGCCTATTAAAAATGATGAGTGTCTATTTCCTCCTTGTCATGATAGAATAGAGACAGCCTTTCAGGTGACAGGTCAAATGAATGGAATGATGGGCCACGTCGTTGCCTGTGCTCTGGATGCCCTTCTGTGCCATCAGTGCCAGGCAGGCATTTCCCACGGGAATGCGATGCAGGAGCTGGTGTGCTACATCCTAAGCAATATCCTTCTGACGGGTAGGTCTGAGTGGCAGGTTTAATCTACTTTGGGCTGACAGCATGTCCTCTGACAGTGTCACCAGCCACCCAGACCTTCCAGCCAGCAGTTGGTGTCTGTCTGCCTCCCTTGTGTTGCAAAATGGAGATCATAACTGCTTGTATTTTTTGCTCTGTATTTTTTTGTGTGACAAGGAGCTGTGTCAATGGCTGACTTTACTCTCCCGCCTGGAGCTCCACTGGGCCTCATCCTCTGCTATATGGAATGCTGAGCTGATGAATGTGCCTTTCAGCACCAATTCTCCTGTCTGTTTGGGTGAGGAAGCTCTCCTGAATGGCCGTGGCATTCCAGCTAGGGCCAGGAAGCTCTCCACAGGGTCTGTCTCACTACTCTCTTAGAGCTGTAGACCCAGCCATTTGCTCTTGGTACAGGAGGCAGACAGAAGAATTAAAGGACAGGATGGGTAGACAGAGGAGTTTTTGTTGGTTTGCTACTTTTCTTTTTATGTGGAATGCTGTCAATTTTATTGCTAGTCTGAGAGATTATCTATCTATGATAGACATCTGACTATCTCCTGACTACTCATGAACTAGGCACGCTACTGGTGTGCTCTGTCCGAGCTATAAAATCAGTTCTGCAATGAGGAGAGAAGCCTTTATGGAAAGGATGAGGGCATTTTGTCCCCACACCACACCTGCCTGTCCTTGGCACATTCCCTAATATCATCTGTGGTGGAGGCAGGCTTTCCAGATGAGTGTGTTTGCCCACTGGGGACTAGCCCAACCAGACAGAATCGTGTAGCAAATGCTATCGAGCATCCATTGCACAGAAGAATCTCTGGGCTGTGTTCAGATTAGTAGCCTCAAAGCCAAAGTCTATAAATCAGCCTGCATTTGAACCATCTAGCCCTCCTCTCCACAGATTGTGCAGCCTCAGTGGTTGTGACTTTCTGCCAGCCTCCTAAAAACTAGAGACTGGAACTTCATTGGAACATAGTTGCAGTCATAACTAGGAAAAAAGAGCATATAAAGACTCGTTTTCCAAATGTTTTTCACCATTTGATGCCTCACTCAAGTACTTGAACTAAAGCAAAAGAAGTCTGAATGTCCTTTCTGTTAACTTTCTCTACCTGTACCCAATAACAAACTGCCGTGTCAGTCATGTATCAGTTATCATCCCAGGTGCCCTTCCTTCTACCCTTTCTAAATGCACTGTTTTCCTTGCGATATGGAGACAAGGAGAAAGCTGAGGGGAGTTACGATAGAGGTTTACAAAAATCATGTGGGTAGTAGATAAGGTTGAGCTGTTATTCATCAGTTCCTACAGTACTAGAACCGGTGGGGCACTCCTTGAAAACAGATCAGTTTAAAGCAGATAAAAGCAAAGCATTTTTTATGTGGTGGGTAGTAACTTTCTGGAATGTCAGCCTGAGGCAGAACACTGGACTGGATGGATTCTCTTTCAGTCAATCGCCTCCCTTGCCCTGCTACTTAGGCAAAATGCAAGTACCAGAGGGAACAGTGTGAGTGTGTCCCTTCAGCAGCCTGGGAGAGCTGCGGGCTGGGAGCAGCTGAGGTCTTTAAACCAGCTCGGGGAATGGGAAGGGCATTGTCCAGCTCTTATCTCTACTGACTTTTGCAGGAGCAGTCTCTTTTTCCCAGCTAAGGGCAGTAGGGTTATTTCTATGAATGGTGTCTTGTGAGAAAGGAAAAAACACCTCATTAAGCTACAAGTCAGATACAATATTTTTCAGTCTGAGAGTTATTTAGACTTTGTGTGTCCTTTGCAAGACACAGAAATCCTCGGTATAAGGTTTAATGGCTCAAGGGCTGAGAGAAGAAGAGGTAAATAATTCTTATGTTTGATATAGAGATGGCTTTCTCCTTGTTTGTCAGACGTGATAGATGTCACCCACTGGTCGCCTATTGTTATTCTGTTGTTGCTTGTCACAGTCACACCTTCCTTTGAATCCTATTCTTCTCTTTTTTTCCCTCTTTATTTTTCTCCTGGCACTGGGCTTGTGAGTAATTTATGTATGACAATATGAGACTAATTCTGTTATTATGTCAAAGGGAAATTGAATCTGGGGCTTTAGAGCTGCATCTGGGAGAAATCTTCAAATGAATCTGGAGTGGAGGAAAACTCCGTGTTCGATTCATTCGCTTGTCACACTGCCTGCCAGATTAAGTCATTATGAAGGGCAGAGAGGAGGAGAAATGAGAAAAAAAACCCCACAGGAGTTGGACTGAGAAATGAAAGGGAAAGGAGGAGAGGGCAGAAGAATGGAGAACAAACATAAAAGGAATAAACTGAGATGGCAAACACAGTAAACAAAGATATTGGCAGATCATTCAGCTAAACATTCAAGCCTGTGCTTAACATTAGGTGAAGCAAAAACGTCATTCAGTCAAAGGTTTAGACCATTCCTAAATGCCCAGGCAGTGTAGGGAAGAGTACTGTCAGGCTCTGACAGTTACAGAGAGCAGTATAGCCCTGCAGAGCCACCCTTGGATCAGACAGAGCTGTCTATGGCTGATGCTTTGCCAAAGGCGTAAGCGCTTCCAGACCTCAGGTGGGCTCAGTCACCCCATGGTAACTCCGCTACGTCCGTTGAGTCAACTAGCTGAAGTGAGACAGCGTGTATCCCATGTGTTGTCCTCATCTTTTGCTACTCTCATTTCTTGTCATTTGCTTCATTTGTCATGGGGCTGGGAAGCAATGAAAGCGAATGAGCCTTAACTGGGATCTTGAATGGTGCCATGACAGTCGGGTTTTGCTTTATCAGTGCAAATGGGAGCAGAACCATAGGGATTGAAAGGAAAACGGACAGAGCAGATTTAGGAGATCCTTGATGTCTTTTACCAGGTCAGTTGTGCTACGTTCAAACAACAATTTAAAGGAGGAAAAACTCATCAATGCTCAGTACTCCCAGTGCTCAGTGAGCTGGACTTTCTCTTTGATTTACCTGAACTGTAGCTGCAAATAACATCTTCACCTTGTGTTAGAGAATGTTAGAATTAATGCAGTTCTACCCCCTCCTGCGTGTTGCTCACACATAATTTGCACAGCAGTGTGCACATACTTAATTACTGTGAGTATGTTTACAGCACTGTTTGCACAACTTTGCCCCCCAGCTATTGTAGAGAGTTCTGCCAATCCTGTGTGTACAAGGACTGGCAGCTCCACCGCCCTCCCACACCTCTCCCATTCAGCGGCATCTATCACTTCAGTTCCTGATGCTGCTTTACTATTAATTGGCTTGTGTAATCTCTGAGATTGTTATTTATTAATAGATTGTTCTGAGTGTAGCAAAGTTCATTATTTAAAGCAGGAGAATGAGAGAGATCCAGAGGAACAGATGGATGTATGGAAGTATCAGAAGAAGGACTAGTTAAAATTCTAGGCATGTGCCGAGCCTTGACAAAGGATGGAAAACAGAATCAATCATCATTATCTAGGAGAAAAGCCATCAGTCTGTGTTAAAAATAAGCACTTTGTGTATTAAGCCCATGATGCCAGACTTCCAAGAGTTTTGACTGGTAGCTGCAGACCCCGCGGTTAGAGAGATGACTGGGGAGCACTGCTGGGTGCACAAAACAGCAGTGGAAAAGGGAAGAAGATATATAAGCTTGAAAATACAGTGAGAGTTGGTTTTCATGTCCATCCAGTTCTGACTCGCTGGAGACAACGATTTTCATTTATGGCTCTGTTGAGTAAAGTCACCCCTGAAATGGCAGTGCTGTTTAAGACTAGTGCATGCTTTTCAGATGCTATCTAAAGACTGCTTTGGGCACCAGCTGCTGGAAGCAGGCTTGGGAAAGACCCCTAATACTTATCCTAATAAAGGAACTTCCCCATTGGAATGATTTGATTTCCCACCAGACTACTCAGCTGACTTGGCAAGGTGGATTCTCAGTGGAAACTGGTAATTGCCTGTAAGTGCTGTAAAGGTGTCAATACCAAATAAGGGAAGTGTCAAATAGAAAGAAGGGTATAATTGGGAGCTACAAGGGATTGTTGACTCAGCCAAGCCTTAAAGATGGGTAAAGTGAGTCATAGCAAGGCAAAATTACTGTCACACTGAGTTGATGACAAAGGTGAGACTAGAATTTAGGAATTTTAAATCTTAGGCCATTCTTGAAACCCTAGTTCACACCATGTTTTTCTTTGCTTAGGGAAGTTGTTGTTCTGGTACTTGCAAACACAAAAGCTTTGTTCCACAACAAATAAAACAATATTAAACATAATATCTCTGTTGGACCCCACATGTGAAAGCAAAGGTCAGTTCCATTCTGAACTATTTCTAAAATTACTCTAATTGCATGCAATTTCCCATACATTAATTTATCTCCCATTAGCAGGCCCTGAAATATTGAACTATAATAGTCGAGCCAGCAAGCACTGCTGCTCTCTGCTACCTCTCAGTAATTGGTTAATAGTAGAGCTGTTCGGTAATAGCTAAACAGATCTTTCTTTTCTAAACCTAAAGGCTTATATCATGGCTGTTCCTCTGGACAAGGTTATTTCTGGCTGTGCTGTGGATGCGCTTTTATCTTGAACCCATGACGTATTCCAGGACCAATGCAACACACGGCACAGTCAGCATCCGCTTTCTCTTCTCCTTGCTTGGTGCTTGACTTAACTCCAAAGCGGGTGTTTGGGACTCTGGCCGCGGGCACGCCGTGCTGCCATGGGAGGGTTTGCTATAGCGAGTTAACTAACCCACGGACAGAGAAGCAGAGCACAGCCCTGGCTTGTGTAGTTGTCTAAAGACCTTTTTCTGAAAACCCTTCTTCAGCTTCCTTCTAAACCTTGAGATTTCCTGGCAGGTAACCTGTTAGGCAGTAACTCTTCTCCCTCCCCCAGTGAGCACTTCTCCCTTGGAGCCATTTGTGGGTTTTTAAACTCTCCCTGTCTCCTAATGCTGCTCTTCTTTGCATTGAGAGGGCAACTGAAGATCATCTAATAATGTACAATTTCGCTTCTCTTTTTTTCCATCTCTTACGAGCATAGACAGATTGCTCTTAACCTACATGTCCCCTTCATACCTGGCTTCCTTTTTTATACCTGAAATGTCAGAAAGGGAGGAAATGAATAATGCTTTGTGTTCTTAACATCTGCATCTTTTACAAGAAAGGGGCGGGGGAGAAGCTTTGTGAGAATTTTTATAAAGATCCTTCCAGAGTTTCTGTAAGAATTAAGATGATGGATTCAAGACTGTCAGATCCATCAATGCTTTTGTGAGGCATGTTGCAGAGCGCAGCAAAAGAAAATGATAGCTGGACATGTGGGAGATGAATCCTGAAACAATTCATGTGATGTTTTCTTTCTCAGTCCTTGCTTGGGGCAAAACTGCTACCGTTTTTCATGAATTTTTTCTGGTACTGACTTCGAGGGTAGTTCTTGCTTGGGATGGGGCAACAGAGAAATAACTATTGAATATGTAGAGGATATTCATACCACCTTATTTTGCTTCTGGTGCTCTAAAAGAACCTTCCTCTTTCCATAGGCTAGAGGAGAAGCCTGTAATGAAAGCTGAGTTGTGAGAGCTGCCGTATTTTCTCTAGCAAAGGCTAGTTTTACATTGTTCTGGTGAAAGTGTAAAAAGCTCCCAAAAGATGAACACTAATCTGTCCTCCATTTTAAGTCTTATCTTGATGTTTGAGAGTTAAGAAATTACTTTACAATCACAAAAATATGACGCTGTAGTTCAAAATTTGCACTAGCTTAACCATAGCTTCAGATTATATTGCTGCGTGTCCCGTGAGTCTTCCTCTGCCCACCCAGCCCTCCCCAGCCAGGCCAACACAGTCCATAAATAGTACTCGCTGGCAAGGATAATACATGAGAAAGCAGATAAGTAGGTGTACATGAGGTTTTGCATTTGCATTTGTTTCACAAGCTGTCTTCTCGTTCCTTGTGTACACTCACTGGGATGTAACTACTCCTGGGTAAACGAGGGTATGGGCCGAACAGGGAAGAGGAACAGGGGTGGTACAGTTGGTGAAGTGATGTGTCCTTCAAAACCTCATGTTGAGATTGTGGCCAAGCTAGAAAGAGAGCTCAGATCTGTACCCTGGGAGGGAGGCAGTTTTTCAGAGTTAAGTTTCCATGGAGGTGGAATAAAGTGTTGGTGGAGCGAGTGGTGCATGAGCTGGAGATGAAATCTTCCTCTCTCACAATCAGTTTGTCTTACCTAAGCAGGATTGGGAGCACAGCCTCCTCGAGGCTGCTTTTGCCCTTCAGAAGAGCCATCCTAGTAGGAAGACAGTAATACCTGCAAATGCTGCCAATCTATCATAAAGGTAG
Organism: Numenius arquata; assembly: GCF_964106895.1. Classification (NCBI taxonomy): domain Eukaryota; kingdom Metazoa; phylum Chordata; class Aves; order Charadriiformes; family Scolopacidae; genus Numenius; species Numenius arquata. Next base: position 2,976,559 of record NC_133597.1, read on the forward strand.
TGGATCAACCCAAGTTCCCATATGTCCTTGGCTCTCATAAACCATTTGGACTGTGGCCCTGGGAGACAGGACAGTTGCTTCTCTTTAGCCTCTTCTCAAGGGGAATTTGAGTGGGACTGGTGGGGGTGATGGATGGGAAATTTAGAAAACTAAGTCTGAGAGATCAATAGAAGAATATACAACCGATGCATCATGCAAGCTCTTCTTGTCTCTGCAGCACTAAATCAAAAATAATGAATGGCAGGCTTTTCAACCTTGGCACCTCCAGTCTTCCCCAGTGGAACAGCATCCAATGACTGATATGGATTATGCTGCTTTCTAGCATATTTCCTTTGCTTTCCTAATAGTTTTGGCATTGAATCATGATGCTCTGTTTTTAATATCCTTTCTTTTCTCCAGTGCTACCTACCTCTTTCCCCATGTAATTTCCATCTTGCAGGCATGTTGCCATCTTGCATTCCCCTCGCTCATAGTGTATTCAGGCCATCTATTGCAGGCTGGGTTCCTCTGGAGCTTACATTGGTTTGTTTATTTCTCAATTTCTGAATAAGTTACCTCCCCTGGGGGCTGTATTCCAGCCACATAAACAGTCAGGTACATCAGGAGCTTTGAATTCCTCTCCGGTTGTGAGCTGACTGCTGGTGCTTGTCAGACCCAAGGCCTCTCTGGAACGGGAATGCACGAGCAGATGTGGAGAGGATGCTGAGGTGGCACCAGCTCTGGCAGCCCAGGCCCGGCAACCCCTCTCTGCAGGTCAGCAAATGGCACCTGGTGTTTCTCAGGAGTTAACGTTTTTGAATCAGAACAGGAATTCGCAGGCGAGGCGCAGAGACTGACTGCCCTCTTCCATCATTCCCTCATGCCTTTGCAAGGTCATTTACACCATGAAAAGCAAGTGTCTTGTTTTATGGCGTTATATATTTGTAATAAATGTTCTCGGTAGCAGCTAAAGTGACACTGATCTAAGCGCTGAAATTTCCCTGGATCGGATCTCTCTGGCTGCTCCAGTGGGAATATTTACATCCCCTCTGTACATCCCAGCTGCAAATGACGGGTGTCTGCTTTCTTTCTCCTGCTCTTGACGTAAATCAGCTGTAAGTTTTGCCCAGCGGGTAGACTTATGCCACTGCGACAAAAGCGTGCAAGAATGCAGTCAGAATATTAGCTTGCCAAGAAGCTCATGAAGTTACTCTTAAAGATGGCAGAGATGAACCTGGCTTACTTGATGCAGAAAAGTGACCAGTTATATTGGGGCTGAGGGCCTTAAACGGCTACAACTGCTTTGCAAACATCAGGTTATGTATCATGGAAAGCTGGTCCAGGCTTGTGTAAAAAAGCCTTGAGAACCATATGGGAAGTTTCTATTGCACGTCTGCAATTACATCAGGACTGCCCTGAAAGCAACAACAAAATTCTCATAGGCTTCTGGAAGGACAGAATAGAGCAATATCTTAGGACCCATGTGCTCCAAAAAAATTTATTACAGGATGGGGACAATGAGAAAGGAAAAACCTAATTCAAAATCATGACAACAGCACACCCCTTGAGAGAATGCTGAAAACACACATCCAAAAATAAACTCCAGTGAGTGAGAGAGACAATAATAGAGAGAATTGTGTGTTGATCTGGCTCTGAATAAGAGCTTCTAGAACGAAATAGGAGAGGCAGAAGATCTGTGTTATCTATCAAGTCAATTGATTGTTGTATCCAGAGCTTGGCTCAGTAATAAATGAGAATGCCACTCATCTGGTTTTCTGGTCTATTTAGAATATTTTTAGAACTCTTTTTGAAAAATATTCTGATTCATCTCTTGAATTTTCCTTTGTTCACTGAGACTTAAAGCAACATCGGATTTAATTATACTGTGACTGGAAGGGATGTAATGAAGGCAGATACAAATCCTTGTGACAGCTTGGAGTGGCAGTGAGAGTATTTATCCATCTAGGAACTGAAATGAGGAGTGTTGTATTAGTGCCTGAGCCTTTTGCAAGCAAAAATGGGATTCAGCTGCCAGCATGGGCAAAGCAGAGGAACTGAGGTAGTGTGAGAGCCCTGGAAAGATGTGATTGCAAAACTATCTCAGTCAGGCCTGATGTGACTTGCCAGAAGTCACACTCAAAGCTGGTGGTACCCAGAAATTGGATCCCTGAATCCTAGCTTAGGGCTTCAAACCCTCCTCCTCATGTTCTTCAAGCAATCTAGGAATGGGCTTCCCGGAATGTTAAAATAAGCTCCACGGAGGTCAACAAGATTTCAAGGGCTGTACTGTTTGGGATGCTGAATTTAGGGCTGGCACTTGTGTTGAGTGGGATGGATGCCTGAGCAGATGCAACCTTCTCTCCCCACGTACACCCACCAGTCTCTTGCCTGTGCGTGTCGGCACCTCTCAGCAGCCCAATGTGGATGTCTGTACAGGTAGCGGGTGCCTTATGGTCCCTTTAGCGCGTCTTCTGGAGTGCCTTGCAGGCAGAAGAAGATAAATGGTTGTTACGCTGCACCTGCTTGCTTGAATAATTTCCCGCGAAAGGAGGCCACTTACCAGTAATTCATTACCAAACCTTTGTTAGCATAAACAAGGCTGTGAGAAGTAAGCACAGATTTCCCTGTTCCTTACTGTTTATTGGCTGTGGTTTCTATTAAGAGTTACCAGTACATCTTCTCCTCTCTCACTTTCCCACATCTCAGCTCTGCAGCATAATCTTGTCATGTTATGGACATTTATATCTGTTTTCTTGGCTTGTTTTTATGCTGTAGTCTGAAGAGGATAAAAAACCAAAACAGAGTTTCCTCATTTGGAGGAAAGCAAAATGGGCAGACTGCAGTCTGATCACGATCGCTTGGCAGAAGGCACGGAGCTATTGCTCAGCATTTCTCCGTGAGCCTCCATAATGTCAGTTCCTCCCACCCAATGGCACCTGCTGAGCGGTGGAGAAGGAAAAGGTCAGACCCTTCGGTGCCATGAGCTAGTTACATCAACTTGGATGGTGATTTCTAGAAAATCCATTTTGTAGCCAGGACACTGGATAAAAGATTCTCCTTCTCTGTAACTTCCAGCTCTCTTCCTTTGGTTCTGTTACTATTGGAAACCTTTGAGACTTTCTAGATCTTCTCTATTTTTTTTTTTCCTGTGGCTGCTGGCCTTTTAGGGGGAAAAAGTGTGGCTTGAGAGTTAGAATTTGGCAAATCTATGCTAACAAGATGAACTAGAATTTCACACTACCCATTTTGAGGTTCCCTCACCACAAAGTGTGAATAATAGATAGGGAGAAAGGCGTTTTCTGTTTCATGCTTGAATTTCTCTCACATCAATTAGTTTCCATCAGGCTTTTCTGCAGAAGAATTGAGCTTTGAAATGCTTTGGCTCAAAATTAACTGGAGTTCTGGGGAACTGAGGGCAGGAAGTTAAAAGGAAAACTGCTGATGCCTTCTACAGTGTAGTTAGTTGTATAATTAATTTCTTGCATCTTTAGAAAGCCCTTTGTTTTTTTTTTCTCCATTTTGGTCAAAGTTGATCTCTAGTAATGACTCTGCAGCTTGAGCTGAAAAGCCATTGGCTTGCAAATTTTATGGAATGAATACAGAAGAGAGAAATTATGGATATTGGCCACTCAGTTCTGTTGTTGCCTCTGGCTGCAGTCTTTCAAAGCTGCAGTAGGTATGTCCTTGACTGACTGTTATCCTTGAGATACCCACGGAGGTCGTCTCGCTGCTTTTGCGAAAGGTTTACTGGCACATCCCCTGCAGTAATTAGCTGGGACATAAGCAGTGCCTAAGCTATGACTTGGCTCTCAGTTCTAGCTCACTGAAGTAATTCCCAAGATCTCCTGCGTGGAGACATTCCTACCTCCAACAGAATCAGTGGGTTTACAGGAGGAGTGATGAGCCATTCTGTGAAGAGCCTGTAGCATCCACCGAGAAGCTCCTGTCACACCATACACCAGGAAGGATGTCAAGAGAATCGGCAGGAAAAACTAATCTTTGCTTGTTTGTTTTCTTTCTGGTTCCCGTTCTAACTTCAACCTATAGGAAGAATATAAGATGCTACTTGCTACCTAGGGCTGAGGAGTTTCCATTCCAAAAGTGGTTTTCTGTATCTTGCTACATACCTCTGTAGACCTTAAGGAGCCAAAGCAATTATTGCTCTTATTGTCTTTATGAGTTGTACTTTTTCCTTGTGTGACATATTATTCTATGTACCTCGCAACATCCTCTTCTCTAGTCATGGCAGTGAGTGATCTTAATAGTGAGATTTTAAATTAATGTTGCCGTAAACCTTTCATGGAGACGGCAGCGTGTGGGGAAAACAACAAAACTATCTAATGCAGTGATTCACTTTTGTTTGCTCATGAACTGTCTCAGTGCTTGTAAACCAAAGAACCAATATTTTGTAAATAATGTCTGCAATACACCAGCTTCTCGGCTGGGTTAAGCTGGCAACACACTAGGGTCACAAGAATGACATTTTTTTTTTTTGCAGTAGCTGAGAATGTCTTTTGACGTCAAGTTGGAAGTACTTCACTTTCTAGGGAATGTGATCCCATCTGACTAACATGGAGTCAAAAGTGAGCTGCGAAGTACTAATTGCTTATCTCAGCAGGGAACGGCTTGTGTTTTTAGCTCTGATTGTCCTAAGCTCAGTGTCAAGCAAAGAAAAGAGCTGCAGCTCTACAACAGATAATATAGGGGAAGGGTTGTTGCTTGTTGTGCTATTGTTTTTATCTAATATCAGAAGTGATGTGACTCTAGCCCCTCACTGTGGTCGGGTGCTGCTTTGGTTCCGCTGAGAACCTGGGGAGCAAGGGGTCACTGTGGGGTGTCTCCATCACAGAAAGAGAAGTGTGGCTTCGAACAGCACCTTGCAGAGGAAGCGTTGGCAGATGAGGCAGTGTTGGTTCCCCTCCTTCCTTAGGAAAAGGTGTGTACCATTGTAAAAAAACAGTTAAGTATCTCCTGTCCTTAATTAAGAGCTGGAGAAATTGATGAACATGAGCCTTCCTGTATGGTTTCTTCTTGATGGTAGGATGGGATTAATTTTTTGTTTTGGCTGCTTTGAGTCGTGCTGCATGGAAGGAACTATACTTAGCCTAGTCTTGTCCAGTTTGACTTGCTCCTGACATGTCTGGAGATTTGGGAGAACTGTCTGTCCCTGCCATTCACCTGCTGTCTTAGGCTTGGGGGTGTCTGCATGGCAGATGTACCTCTCAGATCAGAAAAAAAAAAGATCCGGCAAGGCATTCATCTCCGTGATTACATTGGGGATTGTTGCATAGAAAAGACTGTTCTTCCAATTGCAGATGCAGGGAAGCAGGATTAAAAAGAAAAACTTAAGTAGGGAGGAAGTAGAATATTTTTCAGTGCTATTTCCAGTCAAAGACCTAGGTCTAATCCTTGTCCTCCCCTGAGACTCTACATGACCTTAAACCAATCACTTTTTCACACTCTAAACAAGGTTTGATTATGTTGATCACTTTAAGTCTCAGGATGACAAATGCTATGTGAGAGCTAAACATTAATATAAATTTTAATCAAATGCAGCCACGGTTGCTTTACTGCAGCCTTTATAGAACCAGTTCATCCCTTTGCCCGGGTATCTTTGGGAGGGGAAACCTGCTCTGTGTTCCATCCGCCCTTCACCCCCACCTGCCCAGGATAACGAAGGGCCTGAGGTCGGTGGCAGCCGAATGCTGCTCAGGGTGAGGGAATACAGGTGCCTTCCTCCTGTAATGCCTGAAATCAGATGGATCCCTGGCACCAGCAGAATTAAGCTTGACATGTACACGTATTAATCTGAGCGGAATCACCATATGTCTGCCATGAAGCCAAGAGCTCTTTAGTGACCTTTTGGAGAAGCAGCTCAACAGCATTTGGGGTACTCGTGTCCTGGTCTAGCAGGAGAAGAAAGATCTCGCAGTGAGCATGAATTGCCCAGCTTCTTTTTGCTCTGGCCCAACACCGAACCGCATACAGTTCAAAAGAAACTGTTCATTGGGCAGGAGCAAAGGATTAAGCGTAGTTCCTGCATATGTATGACAATATAACACATTTTATTTTATTGGAGCTATTCATTGTGGGGAATCCGGAAGATTAGGCGTTGTGCTGCCATCTTCCAAACTCACCAGGAGACACAGGGTCTCTCTCTAGACTTGCTGAGACATAGTCAAGCAGTTTGATTGTGAAAAAGAGCACCTTCAACACTGCTGACGGAGCTCTCAGGCTATAAGGGATTAGTTTTTTATGGATGGTGAGAGTGGCATTTGTACTCTGTTGGGATGACCATGGGAAGTTGGATTCCTACAGCTGACTGACCACCACCAATTCACAAGATTCTTGGTTTTCCTCTCTACAGAATGGAGCCATAAATTTTCTATTGTGTTTGAAAATCCTAGGATGAAATAGGGAAGCATGAATCAATGGTTATGGTGAAGGATATAGAGCAATATAATTGATATTCTCATCTCTTGGGAGAAATGATTTAGTGTTTTGTTTTTTAAAGAGCATTGAGATTTATAAACTTGCAAGGCCAGGCTCGCTTCCGGTGTAAATTGACATTGCAATTTCAAATTTACATCAGCTGTGATTCTGGGCCACGGCTGGATTTCTGTAGCTTATTAATAGGCTTCTGTTGACTGTTATCATTTGCATTAAGCAAGAATTTCTATCTAGTAGTCTACCCATCTTGAAAGCCATTCTTCACCTGAGGCTGTGTTGATAAAACTGATTAGCAAAAGGAAGGCAGGCAGGAAGAAATGTGTTTGTGGTAAAAAGGGCAGTACATCAAGCTGAAATTCAGGAGAAATGCTGAGTTCACAGAACGTATCAGGAGTTATTAACCTTTGCATGAAAACTGTACTGCACAATGGTAGGAAATTTGCCTAAGTTGAACTTCAGCATCTCTCTGGCACTGTTTGGCACATGGGGAAAATACTGCAGCAGCACTGATGGACAGCCTGATTTTTACTCTTACTTGACATTTTAATCCAACTACTTCAAAGCACCTTTGCCTTAGTGAATTTATTCATGGAACAACACTTGGCTCTGGTCAAATCTTTACCAGGTGATGTTACAGGTGAATTTCTCTGTAGAGCAAAGACTGCAGTAGACATTTCCAGTATGTAAATGGATATCTGTGTTTCCTGTTGGATGTATGGAATATCTGGAGGCAGTAAAAGAGCATATCCCCTGTGCCTTCTCATCAGCATCAGTCAGTGCAAGTAGTCCTGCATCGCCTGTCACAATCCTCAAACTAGACATGCTAACATAGTCAGATCGCTGTGTATCTGACCCACAAGGGAAATAATAAGCTCTGGTAACCTCACACCAAACCATTTCAATGCTGGAGTTATTCATGCTCCTCGGTCCTTTTAGAAAGCAACGCACACATCAGTTCCATTGTGAAACCAGAACTTAATCTGCTAATTTGAGACATGTACAATGGAAAGTTTGGTTCCTTTTGAAATGAAATGTTTTGGCTTTGGATGTGTTTAAATGATATGTTTTTGCCTTTCCAAAAAATAATGTTGGTTCCTTTCCTACCTCTTTCCCTGAAGCTGCATTATTTAGTTAAATAAAATAAAAAATAGGCTTTTGGGAAGGAACACGGTTCCCGAATCCCCTGAAAGTTAAATAACAGCTTAACAGTAAAAGGTTGATTGATGTATTGTTTGACATCTAGGATGTAGGCAGCTACCTAGATGTGGCATGTCTGGCTAAATCATTTTCTGTCACTTTTCAGAATATACTGTTACCAAAGGTTACACGCTCGGTAAACTAAAGCGTAATTACCCTGCATCACCATCTAGAGAGCACAGTTAGAACTAAGCCTCTATGTTCTTGCCAGTAAATGGTATAACATCATAATTTTGATGGCTATCCTTTCTAGTTTTAGTGCTATTTACTCTCTAAAGCAGCCCCTATGTACAATATACACTCTACTGCCACATCTGCTTTATCCATATGGAAAAGAACTTTCCATTTTTACTCCCCCTCCATGTGGAGCAAGAGGCATTTTTTTGCTGAATGTGGGCAAGTTAGAATGGGGATAAATAACAGGAAACTCTTTCAGTGACAACCACCCTAGAAATGAAATATTCTGGCCTATCCAAGAGCTGGCCTTCTCCCAAAGGGAGCTGTGATCTACATCTCTGAAGCATTTGAATATTACCAATGACAATGCATGCTGCCGAGTCGTACATTGTCATGCATATTGTGTTGTGCGTTTTCATATGTTGCTACAAGAATTAATGATGTAATGATGAATGCTAAGCTTTGTTCCGTCCCTCCAGGAAAATGCCTCTGTATTTGGCTAGAGTACCGTATAGGATTATTTTTTGTTACTGAGGTAAAGTCCTGTGGGCCAAGATTTCTCTTCAGGCAGCCCACTACTGCCACTGTCACGAGCTGCCTGGGATCTTTCTGTGAATAACGGAACATTTTCATGTTTTAATCAGATGCAATTTTGCAAACGGTTTTTATGATTTAGCAAGTCCATTAAAAATGACATTTGTTCTGCTCTGACACTCGTAAGGAGCTCCACAGAGCATAAACACTGGAAATTACTTGTAGGGGAAGAAGATATTAAAATTCCCTAGACCTTGTGTGCTTGTCTGAGAAATTCTGTTACCTTCTGTGGTGCCAGCTTGGAGCTGAGCCACTTGATATGTCTCTGAGTTTTTCCTCAATGCACTGACTTGGGGCAGCTCCAGGCTGCTGCAGAGACAAAACATATATGTTTATTGTGGCGTGCCTCTCATATGCTCTACAGAACTACGTCTTAAGGCTGAAGAAAGAGGCAAACTTTAACTGGATGGGGCACTCGACCATTCAGACGAGAAGGGTTAGTAAATGCAATGAGTTTTGTCCAAAGCATGTTGTCTAGAACAGCGTATGTACCAACTGCTCCTTCCCATTATCCACTATACTTATTAACTGAATTCATTCGAGTTTTACATTAAACTCTTCCAAGATTTGCACAATGCTTAAACCAAATCCCATTCATATTTCTGTCAAGTCCAGAGCAGTTTCAGAATGAAGATGGAGATTGTCCCCCACCCCTTGTTCTCCACCTGCCCCCATTTCCCAGAGAAACTACTGGGTTCCTGGAGTTCAGCTCCTTTCTGTCCCTCCATGGGTCCTCTTGAGGAAGACTACCTCCCCTGTCATATTTGAGTATCAGCTTGGCACTAAAAATGACTATTCCAGGAGCCCTGTCTCTTTGATATACAGCTAACATCAGCATTTCAGCTGTAATACACAGCCTGCAGATAGACAGCTTTCAGGAAGCGTTTTTTTTCAGTCTTGCTACAATTCTTCTCACTTGTCCTATTCAGACAGCAGTACAAAGTTCCTCTTAGTGGGGAAGAACTTTCCAACACTGTCTGGAGATGTATCAAATTGTCTAGGTTGTTTTTTTTTTTCCCCAGCTGTCATTTTTGCACTGGTTTATTTTGTGCATTTCTAAAAAAAATATTTTTACATATAAATTATGGATTATTTCAAGCCATACCTCTCTGGGCATGTAAGACTACTGAGGAGTTACAGCTGTCACATTGGTCTTTGCCAGAAAGGGAACAGAGTGGGTTTTAGATAGATAAGCTTTCAATGATTCCTCTGAAGTCCAATCCAACTTTGTATTTAAGCCTGAATGGACTTCCTTTTTGCCTCTGCAGCCACCAACCCCTTGTCGGGCCCTTGATGCTATTTCAGATTTTTTTTGTAAGTTGAAACAGCAGCTGCTTTTACTTCGCTAAACTGAAAAACCTCCAATCAAGAAATCTCTAATACGAGCAGGAGGTACCTCAGAGGAAACCTTCTATGTAGGGTAAATTGGTTACCACTCAGAAAACTGCTACACTGGATTTGATTACCTCATAATTAGCCAGAGCAACCTGTTCTTACCCACCTGCAGAATATGTCCCTGCTGGTCCCAGCTTTGAATGGATATTCCATTTCCATTCAGCCCTGAATCAGGCATTGATTTAAGGCCCCACGGTTGGCTAAGTGTGCCATTTTTTGCAGAAATGTTCTGTTTAGTCCAAACTTTCTGAAGCCCAGGATTTCATCCTATCTATATCTCTCTGTCTTCCCTTTTCCCTCGTGCAGCTCAGGGATTAAGGCTTTTCATTGTAATGTGGGATTTAGTGTCAAATCTTTCTGAATGTGAAAATAGCTGGCAGTCAGATTTTCCCATGTTAGTTTCTAACCGCAAGACTAGAGCATTGTTCGTGTTTTCTCCTCTTGACTATTTAACTATACTCACCGTTAAAAAAGCCTAACTGCTGATTGTGTAAGGGTTTGATGGGCAGTAAGAGTATTACTGGAAATGGCCAAGACAGATAATTTCTTGTGCAGAGGGAAGTGCTGCAGATCATACTGGAGTGATGCAAGTCTGGGAATGAGGCTGGCGTTAAGGGATGGGCATGATTTCTTCGGCAGGTACGTGTCCTTTGGGCATGAATCTCTTGTAGGTGCTAGGAGATCTTCAGTGGAGATCTTGGTAGCATCTGTGGAAGCAGAAGGAATGGGAAGAGACAGTACGTAGGCCACTCTCTCAGGTTACTAAGATACAGGCAAATACACAGCCGGGGGGAAAACTGACTGGAAACAGCAACCTTGGGCTTTGTAGAGGGGAAAGGTGGTGAAAAACGACTCAACCTATTGTGAGACATTGGAAAGAGAGTATTTGTCTTGATTGGGGACCATAGAGAAGCTGTAGGCTCTGATTGAAGGGGGGAGAAGGTCTGGAATCTGATTGCATTTGAGATGCATGGCAAGCTCCAAGGTCTCGTGCAGCTCTCTTGGCACTGTGATATGCCAGGAGATCATGTGGAAAAAAAACTGCCCTAAGAACAGAAGTGAGGAAGGCTATAGTACCTGATCTGAGGCTGGATTAAAACCTACTCAGAAATTCCAGAGCAAGTTCTCTATGACTCCTCCCACTCTGCCAAGGACTCCTCCAGGACCTTCTCGAGGACCATGAGCAGAAGAATTATTACTCATTCTGTTATCCATTGCCAGCAAGGAAATGCACACGATGCTCTACCCACCTTGAGGGCAGTGTCACCAGAAACTTCACACTGCTATTAAAACTGCTTATGTGCTGCACTTCACAGCAGCAAACAGCAGGATGTGCCTGTGATACCTGCAGCCTTCATTTGTAGTCCCAGAAGCTTTAGATAAGCATCAAGAGCTAGATCCTTGGGCTGTGCAAATTGGCTCCATTTCACCACTGAAGTCAGTAGAGCTATTCTCTGTTAAAATACTTGAGAAAAATCTCACTTATCTGCTCCCTAGGGCTTTATTAGGTGAGCATCACAAAATCTTTAATGTCTTTCTCCTCCCTCCACCCTAGTAAGACAAGAGAGTACTGTTATCTCCAATTTTCCTGATGGGAAGCTGGAGTGCCAAGCTGGGTTGGGGCAGCTTGTGATGTGCATGCTCTAAGTCTCATCAGACACTGTCCACTGCCTGCGGCACAAAAATCTCTGCAAATCTCATCTGGCTGTAGACCAGGCTCTGATCCTCGAAGACATTTAGGTGCCTAATTTCTACTGAGGCATTTTGAAGTTTAATGCACTTAAAGAAGCGGTTCAAAGTTGCTGCCCACAATATTTCTTTGGGTTCTGTATCAAAGCAGGGAGCTGGGCCTGGAAGTCAGGATTAGCAGGCTAAACACACCCCCCCTGCTCTCTTTTCCATGACTAGAGATTTCCCCAAATCAAATTACTGGCTTCTGCAGTCCCAGCTTCCGAGTCTGATAGTTGTGGTGACTTCCAGTTATTTAGGAAGGACCTTTCTCCTTTTTAGAAACTGGAAAGCAAAACCAGCACAGACAGGCAGCCAGCATTCCCACTACGAAGTCTTCCCTCCTCCTGCTCAGATTAAACCGTCACCATAACTAAGCAACAGAAACAAGCAGATTGAAAAGCAAAAGCTATGTGATGCTTGATGTCTTGTAATGTGTTAACAAGCCCCAAATTTACGCTGTCAATAAGAAACCCCACGGAAAAGTGGAAGTAATTCTAACCAGGGGAGTGTCTCCCACCCTGCTGCTCTGGCTTTCACTTCTAATTTTGGCAAACAAAGTAAACATGGAAAACACAGTGTTTGTGCAAATTTCTCTTACAGAAAATAGGGCTTATTTTGAGCCTCTTTTGAATTTGCGTTTTAGGCTGTGATTGCTCAACAAAGGGAAAGTGTTTTATTGAGATCTAGGCTGAAAAGGAATTGCGGTTTGCCCACAAAATAAACGGAACGGTTATCTTCTCATCTCCGATCAGTTTTGATTTGAATTAATATGCCACTTGAGTGTTCAAATCCCTTGGGTTGCCTAAGAAATGATACACTAAGTTTATGTGAACTGTTTCTGCTCTGCTCTAGAGCTGCCACTGTTCTGGAGCTGCAGATGCATCTTGGGGTACCGTGGGGCTGGCGCTCTCAGGATGCCCACTCTGAGAGTGACCCGGGCTGGGTTGAGAAACTCAGAGCAAAATAGTCATTTGTCCTCTGTGTTAATCTGTTTTCTGAGCAGAGTTTTCTGCTCCTTTTTTTCCTGTTATCACGCAAGCATTCATTGGAGGTTTACAGGTTAGGAAACTGATGCGCTTTATTGCCAGAGCAGGAACATGGTGCCTGTAGAGGCACTCTTCAATTTCTGCAATCTTTGCTGCTATCGGTCCTAGAAGCAATTGGAAAGGGAGAGAAACTGGAGGAGGTAGAGAGGGACCATCCAGTTTGCAGTGCCACGAATGAAATGTTATAAAAAAATGCCTGCCAACTGAGAGACTTTATTATCAGGGAGCTGTCAATCAGTGGCAGAAAAGTAAGACGGAGAGGGAAGAAGAAACAATTTTGAAAAAGAAAAAAAAGCAGCGCACAAGTCATTTTATGAAACCCTCATTTTAAGTAACGTTTGCTAAATTACTTGCTTTTTTTCTCAAGCCTGAAGAAAAAAACTTTGGTTCTTTTCCTTACCTTGATTCTGAGTTCTGGAGTGTGTTAACAGTTTTAGTTAAGGGAGGAGAGAGAGATGTGCCTGTAGATACGTATACAGTGATAGATGTATCCCAACGCCATAGCAGTCGCCGTTGCATCCCGCAGTCAAACAGGACTGCCCCTGAGCTAATGGACCTGTGGAGTTCAGTGGCTGGAAGGAATGATAAATATTCAGGTCTTACCTTTAATACAAAAGTCTATGAACAGAGATGACATTTCCTGTGTGTTCTCTGCACGTTCAGCTCTTCCTTGTATTAATGTAAATAGAAAAAGAGCTTGGATCTGGGAGAGAGCTGACCTCACCATCTGCCCTTCCTTTTTTTCAGTGCTTATTCCAGGCTCTGAAATTGCTTGGTTTGAATGTCAGGAGTGCAATAATACCCTTTGATATTAATCATCACAGGTGCATGGGAAATAAAAAGAGGGAAGGCATCAGAGTGAAATAAAAATGCAAACTAAGCTTGCACATATTTTGACTTGTCTAAGGTTATTAGGTCTAACCTCCAGTGCTGTCCTGCATGTTATCTGCATGCAAATCCTAACCTACTTTCCGCTGCTTACAAGCTTTCCTGCCTCCACTAGGAAATTGTGTGGTGGGTTTCTGCGTTCACTGCTGAGCTTTAATTGACTTTTTTTTTACTTCTGCCACCCACCCTATGGGGGCGCAGAGCAGGATCAGGGTATTGTATTTCAGTGTCCTGTTGGCACTGCTAACTTAAAACCAGGAAACAAGACTTGCTTTCCAGGGGCTTTTCCCATTTCTTGTGGCAGAACAGGGTAGCTTTTGTGAATTTCCCGTTTCCCTCCGTTTCCCCTTGTCTCTCTTTAAGCAAAGAGCAGCAGCGCAACTTCTGGGGCCTTTGAGTTTGCAGATGTACCAGTGTGTGTTTGTTTTTATTTGCAGAGGTTTGCAATCCCTGCAGTTTGTTTTGGGGTTCCTGACTTCAAAGGTCTTGGAACGAATCATTACAGGCGTTCCAGCTGCAGAACTGTGCAAAGGCACACTCATATGGCAATGCAATGTCATCAGTTGGCCCTTACTGGAAAAACTGAGGCTGGGTTGTGTAGTATTGTATGTGGGTTTAGTCCATAAACCTTTATTATACTATCTGAGACAGAGAATTCTAATTAGGTGGGCCTTAGGACAGAGAGGCTTTCCACTTTCTTGTCTCTGTTGTTTTTTTTTTTAATGTTCTTTTTAAAAATGATTGCAATATTTTCAGGATCCCTGGACAGTCACTGTGGTCTGATGGGTTTGTCCTTGTTTTCAAGACCTTGTACAATTTATCTCCTGTTAATCCTTGCTCTCTCACCTTTCCCCAGCCTGCACAACTTTGTTCTGTGTGACTCTTCTCCCTTCATCCAAATGCTTTTCATAGGAAAACCCTCTGACTGTCTTTTACCACTCTGCCTGTTTTTTTTAACAGCTCTTGCTTATAATTGTTTTTCAGGAGGTGATGGGACCCTCTTGAGCAGGGAGCTGAATAAAAGACACCCTGCGGAGGAAAAGAAGCAGAAAAATATGGTGCTAAATGAAAAGGTATTCAGAACCACTCTGTTACGGGACTGCTTTTTCTCTGTGGCTCTAGATGGTGTCTGTTTTACAGCTGTGGTAAAACCTTAATCAGGTGGCTCTTATTGGTTGCCTTATTCAGATTGCAGGGCACAGAATATATCCTCAAACAACAGTTTCACCTGGAAAGCTCCAAGCTCTCTGGGAAAGGACAAGAGACACAAACTCCTCCATTTCTGCATTCTGAAACGTCGGTGGCAACAGCGAGGTCAGTTTTTCTCCTTGTTGCATTTATCAGTGGGATTTTGGGGTGGGAGTCTGGATATAAGTTCCTGAAGAAAGCAATAAAGCAGAAAGCATTTGGGAGAGACGGTGGACAGAAGTAATTCATATTTCGTGTTCGTATTGCAAGACTGGGAAGGAATGAAAGAAATCTTGAAACAAAATGTTGCAATTGCTTTTTCAAGGCTCTGTAAAGCTTCAGTTCTGTGTAGATCCTGAGGAGGTTAGATCGGTTCTTTTATTTAATCCAATCAAATTCGTTCTGGGTCTTGATTTTCTAGCACAGTATGAAAAGTGTCTGATGATTCTGATACAAGACTGTTATTATCTAATTGCTTTTCCATAAGGCTTTCACCTGATAATTTGGATATTGTTGCAGCTATTGAAACCTGATAATTCTTCTATACTGAAATCTGCCCATATTTATTATTACTTGTATTATGGGAACAGCTTAAGGCTCAGGGTGAGATCAGGTCCTCAGTAATGATTACTGTTGCAGGCACACCGTGAGACATCCAGAAAACTTGGGCAAGAGAAGGGAAGGGAGGGAGTGTGTTGAGGAGGAAGAACACCAGGGGCTCTTACAAGGCAACTCTAAAACTCAAGCAGAGTCTGAGAGGACCCTGCTTCCTGCTGCAATACTAAAAATAACAGCTAGTATTTCATACTAAGCACTACACAGTAGGTGTATTTGGGTTGGATTTTTTTAAAAGCCTCTTTACCTGTGAATCTGTCCTGGGCTTTCCACAACCTGGCAAGGTGGTATCTGGAGGTCTTTTCCAACTTCATGTGACGCTCTGAAATGCAGCAGTGGTTTAGCATTTAGTAGAAGTTAAAAATAACATATTGGTAGACAAGAGACTCTTAAGTTATTTTTTCTCTCCTATCTTGCTGCTTCTGTCTGAATGATTCAGGAAATGTCTTTCCCTGGAGGTGGACAGGCACTGTGTGTAGAGACTGGCCACGACTCCTGCAGAACCAATGAAGTAAAATATAATGTACAGCCCCCCAAAAAGGGGAGATGTAAATCTCCATCCAGATCCTAATAAAGACAATAAACTCACTTTCCCTCAGCTTCAGCACAGCAGCTGACAGGCACCGTGGGTGTCTGCAGTGGTGCGAGGAGAAGGAGCGATGGGCACTCCGGGAGCTCCTCTGGTGATACAGTTATTACATGCTCAGTTACCGATCACAGATTTCTCTGAATCCCATGGCTTATCTGTAATTTCCACTTGCTCTTATGGTCTAACAGCCAGTGTCTCTTTATTCATGTGTCTGTGTCACTTCTCTCCAGGAAGCGGTTAATCACTTACCAGTTTCTCTGGAAGACAGAGAGGGTTTGCTCTCACAGTGGCCTGTTGCGTGCTTTGCCTCCCTGCTGAGCTGCCATCCAGAAAAATATTAGGGCAAAATAGGAATTCTCCAGGGAAGCTTTCTTACCCCTGTGTAACATGCATCAGCTGGTTTAGACACCTGAAAAGTAACCCTCATCTTAAAAATGCCATCAACAGAGGAAGGATGCTGTCAGGAGAACTGATGTTAGAGGTCACATTTGTCAGTCAAGGACACTAGGCCAGGCAGAGAGGGAGCAAGTCCTTACGCAGGTGTCTACAAGGCCAAATTCTGAATGAGTGCAACCTGGCAAATCACCACTAAATGAATGCAAATTACACTGGATTAATCTAAATCTCTGGAAGTAAGTTAGCCTGTATCAGCCAATGTTTAGTGCACCTGATTTGATGCTGAACAAACTACTAGTGGGGAGCAAGGGGGCTCCTGAAACATTATAAAATCCCCTAGAGGAAAATGACTTTTTTTTCAATAAGAAAGTTTTTAACCCTCTTGTAGAATTTTACAATGGATTATTTCCTGAGGTTAGAGACTTGTCTGGAGCAATCCTGAGAACCGATCTCAGTCTGTTCTTTAAGGGTTATTTTCAACCCCCTCTATCAAGGACTGTGTTAAGGTATTCAGGACAATTGGCAACCTTTGATAGCCCTTTGCTTATCTGTGAGGTGAGGTTGTCACAAGGGGAAACAGCAGTTGGGTGCCTTTTCCTTGGCTGCTTCTACATCTCCTTGAGCCAGGCACGGAGCCTGGCAGCGGTGTTCAGAGAGAAGCATGAGGAGGAGGATGGAGGAGGGAAGAGGTGGTTGACTCCCTCCAAGTGGAGGAGGGTGTTGTGTGCGAAGGAAAGGGAGAAGAAAGCAAGCCAGCCCTAACCCAGGCAGGAAGCAATTGTAGAATCATCATAGAATCTTAGAATACCAGGTTGGAAGGAACTTTGAGGATCATCTGGTCCAACGTTTCTTGGCAAAAGCACAGTCTAGACAAGATGGCCCAGCAGCCTGTCCAGCTGAGTCTTCAAAATGTCCAGTGTTGGGGAATTCACCGCTTCCCTGGGGAGATTATTCCAATGGCTGATTGTTCTCAGTGTGAAAATGAGAGAATTGTGGAATGGATCTGTCGTTAGGCTGGAACCTGTCCAGAGCACCGTACACGTTTAGATAAAACTAATGTGACAGCTAGGCGTTTCTAGACAAGAACTGGTCTGGCCAGATTTAATAAGAAAAGTAATACTTAGTGTGAAGCTAATATGACTTCAGCCTATGAAAGAGACACCCAACCTATGTAGGCCTGTAGGATAAATGTGTAAAACTGTTACAGCTGTCCACAGCATTGTACGCGCTGCTCACGCTCTGACAGCCACGATTATTTATTGTTTGTCTTAACACCAGCACCTAGAGGCTTCCACCGAGATCTGGGCCCTAGAATTTACTGTCTGCCCAGCCAAGGGGGGCTGGCAGTGGCCAAGGAGGCTGTTGGGGAACTGAGACCTGGAGTGGCTTCTGGCACCGGGTGTTTTTTAATGGGAGAACAGTCAGTGTTCACCAGGTCAGGCAGAGCACGCTGCGCCCCGATGGGCAGCTCAGCTCTCGCTACGCACACGGCAGAGTCTCCCATTAGCTGTTGGCACAGTAAGGGTCCGTGATGGGGATGGAGGGGCTGTGTACTAGAGAGCAAAATGCTGCACCCAGCTGTTAGCCCGAGACCTCAGGCTTAGCCGGGGAGGCAGGTGGGGGCACTGACTGCAGAGATCTTGAGCTACAACCAAATGTTGTGGTCGTGAGAAGTGGCAACAAGAAGAGTCTTCCTATCCGATGTCAACGATTTGTGCAGACCCTCGTATCTGTCTCAGAAATCAAGTGCAAAGCTGCCAAAACCCCTGTCTCTGTGCGTGGAACCCCGACAGATTTCTCAAAGCGAATTTTTAATTTGTACCTTTCTCCATAATATTCACCCCAAAAATGTCAGGCTTTTCCCTACTACACAGTAAAGATTTAGCAGCATAAGGCTGGAGGGGAGTCCTCGTGTTACTGAGACTTTAACAAATTATACTACAGAACATTAACTGGTATGCCATGAAGTATTATCATAATTAATTACAACTAAACTGCAGTTGTCAAATAAATGAACGAAGTACATTTCATGATGCATTATCCCTGCTCTTTTATTGTTTGTCCTCTTGCTTGTTAAGCTAAAAATAATCAGTCATTTGCAGCTGGGCTTCTTGTTATTAGAGTGAAAGTTCCATTGCAGTCATGGAGTTGTAGGGAGACTCATGTGTGCACGTATCTAAAATGAATGTACTAACAAATAGGAAATTATTAATGAAAAAAAACTCAAATTATAGTAACATCGAGGTCAGGGTGTCTTTCTTCTTTGGCCTTTATGCAATAATGGAGAACAAAAGAGTGTTAAAATTGGCAAGAAAAACTTGTACTATTTTGTACTATTTTATGTCCACTTTTGTCAGAGGTAAAAAAATATTTACAAAAAATTATGGGAAGCGTATGGATGGCACGTAAGGAAGAGCAGCAATAATAAAATAGGCCTCTCAGGTGCTATATGAGACCTTCCTTCAGATGAAGGAGACAAGATCTTTGCAGATAATGTATAGAATGACTTTCCCAAGGTCTTCTGAGCATGATCTTCAGCTTCCAAATATTGGCAAAGCTTCACTGAAGAGGCTGGGAGTCATCTGATTTACTCCACTTAGAGCTCATCCAGCAATTGTAAATAGCTGGGGGAAAAGTTATGCCTTGTTTTAGTCAATTCGGTGGAAATCATCAGGCAGCTAAGTCCCTTTCCATGGGTGTGATTGAGTTCATCTTGTTAAAAATGGCCTCATTAGCTTCTAAAGCAAAAATTGATTGTCTGAGCGCTAACCTGACAGAGCAGGAGGTTGTCGTGCACAGAAATTTTCAAGCTAGATGCATGAAAACCGTGGTTTTGAGTGTGTGCAACCATGTGAATGTACACAGAGCTAGCAGGCACGCACAAATAGTGGATGTGCCTTCACAGATAGTTGCCTAAGCATGTAATATAAGGTTATGCAGCTATACGTGCCATTGTACACACTTGACTAGAAATATCTGGCCTGTGGCAGGACGGAGATTGTGACAAAAATGACAGTAAGATTCACTGGAGCTACTACCAGAGTGGGATTCGTCTGTGCTGGCTGAAAACCCAATCCCGAGTCTCAGGGTGTGCAGAAGCTGCTCGAGACCCCAGTCCTGCCCAGTGCTCCAGCTACTCTCACACTAACGTACTGCCTCAGGAAAAAGGAGGGACATACTTAGCCCTGTTCCTGTTTCCAGGACAGTAAATACCCTCAGCTGAACAGTCTCTCTCTGACCTCAGACACTGGTACGACTCCTCAGACAGGTCCAGAGACGAGCTGGGGATCGGTGACTGATGCTCTGCCCCTCTTGAGCAGGGAGCAAGGAGACTTTGCTGCTTCTCTTGTTGCTTAATGTCACTAGGTGGGCGCTGTAATTTTCTGCAAGGCAGATGCTCCTGTCAGTTGTGTTGTTTCCTTGCCAAGATGCATGTTACCTCTGGGAGCCCTTAGGGGTACATTTACCAGAGATAATTAATTAACAGCCTTCTGTAGGCGTGCTGGAGGTTCGTGTAACAAGTGTGCCTTGAAACAAGATGTTGGATTTCAACAGCCGTTGGTAAACAATATGCAGGTTCAAACTCTTGGCCACATCTTTCACTGATACTAATCAGAAAAGAGTCAAATTGTGCCAATTTACCCGATTGCAAGGACCTAGCTCCTTCTATCTTTCCTCTTCTTTCATATTTGCTGTCTCTCCACTAGGTGTAGAAAATCTGTTCTTTCATGCATACCAAAGACTGAAATCTTTAACCACTCCCTGTCAGCATGATTGCACATTGATGGTTCATCATCTTTCATATAATAGAATTAGGTCTCATTAAAATAATTTCTTCCCCTGTGAGCCAGACTTGTTCAGTCTCCTACTGTCTCCCCAAATTGCCCCTTGTTCTAATTAACAAAATCTACCCTTTGCATCCATTCCCTCTTCCTTGGAAGACAAGGAGGAGAAAGATGGGAAGGATCAGTTGCCGTGAATATCACTTGCCACTTTAAGGAGGAAACCATTGCCAACTGTTTGAATACCCTCTTGTTTTAGCAATGATGGCCCTGTTGCGTTATAATTATCCATGGCCTTCCATGCCACTCCACTCGGGGTCATGGATCATAGCTTTGGAGCAAGACAACCTATTCAGCAGAAAGGTCAATCAGCTAGTAGAAGCTATTTCCTTTTCTGTTCAGCTCAAGGTAAAAGAAAGTGTGAGGTGGTCTGCATTTCAATGAACTCCATGCTGAGAGCTGTTTCAGCAATTGCAGCTGTGCTACAGAAAACTGCCTTTTTCATTCTCAGAGTTGTGGAGGTGCTTATGGGCAAAACCAGATAGAATCAAATACGGACTTTGTGAAAACTTCCAGTGACACAAGGGAAAACTTCAGGCAAACCTTTGCTTTGGGGTTTTTGGGAACTGCTTGTGTACTGCGTTAGCGTAGATTCTCTTTTAATTCACCTTCATTCCTCTGAGTGACCAAAACGAGGGGAAAAAAGGAAGTAATATTGCTTTTTTTTTTTTTTTAACCCGTAATTTTCTATGGAGAAATATACTTGTCTTATGGTATGGACTTGATTCTCTCATTTTCCTATCACTCTTGCTTGGGGCTGCCTGCACTCAGGCTCGCAGCCTGAACAAGAGGATTACAATATTATTCAGAGAACAGCAACAGCTGACTGGGACTGCTAGTTTTTAACCACTGACCAGCTCTACTGGGGAGTCATGACTTGTCCCAGTTGACTAAACTGAGGATTGAATCTTGAACTTCAGTATCCCAACTCGGTATGTTTAATATCCAACCATCAGATGCTTACCGGTTTCAGGAATCTTTTTCTCAGACAGGAGTTCAGGTACACTATATCAATAAGGATACTGAGACACCAGGAATTTGTGGCTCAGTACGCTGCCAGTCGGCATCAAGTCCAGTATTATACCTGGATCTGCTTATGCTATGCATCCCCTGATAAGCAGCAGACAGAACTACTATGGCTGCTTTCTCGTGCCTGCGTGGTGCTCGCTGATTATACTAAAATCCCCATGATCTCCTCTGCCCATCTCACATCAAAGGTCCAAAAATGCAGGACACACTGCTGACTCAAAATGAGAGCCACGGGAAAACTAATGATGTGGGATCAATTTCTTTAGCGTTAGTGACGTTTTTGTATCGCCTCACAGCTGGGTGACTCTGCCTTTTTGATATAAATAATCTGCCACAATAAAAATGAAAGCAAGCCAGATTCACTGGGAGAAGACTTAGGATGCAAACTACGTTGAAGTTTAATGGACAGGAACAATCTGGGGAATGTAAGAAGGAGCTTTGTGTTTGATGAATGGGATGGAGAATCAGGACTCCTGGGTTCTCTTCCCAGCTCAGGCCGTGAGCTGCTGAGGCAGTGCAATAGTCTAACTGTTTTGGGCTCTCACTTCCTCCCAAACTTTCTGCATGACTTTAAATAACTAATTTAACTATGGTCTCTCTCTAAAGTAGAAACAATTGCAGAACTTGAGCCTTGTGATTCATCAAAGTCAGTAAAGTGCCTTTCAAATGAAGCATTAAAGTCAGAACATCGTATCTAGGCCTCTTCCAGATGCTCTGTCTCAATGCTTTTAGAGTCCAGATGGCATGTTGGTTAAAAACAAAAACGTTTGAGGAGACTATGGACATGTAAAATAGTTTTATTTTAATAGTAGCTTAGAAGGCCTGAGGGAAAGCCAAGACTGTGAAAGATCGAGAAGCACCAGTGGATGGGGCATGGTGTCAATGTGGAGGTTAACCTCAAGGAGGAGAGCTGTGTCTTGAGAGAAGTAAATCCTCACCTTCAAGGATTTTCCCTAAAGTTAGTCACTGAGCTGCAAACACATAGATAGGAGCACAGTTGAAGCAGGTTTTTGGTAATCCAGGAGCCCCAAGCTTGATGTTATTCAGGATGACTGTTGTGTTCTCGGCATCTCTGTAAACTCACCCAGCCCAGATGTACCACAGCTGAGAACCTGAACTCCCTTTGGCTTTGGACTTTTCCCTGATGGCCTGAAAGGTGCACAGCAGTTATACCTTCCTCTGCTAATGTTAGCTAGGAAAATATGGGACTGGAACTGGTTGAGGATGGGTTTGTTACTCTCTGTATGCCTTCTTCCCTCGCTTCCCTTGCCATGCTGCCATAAGGCTTGATGTGAAGGGGCAGAAAATGCAGCTGGGCTCTGCCTGCCACAGGATTCATTTATTTTCATAAAGGAGTCAAATTTTCATCGCTACATTTTCATCTACAAACCATCAATATTTCAGGGCAATGGCAAAGCCCAGAGTGGGGGAGGAGAGCTCCCTCGGTCTCAAGGCTCTTTTCATAGTTAAAAGTTCACCGCAGAAAATTTGATGCTTAATAAATTGGAGCCTTCTCTGCTTTAAATCATTTTTACAGCAATTGCAGAAGAAAATATAATTATTACAAACTGGTCATTTGTTACTGAGAAATCTCATTAAATTGACTTCATGCTGGAAGCTTTGGTGGGGGATGGGAGGGTGGAAGAGGCAAAGACCTGACAGAGGGGTGGGAGAGAAGTCTCTTAATTACAGATTGATTATTTCTTGTGATTGAATGTAGAACATAATCAGCTCATCCTTTCTAGCGGGGCAGATGGGAGCTACAGGGACCTTTTTGTCTTCCTTGACCTGCTAGTGTGGCATGCTAATGGCCTGGGGATGCAGGGAATAGCCGGTACCGCTGGAGATCTTGCAGAAGCGCGTTTAGATGAAGTCATGGATCAGGGCTGCTTCTCTCCCCTGGGAGTCAGCCTGGGCCAGCAATTTAATGCAGTGTTGTCTCATCATCGTATCTTGATTTCGCACAGAACTAATCCCATAGCTCTTGTGCACCTCAACCGCGCTACTTTGCAGCTGAGCAGGGAAGATGCTTGGATAGCCATATCCAAGAGAGCTTTGAGTCCGCTGGCTCAGATACTGCCTGCAGTATCCAGGCTCGTCTGAGAGGTTGGGAAAGCGATGCTCTCCTTTGCCTGTGCCGAGCTCCTTGCTAACATGGAACTTCTTCCATCTCAGCCATGCTCACAGCAGCATGTGTGTACGTATGTGTGTATGCAGATTAAACAAATATACAAGACAACAGTGCTCTGAAACGGGGGGGGGTGTGATTTAAGGTGGAGCCTCTCAACCGGGAAAGCCACGTAAATTAAGGTTTCTCTATCATTTCTGAGAAAGGGATCTGCAACCACAACGTGCAGAAATCACAAGGGGAAACAATTGCTGCAAAAGGGGGATGTGATTTTATTTTTTTTTTTAAACGTTCTTTTAAAGGAGAAGAATATTGTGTGTTTTGACATCCAAATGGAACAATTGTTTTTGTAAAATGATTTTTCTCTAGTTTTAGACCTTTTTAGTGATTTCTCATCTCTGATCCTTAAAGAAAAAAATTGCTGAAGTATGACAAAATGATAGACCATAATGATCTAATCATGTGTGGTGTGTTTCTGAGAAAGAACAAAAAGAGCAAGAATCTCTGCTAGGATTTTAAGAAAATGATTCCTGGACATGTAGATTGTCTTTTATCGGCATTAAGAACAATAGCACTTACCCAGTGTATTTTCCTCCAAGAAAATCATAAAACTTTTTTGCAATCCTGGGTGAAGAAGGTTTTTCAAATATTGGAATATTTATGTAATGGTAAAACCAAATATTAGAGGAATAAACTTTTTTTGTCCATTTACCAATACATGCTTAGGATCTTGGGCAACAAAGCCCCAATAAAAAATTAATAGCAGCTGAAGCACTCAGCCAGCCCCAAGGGAGCCATTATCTTTCATTCATGGGTTAACAGTAAATTTTGCTTAACTATGAATAGCAGGGAAAAATAATAAGTTCAGAAAAAAAGATCAACAGTAATTGTAGTGACAAAAATAAAGATTTGGCAGCTCTGAATTTTTTACAGATAATTCTGTTGATTGAAACTGTTCCCTTAACTCACCCTGATTTTGCAAATATTTCCTGATGTGTTTTAAAATTGTTTTTCTTCTGTTTCTGGCTACATCTCACAAGAAAACTGAAATGTCACCTAGCTTTGGCATTTAACTTCTTGCCCCATTTTACATCTGAAGCAGCCGAAATAGAGAAGTAACTTGCCCAGTATCACAGAAAAAGGAGCATGTGAAATCAGGGGGGAAAAAAAACAAAACAAACAAAAAAAAACCCAACCAAAAAACCCCCTAAAAAATTCCCAGCCAACCAAAGCCAGAACTCCTGGATTCTGGTCAAAAGAAAGGATTGTGTATTTCGAGGATTTGTATTAGCCCTGGGGGCACATGCAGTGCTGCTGGAAGTTGTTTGAGAAATGCATCTGCCGGTTTGAAATGTTCTTGCCAGTTAGTCAGGAGTTGATGATCAGTGAGGTTTGGATGGGCAGGTATTTTGTAGTGGTGGTGATTTATCACTCTTGTTTAGAAAGTGAAATAGGCCTTTAAGGCATAGGAAAATACACCTTTTTCTGAGCCTTTCCGAACTTGAGTTTATAAGCTTATCTAACGCTGTTGCAGAGCTGTTCTATGAATGATGGCATTTTGACTCGTGGTGCTGAGATGGGAGAGATCCTGCACCTGGCCGAGGAAATGGGCCACTCGTTTGCTTACGTATCCATGGGAGAACCAGCAGTGGGACAGTGGTGAACTTGATGCGCATCACTGCGTCACTTGACTGCGCGTCCTTTCAGCAATATTACTTTGTACAGCTCCGTTCCTGGAGGCAGGGGAAAGCTGCTTCCCAAAGCAGTTAGGGCTGCAAGTGAGTGAGCCAGGTCTTCCTCTGCGCTGCCAAATCTTGCAAATCTCCTCTCGCCAAAATTAACAGCTTCCAGCCTTGGCCTGACTTCATGCCAAGTGGATAGCTTGCAGGATCCTGCCTGATTTCATGCAGGACTCGGCACAGGGCAATCTGTTGAATGAGAGGGGGGTCTGAATTACTTCCAAGCAACAGAACGTGGGCTGGGTAAACAGCTCCTAAATGTTAAAACTATTTTGGGGATCAGTTCAGGCCATGAAACCCAGATAGACTCTCAGGGGGAATCTTGGAGGCTCTTCATACCAGTAAAGAAAGGGGAAGGCTGCAGTCCTGATTTCTCTGAATGACAAAAAAAAAAAAAAAAAAAAGGCAAAAAATCTTTACCTTGTAATTACAAAATTAGCAAACCAAGAAAGAACAAAAATCTTTCTTGGAAAACAAAGTCTGGAGAGCACCAGCCTTCCCAACAGCCCCACACAACTGGACACAATAGGTCATCTGGATGGCAGAGTTCATGCAGACCAATAATGCAGCGTACCAAAAAAAGAAATATAAAAGGTCCTGCCTGCCCCCCAGAACATTGGCATGCAGTCTGTGTTTCCTGTATCAGCACTTATGCTACAGCCATCATAGCAGGGGAACGTGTGTCAAAGCAGTCATGTTTGTGTGCTCTGATCCGCGTACTGCTCTGTCTGTTGTCTGATGTTCAAGTTTCATCTCAGCTGTGACAATCCTATCTGATCATTAATAATACAATAATGAAATAGCGACTGGAGAGACACTTGGATAATCATCTGAGCAAAGGCTCATTAGTGCTGCAGAACAATCACTGCCGTGTAATAACAGATCCCAGGAAATTTCAATTAAAGCTGGAACTCGGTTGCAATTTCATTTTATTTCCAGCCAGACAGCGGATGGTGTAATTGCAATCAGCCAACGCAATGCAAGCTCCTCTAACTCAAATCTTCCCATGGGGCAGGAGGTGGGCTGCCTGTCTGGATTCTGTTTTTCCGTGCATTTCATTTCACTTCTACCTTTGCAGGGCAAACAGAAAAGGATGTTGTTCCCTGCAACAGCGTACCATCTTCTGCTGCCATGCTGATCTGCCTGACTTGGGACGTTGTATTGAAGGAAAGCTTTTCTAACACTCTGATGCTCCATGTGGAAGAGTGGACACATACTTGTCGTTGCACAGGGTTAGAGTCAGGGAGCAGAGACAGAGGGAAGATTTTTAGCGAGAGCCAGGTTTGCTGCACGCTAAAGTCTAGAATTTGGCCCAAAATATATTTGTGCTTAGGGACGGAATAGGTTTTGCACTCAGTCCCTTGATTCTTTCCACTGTGGTGAAGCACAGAAAGCAGCGGTCGACTGCGCTTGCTCCATCAGAGGAGCTGCCCTTTCAGTTGTCCTTATGCTGTTCTGACAGCACTTGTTTCCTGTAGGGTGGGATGTCAGCCTGCCTGGCTGCCCTGCACTCCACCTAGATCTTTGTACTTCGTCCTTGAGCAGGATGGCCGTGTGTCCTCACTGATATAAAGCAGAGGTCCCAAAACCTTTTGTCCATTCAGACCTGTGGTATTTTGCATGGATATTAGCTGGCAAAACTCCAACATGAGTAATTGCATCTTGCCATCTAATTAAAATTTTGTCTGTGCTTTCAAATAGATGTTGTATTCTCCTTCATTTCCTTGCCTAACCCCTTTTATCATGTCCTTGTGTGCTGTTTTAACCAGCTGCTATGCTCCACCCTGGGAAATGGATAGGTGGTGTGAGCTAGGTGTGTATATATGTTTATATGCTGCCCGAAGAGTGGATTTTAGTGGTAAGGAATATGGTTATTGTCCACAGGCAGAGTCTAGACAGAAGTTCATGAGGGCTGAATGCAAAGAACTCTGATGACTGATGAAAGCACAGGTTTCTCTCTCCTGCCACGACAACCCATGGCTCTCAGCAGCTCTTGTCTTCCTCCAGGAGTGGCCAGTACTCTCACCTCTGCAACTTAGCCCTTCGTGCCACAGGGGTGCTATTTTTAAAGGTCCCTTGTCTTCCCGGAGCATGCTGCCAGCACTATGTACTG
The DNA here is from genome assembly GCF_964106895.1 of Numenius arquata. Taxonomy (NCBI): domain Eukaryota; kingdom Metazoa; phylum Chordata; class Aves; order Charadriiformes; family Scolopacidae; genus Numenius; species Numenius arquata. The sequence goes on from NC_133597.1 coordinate 3,003,655, forward strand.
GCTGCCACAATGTCACTCGGTGCTCTGGAAGAAAAGGACTATGGAGGCAGCCACATGAGAAACATTGACTGTCCGACCCAGGGACTGAGACCGTGATTCACCGTTGAATCGGTAGCTGGAGGAGATTCACAGCAAACTTGGGGAGGAGGGGAAATCTCAGCAGTCACAGATACCTAGTTTTGCTTGCAGAGCTGATCATTTTATGCAAACACAATGTGCTCTCTTGCTAGAGGTCTACTTAGCAGTCACCTGTGGAGGCAGCTACTGTGAACATTTGGAGTAGAAAGTGGCTTTTGTTTTAATGGTTTATTAAAAATATTTTTTTTAAACTTACAATTTCCTGTAAGCAGAAAGATCTCTTAGTGGCACAGAACAGCAGGTCAATGTGCATGTAGCAGACAGCAATATTTAACTTTCTTCTTCTACACTTTGGCTTTTATCTGGAGATGCATAAAATTAAGTCTCTTGGCATCTCTTGCTCCCTGCTCTCCATAATCCGCAAGATAATTGTTTACATCTTCTGTTCTTTCCTTTAGTATTTGCTACCTTCCCTTTTTGAGATGAGCAAGTACCTACAGCCTAACCCAACCCAATCATTTTATTGTTGTTATGGAACTGGTGGAGGGATGAGCTAAAGCACGCTGAGGAAAGGTGTTTGCTCAGGGTTCCCCTGCACACCCATGTTGGAGATGGAGCCGAATCCCGGATCTCCTGGACCTCAAAAGGCTGAGAGACAGCCACAGGGAGCTGGTGTTTGTAGGAACTTGAGGGCTGTTATAGAGGAATGTTTCCGTAGAGGTGAGCCAGTGCATTCACTGAATTCTTGCGTTGTGCTCGAGAGGAAAATAATATTTTTTTTGTCGTCCTTCCCCAACCTCAATCCTTGCCAAAATCCCTTGGGGAGAATTCCTTCACAATCACAACTATCTCTATCAGCTGCACCCTCATCACCTGGAGGGAAATTCCATTCCAACTACAGATCTCTGTTATGATTCATTTCTGAGGTGCTGGTGCTGGACTCTTCCCAGTTGTTTCCACTCACATCTCTTACAACCTGTAGCTTTGCACCTTCATTCTCACGTGTGTTGGTCTCGACTGGTTGCAGACCTTTCAGCGGACGCAGAACCCACCAATGCCTTGTTTCCATCAGCTCTGCCAAGGTGTTGAGTGGCTCTGGCGCTCTCCCACCCGTTACTGTCCGAAAAGATGTAGGGGTGTGAGGCAACAAGAGGAGACAGGAGCGTGTGATAATTGAGAAGGAAACATACTGCAGGGAAGGGAGGGAACAGCCTGTGTTGGATGAAAGAAAGAGCATTCCAGAAAGTATGCTGACAGTAAGAAAAAAGGAGTTTCTGGCATAGCAGATTCATTGAGGCAGAGAGCGGGTGCCAGGGACATGTTGGGGAGTGAGACTGCGTTGGCTGAGGAGACCCGGACTCTGCCCCAGATCACCTTGGCATAGCTGGTGATGCAGGACTTCCCTGCTCTTTATGCTGCATCTCCTCGCTTCCCATGCCAGGTGAAGCGGTGTAAGTCCAACCTGGCTACTGAATCATATCTCCCTCTGACAGGTTTCTCCTCTTCTGTTTTGGCAGTGCTTATAGTGCCTGTCATGTCAATAAAGTATTTGCCCAATTTGAATTTATACGAGCGTTTGTGCAGGTTTATCCATGTGTAAGAGTATCTGCATGCGAGATCTATTTATTTCGAGAGGGACGTGCGAGCGTTTACCAATAGCCAGGAGTTATGAACAAGTCGGTACACCCATGCCCCCATACTGATCTTGTTCTGCTGATCCTCCTGTTGACTCGTAAAGCACCCAGCACACTGGTGCGACTGTTTCTTGTTGCCGTTTTTTGAATGTGACAGCAGGTTCCTGTTGCGCTCTACAGGTTGCTTAGCGCCTCTGAAAATCAAGACGTAGACAGTTGTTTTTCTAATTAGCTGCAGTTTTCCCCCCTTTATGTTTGATCTTGCTGTGGTCTGCTGATCAATAAGCTTAATGGAAAAAATGTGCTTTTTTGGCTTTGAGATTTTTCCTTCCTTTTTTTGAATTTATTTTTTGTGGGGGCTGGGGGAGAGAATTAAAGGAGAGAAGGCAAATTACCATGATTTTACCTGCCTTGTCACTTCTTCATTGAGATCTTAAGAATAAGGATGAGAAGGTATTTCTTGATCTGTCCCTTCATCTGCCAATATTTCTGTCTGCAGATGACTGATCCTTGGTCTCAGCCTCGTTGCAGGTTAATGGCATCTCCAGAATGGGGCTCTGCCTTCCTCAGAACCCAGCAATGAACTTGAAAGCCTGTATCCAGCATGGAAATAGGTCAAATCCAGATTTCCTTCTAGAACATGTGAATGCGTTAACGGAATTTACACCAGGGATAGATCTGTCTCAGCCATATGTCCCAGAGCTAACTTGCTTCCCTCCCACCTTTTGAGACTGCTAATGAAGCGATATCCCCTGCAGAGAAAGCAGTATGTTAAAATAGGATTGTCGCATCCCAAGAGAATGGGTGTTAGCAGCAGAACAGAAGGAGAGGGAAAGATAATGGAAATCAATGTGCGTCAGGACCTGATCTATGCTATTAAAATTGATAGGAGTTTTTCAGGGCCATGAAATTTGAAGTCCAGAACACGTTCAATCAAGTTTTCGAAATATCCAAGTTCATGAGTTTCTCTTGTGTTGCATTTTGTAGCTTCCGAACTTTCTCTGACACATCCTAATTTATTTTGATTAACCGCTGCAGAAGCTGGGGTAGCTCAGGAGTCTCTCTCCCCTTGGTTACCAGAGCATCCCGGCTGCCTGAATCCCATGAGCTGCTGGGGAGAGGAGGTGGGGCAGATCTGTCTTTAGCTCTGACTGTGATCTGGGGAGTAGAGTGAGGGGTAATGAAGGATAAGGACATTGCTGCTCAAACACAGGCACCATGCTTGTTAACTTCTAGATCACCCTGTCCTAATTATTATAATTAGTGATTTGATGAGGATCTGTTGACATAACGTTCCTCAGGGGAGAGTAGTGAGGAGGTTTGCCCAAGCCATGAAGCAACTAAGCGGTCTGCTACGAACACAATGTTTTCTACATCGAGTAGGGCAGGGCAAAGGTAAAGGCATGACTGATAATTGATAGCCTGATATGCCTGGACATTTTTCCAGCTGTAACCAGATACTAAAGGCAGCATCTCACCAGCTTGTGAGCCAGACCTGCATTAAAATCTTGATGATGATGAGGGTGAAGGAGATACTTGTATCCTTACCCAGAGCTATCACTGCTGGTGTGTGATGCAGTTTCTGTGATTTTAGAGTTTAACGGGAGCTTTGTTATGGTTACAATGAACATTGTGTCTCTCTGCTCCTGATGTAATTCAATCAAAAAAGGAACCAACAGGGAGGTGGGGAAAAAAAGACATAAATCCTTAAATTCCATATAAAAATAGATAAAAGCAACTGGCTTAAAGGATTTTATTGAGCCTTATTTAAGAACTTTTTTTTTTTAAAGGAGAAGAAAAGGAATTTAGCACACACAAACTCTTTTACCTTTCTTGTTAAAGGGTCATAAATTTTAAGTTCAGGTCCAGATCAGCGCCAGATTCAAAAGGTCACCAACAGGAGGGCAATAATCCGAATAGTAGAGGTGGGAAGGAAGGCCAGCCATGCAGTGTCGCCAGCATCCTCTAATCACATTTCCCTCTGCTTGCCAGATATCAAACAGAAAGGAACGTTTGAAATAATACATCCATTAAGATACCTTCAGTGCCTGTCAGATTTGCTCTAAGAGGATTGTGCTTATTACACAGTGGTAAGGTTTTTATATTCATAAAATTCCTTTGGAGCAAGCAAAATAGAGAGGTAGGAAGAAAACATGCCTCTTTCATGCCCTGGAATGGGGCTGGGTGAGCAATTAAAATTCTGCTCTGTGCTAGCCCTCAGCAAAGGGCACAGGCATGAACAGGTTGGTCTCTAGCTCTTTTAACTACTGTTCCTGCCTCGTTTGGGCATATCTGTGGGGAGAGAGACAAAACCCTCAAAGGGTGAGAAAAGAATATAACAGTGTCAGGAATGTGTGAGGCTGCAGTATTTGGGGTACTGGGGGTGAGCTGTGAGGAGGGACCACTCCTGGAATGATCTAGGGAATTGTTTCTTTGCTTTTTTTTGTTGTTTGGGGTTTTTTTGAGCTCTGATATCTCCTTGCCAAGGCTATGGGGTCTGGACAGGAGCTCTGCCCAGTTCCAGCCATCAGCCTGGTGGACAAGCAGGACTGTGCTCCTGTTCCTTGGTAATGGACCAGTGAGAGCAGTAGCAATGGGGAGAGAAGAGCTGCTTTCTGGGAGGACAGCTGGAGCAGCCGATGGCTCTAGCCTGTCTCCTACCTCTCAGCTTGCTCTGGTGCCATCTTCTGATGCTTCCCTCACTGATCCTTCCTCTCCACATCTTCAGCGACTACCTTGATTCTTGTGTGTAGTTTCAGATGCTCAGTCTTTGTCTTGACTTCAGAGGTTGGACTCTAACCTCAAAGCTTGCCCACCTGCATCCCTGTCCTGTACAATGCATCTCTCTGATGGTAGATGAGAAGAATTGTCCATATCACAGGTTAGGCAGATGTTCTCCCTGGCATTCTGAGATCCTTCAAAGAAAGATTCTAAAAGTGCTCTGTGTTTTTATTGTTACGAGCATGCACTAAAAAGATGAAAAGCTCTGAGGATGAAAAGCATTATAAAAAGGGGCTAAGCATTTCTTCTATAGATCAACGAAGACACCTTTTCCATGTGAATAACTCTGTTTCCCTGGGGGTCCCTGCCTCAGGGTTGTACCTCTGCCACTTTGGACAGAGACAGAAACCACCTCTGCCTTCCTCTTGCTTTTATTATTTCTATCAGAATCTGTCAACAGATGAGTGTTAACAGCCTACACAGGCAGGAGTTTTATTTAACTTAATGCTTTTTCCTCATCATCACCATTTTTCATTTAATCTTTCAAAGTCATAATTATCTAATATTAATGTTCTCATCATTATAATGTTCGCAAGAAGACAGCGGGTTTTTGTCCGCAGAGACAAGGATCTCTGAAATTAATATAATACTTGTTCAGGATTGATTTCAGCCTTATAGTTGCCCTCAGCCAGAGGGACCCATCTGTTTAAAAATATCGGATACTAATTACCCAAAGAGCCATTATTCAGCTGTAGGATTGAGTGAAGTTGTCCTTCATACGTCATACACACCTACATATCATTTCAGGCTTTATTGTTTTTATGTGTCTTAAAAACATTAAGAGATACTTTATATCCGTTCAGGACGGGAAGGAAGAGAGTGACTGTCTCTGGGAACTGAGATACGCAGAAATGGCATCCATTCTTCTTGCAATGAGATATTTGGGAAAATGGGCACCAGTGTTGTTCCTGCTTTCCTTCAGAGCTCTAAGATAAGGCGGTGGCCAGATTTGAAGATGGGTGACAATATATTAAAGAAAAAAGGTTTTGGCCTGTGGAGCTTTGGATATGCAGGATGAAGTTACCTTCTTGGTGTAGATGGTTCATAACTACAGAGCCTTAGTTGTGGGTCTGTAGTTTTGGGTCTTCGTTTTGTCTGTAGTTGTGGGTCTTTGTTTTAACTGCCCTGTGCTCCAAGAGCTGCAGAGAAAACTGGGTGCTAGATCTGTTGTTATGAGCTGACACAGGGAAATAAGCTGGTATAAAGAGGGGGAAGCAGAATGTGAGGTTTCTTTACCCTTTACTTTCTCCTGATACAAGTTAAAAATCCTTCCTAGAAAAAAAAAAAACACTACAACAAAACAACCCCCCAAAAAACCCTCACACAGAAAAAGTCGACTCCTGGCTAAATTTGACTCCAAATAGATACTTCGTATCTCCCTAAATTGCTCCTGTTTCTCCATATGGTGCTCAGCCCACACACTTTCCATGCTAACTCGGAGTGACGCATTGCTGGGAGATGTGAAACATGACAGCGGCAGGTATACGATGCAGGTCCATAAAGACCCCATTTCATTGGTTTGCAGCAGAGGAATAGCTAGCTTGGCTGCAGAAAACCTGTTTGATAGGAATATAGACCCGCATTAATGGTGGTATGACAAATCCTCTCCCTTTTGGGTTTGATTCATCAGAAGCCAAACACTTTCTATAAAATTTCATTGGATACTCTATAAAGATATAGGTAATAAATGTCACCTCTTACATGAAATAGTGAGTTATTTACTGGAAACTATGACATGAAAGCTGGGTCTATTTAAAACCTCATGACATAGTTAGCTCATCCATCCTAAGCATTTCAGGGTTTTCATAGGAAAAGAGCAGCATTAGAAATGAGGCAGATTTGTGCCAGAGGTTAGAATAGGGCCTGTGCACGGCTGTACTGACATGAGCTAAAGCAGTACAGGGACCTTGGCAGGTCCATGACTCGTGATTTCTGTGCTAGAATTTGCACAAAAGTGAATTTTAACCTCTGTGTCTAGAAATGGATGGGAGGGGGTAGTGCTTTGGAGTGTTTTGGGTTTTTTTTCTTTGTTTGGTTTTCTACTTCTTCCCTAAGAAGTTTTTTGTTGTTTTGTTTTTTTTTTAAATGGCTTTGTTGAAATTGTTTTGCAAGTGAACGTGCACACACATGAGATTAGGTGTGCTCACAGCCCTTCTTAGAACGTGTAAAAACATGGTTTTAGAGAAATTTTTGCTGTCAAAAATAATTTCTGTTGTGAAAGTTTTCTTGTATGTTACCAGTGTTTGACTCCCCCAAAATGTAAGAAGCCTCTTTCTCTTATTTTTCATCTCTGTTGTGTTCTCTGTATTGATGAAAAAGTATTCTACTCCAGGAAAAGATGTTTGATGAAAAAAATATTGACTTCCATGTTCCTTCTTGCACATAATCTCTCTTCTCTCTCACCCTCAAGGTCATGCAATAGCTTGCATTCACCAAAGTCAGTGGGGTTATGTAGGATTAAAGCAAAGGGGGGTGAAGTCAGAAGTTTTGCGTGGAGAGGTGTGCCTGTGGATGCTCAGATGCTCTGCTTCAGGACTGGGTGGTGCAAGTGCTCAGAAACATGCATCCCTGGTTGTCCCGTGAACTTCAGTAGCACTGTTCCTCATGCTGCCTTGGCTCATTTGCCAGCACAGGCAGACTTGTGATTTTTTTGTAGGCTGCTGGAAGGCTCCGCGCTCAGAATTTATTTGCTCTTGACAACCTTTGCTGTATTCCCTTCCAAATGCTGCTGTCAGGATTCCATGCTGATCATGTGATGTAGCCAAATATCCATCTTCTTGCCATTCCCCAGCACAGCAGGGTCAATAATTAAAGTTCTTTATTCTTATCCCTGACATAGCCCCATAGTGGAAGTAATTGGAGGCTCCCTCAGGCCACATGGAAGTCTGAAATGGATGCTGGTTCCATTAATTTTCTTCATGTGTCATCAAGACAGGTGCAGAATGAGCCTAATTAAGCTCAGAGGTTCAGAAAAAGGAAGGAGCTGATGTTTTTCTGCAGAAGGGAATTCACTATCAGCAGCATCTGATAGGTTTAGAGGGGAGAGAGCAAGAGAGAGGCAAGAAATGCTGGACAACTGGAAATTGCTTGCTGGTTTCAACTTCTTTCCCTCCTATCCTTGGCAATGTCAAAATCCCTCATGCCTGAAACTCCCACCAGGGTGACAGGGCTGCTTTTGAGTTTACAGCTGATTTTACTGCCGGTAGGGTGGGAAAGCAGCTTTTTGGCTTACCTCTTCCTTTCTGCTCATACTTCTCCTGGCATGGAAGAAATAGGACGAAGGCCAAGTTAGGGCAAGCTAGAAATGAGAGCTTTGAGGCTCCTAAAAAAGCTGGCCAGCTCCATCTTAAAAGGAAAATAACTGGATGAAGCTGTTCCAGGGAATAACTTCACTGTTTTAAGCCAGAATTCCCTCCAGGGCAGGGCAGGGTCTCGCTTTAAAGCCCTAGCTCTTTACATCCACTTACAAGCTTAAGGATGGAGACAAGCTTAAAAACAAGCTTAAGCCAGTTTTAAGTACATAATCAACTGTCAGTTTTTAAGAACAAAGCAGGCTCAGCCTATTTGTCCTGGAGGAGACACCCTCTCCCTCTGCCCGGGCAGAGGTGCTCCTAGAGCGTTGCTCCCCCCATGGCAGTGATGAGAACAGGGTCTTAGAGGTTGTTGGAGAGATCTCCTGTCCTGTAGTAGACTCTTCTTTGTCACAGTAACAGAAAGCAGTCCTTGTGTGACCCTGTCACTGTGTGAACCGAACCTCTCAAAAAGACATGTTGCAATGCAAATAGGTGGTGCTTTTTGATCGGACAAAGAGGAGCATCATCACTAGTGATGAAAGAGAAATTTGTTGCAGGTTCACGAGCTGTTCAGCAATGTGGATGTGCTGGAACAGCTCTCCCAGATCCCGGTTCCTGTGGGAACAGCTGCTCCCATTTCTCTGTTAGTTCAGAGCTCATGTTTGTTGTTGTAGCAGCCCTGGAAGAACAGCAGCAGCATCTCTCTAAACAGCCTGGCCACTGCAGGAGAGAACTATAGGATGCTTTCATATGAGTCCCTAATTAATGAGCCCATACAGAGAAGCAGCAAGTTAAAGTGCCCTCCCTAGCATTTTTTTCTGAGTCTATCAAGTCCCAAGAAACTCTTGAAATCCAGTCATTCGATGCGAATTCTTCTCTGTCTCTTTTGTGGGAGAGTTTTTTTAAGGCATAGTTGGTACAAAATCCTTAGTTAGCATTGAGATCCTCACAGTCCCCGTGCTGTCATCAAAGCAGAATATTATTCTAATCTTGGGAAGCCACAAGAAAAAAATTTGAAATTCTGGTGTTGTACAAGAGAAGTCCCCAAAGCTGTGGCTAGCCTTCCCTGTTGGAGTATGCAGCCATGCATCTCATCCAAACTGCTGTTCTGTTAGAGCGGTTGCAGCTCTTCTCTGGCCCACGCTGTGGAGATAAGACCATGGAATGGAGGGATCACATCTCGCTGCCATCCCATGGAAGCGGATGGTACACGCTTGGACTGCACACTACAGTCAGGAGATAGAAAACACCCCTCGTCTACAAGTGTAGTCAAATCCTACAGTCACTGTCTGGGAGTCTGGACATCTGGGGAAGGCAGGATGGTCTGTTTGTCCTGTTTTTGTGCTCTCTCCCAGGAGTTTGCCAATGACCACCACTGGAGACCAGGAGTGGGATAGATGCTTGTTTGTCTTTACCAAAAGAGCTGCTCTCGATGTTATTTGTTGATGATGTTAGCACAACTAGTCAACTGTAACCTCTGGACAGATAAAAACCTTGCTCAAGCAGCTGTCTAGGAAAAAGCAACAACGGAGGTGTTGCTAAATGCTTTTATTTCCTTCCCCTTAGTTGTTTGAAGATTCTTGCCAACTACAAGAATGAGGAAGGGGGAAAAGTTTAATTTGTGCTAAAATAACGTTCAGTATCTGAGTCTCAGTATATCTTACCAGCACAGATGTTCCTCTGTTGTTCACTCTCTCTTGAATGAATTTCAGAATTAAATTGGGAATTGGGTGATTCACAGCATTTAGAGCCTATTTTGTGAGGAAATGAGCAGGACTTTTCCAGGGCTGCGTGGGTTGAATTCACACCTTTGTCTTCGCTGCTGTTTCCTTAGGTAGCGCAGCGCACCAGCCGCTGCCAAATGTCCCTCTTTTCAGCGGCGTCCCTCTGCTGTGCCTGGCTTGCAGTCCTTCGAGTGGCTGCTGTCAGTCATCCCAATCCCTCCCTGAGCTGAAGAATCCCCACTCGCAGGCGTGCATGCACATGTGGCCCCCTCAACGGATGCTTTGCTTGATGAGTGCCAAAGTTTTGCTTTTCTGCTGCAATATTTCACTCCATTATTTTGTTTATTGCTCTCCAAATCTCACTGTGCACTGTGAGTTGTAGAATAGAGGCAGAGGGGGAGGAAACAGCTTAGCGCGCAGTGGAGCCGTGGCAAAGGCTTCGGTGGGAATGCAGGTCCCTACACTACGTTTCTGTACCCCAAGCTTAGCAAGCTGGCTTAATTCAACCGAGCCTTCTATCGCTTATTTCACGAGTGGAGAAGCTAAAACATACAAAGTGCCATTTCACAGATGCCCTTGTTTCTATCAGTTCTCAGCCCAAATCTGATCTCCCTTGGGTTTTGGCATGATCCCAAAGTGCTGATGCTGAAGCCACATCTGCACAGAGATCTCCCCTCCTGCTTTCCCCTCTGAGACTTCTTTTTTTTCTCCCTTTGCTAGGAATGACTGTGTTCCCTTCATGTCTCTGCATGGGTTAAAGCAGTGGGTTGCTTGTGTAATAAACACAAGGGACACGACACCGAACACATCTGCTTTTAACACCTTCAGCCTTACCCCTTTTAATTTAGATGTTCAGGGTAAGGGTAAAAAGTTTTCCCTTCTGAGCTCGTGATGTGGCTGAGCCGTTTAGGAATGTTTGCTGGCAGCGTGACGCCTTCGAGACAGGCATCGTGTTCAAAGATGCCAGATGAACTTTTGGTGGCCACAGATGGGATCAGAGACAAGAAATGTCATCAGGCACAGACCTTTTCCCGCTCCCCCCCGGGTGCTAAACGAAAAGTCCTGTTGTTCAAACCTGAGAGGTAACAGCAGGCCAGCCCTGGTCTCTGCTGAGGCAGTCTATTCTGAGCAGAGGCAGGACCGGTTCTGCCGAGCTGACTTTAGCTTTGCCCTTTTCACGTTGCATTTAGCTCAGCAGGGTTTTACATTTTTGTCACTTTTAGAGTGGCTTGTCTCGGAGACCTTTGTCAAAACCTCCCTCCGTGGTCTCTAGGGGACTGTGCATCCACAGATCGTGTACAATGGCAGGTAATTGCCAGGAGGAATGGAAAGAGAAGCTCAGAAACAGGGTAAAATAACAGAAAAGTGGGAGAGTGGGATTCCCCAGCCCCAGCTATTTAATTCTAGAGATTGAGCCAAATTAGTTTCTTTCCGTTATACTGAAGGGCACCAAAGCTCTTTGGCCACACGGGCTATCCTGTGGGAGAAAAGAGCAGACTTTTGTAGCGCATCTCTTGAGTGAGTGGGACAAAGGCTCCTGCCCACCTTGGGTACCGGACAGTTCAGAACAGGCCAGCACAAGCAAGGCAAGCCTGAGACCCAGTCGTGTAAACAATCGCTTTCATTTTGTTTCAGCATTTCAAAATGGAGTGAAACGAGAGAGACACGTTTCAAAATCTTTGAATTTTCTAAGCAAAATCAGTTTGAAAACCCGTCACAGGATGGATACCCTCCTGCAGCCAGCTCTAGAGAGGCACTATTTGTTCTGCAGATGACTTATTGCAGGTCTCAGCCCATGTCTTGTTGTTTAAGCTAAAAAGGGACCGAACAGATGGGTTCATGAATACATTTAGCTCAGACATGAGAAGGTTTTTATAAGCGGTGATATAACAGGAACAGATTAAAAAAAAATCAACCTGTTTTTAGGTGGAACTTGGTCAGCTTTCAAAATTGAAGGGGTTTGCTTCAGTGTTGATATTTGTATTTTACTTTATCAGGTGAAAAATTAGAATTTAAATAATCTCACAAAAAAACATCAGAGACTATTATTCTAAAACTGCCAAACCAAGACATCTCATCGTTGTCAATATTCTTTTATGCCCCCTGGCCAAAATTAGCACAATTTCACAACATATTTTGATTTTGAAAGAATGACATTTTCAAATGGAAAACAGTTCCATTCAAGTCCTCATTCACTTTATTCAAAATGAATTTTTGGTGGCAGTTTCATCCACTTCGCTTTCTGTGAATACTCCATGATTGCAACTTTCTGAAACATGTTCATTGGCAACATGATATTCAAAAATAGTTTCAACTGTTATATCTTGGTCTAAAGCCTGTCAGTTATGAGTGTCTGGGAAGTGTATTTGGAGCAGCTTTGATTCTTGTCTGTAGTTATATGGCATATTTTAAATCCCTGATTGGATAAGCATAAATCACAGCATCAGATTTCCTGTATAAATGTTTATGATTACGAAACTCCGAATTTATTTTTCAGTGATGTATCTGCTTAAAACATAGTGTCTAAGATGCTTTTTCCAGGCAATTCATTTACTGTGATTCTTACAAAAAACCCACAACACTTGAAGAGCCTCTGGGCACTTCTTATCTTTAGAGCTTTTATCCATTTTCTTTTAGTGCCTACGTTTTTTTGTTACTTATACCTGTTGTGCTTAATTTGAGATCACAAGTGCTTTTTAGCAGCACTTACCTTGCCATGTGTATACACAATTCCCAGCATAATAGGAGCCTAATCTGGATAGCATTTTCTGGCATGCTAATAAATAATGACAAAGGTGAAATAATATTGCATCATTATTGTAGCAGGTATGTTGGTGACTGCTCATCTGACATCCCAAGATAAGAGGCATTAAACTTATTAACTGGGCCTTCTTGATGTTGCTTAACATGAAGATGCCTCCTAAAGGTTTGCTTTAAAAAATGGTATTTAATTTCTTATAATTACTCATTTTTTCTGACAGAAAGATAGATAGGGTTCTGTCATTTAACTGAATGTCTAAATTTTTTCATTGAAGAATGGAATTAGGGATACTTTCTTTCTCTGTCACCAGACTCAAATTGATGGCTTCTTTAGTCTGGGACTTGCAACAGCAAAACACAGTGCTGCAGCGTATCCTTCCCGCTAAGGCCAGCAATGAAATTACATGAGGGCATTCCGTTCCATCAAGAAGTAGCTATGCACAGAAACAAGTCCCTCTGAAATGAAAGTGACTCTTCGGGCCAGCTTTTCTGAGCTTTGTACCAAGTGTCTTGCTCTTTACGTATAGCCTAAAGTATGAGTCTACATCCCCTTTAAATCTTCTATCCTAAAGAGCTAAATATGCATATTCTGCCTCTTTTAGGGCAGTCTAAAATTCTCTGCCTCTGTAATACCTCATACTCATGAGTTCCACTGCCTAATTGCACTGCATGTGAGAAGAGTATTTCCTTTTATCAGTTTTAAATGAATATCCTTTTAATTTAATTGGGTTCCTGTATTATGAAAAGTAAAACCAGGAGCCTCCAGCTGACCTTCTCTGTGCCATTTATTAACTTACATGCCTCTACCACGTCACCTTTTATTCATCTCCTCCCCAAACTAATCTAGTTTTAATATTTTTAATCTATTCTAATAGGGAAGCCTTTGCAATCTTCACATCATTCTCCTTACGGGTATTAGATCCTCAGACGCAACGTTCCAAGCAAGCTGTTAATATCGAAAACTATGGCAAGCATCTAATGAAAATTATATAGTGATGCGATGAGTTATTCCAGCTTTCTGGATCATTATGATGACATAGATGGTATTTCTGCTAGTCTTACAATCCAATACACTAAATCTTATTAATGGGTGTCTCCTCAATTGAAATCAATGATGCATGGCATTACCTGACATAAATTAAGATTTGAGAGTGACCTATGGCCACAGATCAGCTAGCAGTGAGCTATCAAACTTATAGGTGCTTATTATTGGAAATAAAGGCCTATATACAACTTTGCTCCAGTGCTTTCAAAGAATAATACTAGCCAAGTGTGTTACCATAGCGTAGCCTAAAGGTCAAGCTTAATGTATCCCAAAACATTTCTACTTTTGGTGGATGCCTTGCTCTTGTTTCCGAAGTAATAAATCCAATTGCCCTTTCTCTTCCCCTTCCACATCTACAAATCCTTAATGATACCAGCAAATTCAGAGATTTATGGAACTAATTTGTGACTGGGTTTTTTTTGGCAGTAATGATCTTGTCACACTGCCTCAAAACAGCATTCGAAGTGCTCCCTGTTCTCTTGTGCTGTTCCCTGTGGAGGTCCTTCTAGTTTAGACTGAAATATACTGTCCTCTATGCGCATTTCAGCCTGGATGAACCCGCTGTATGAAGTTCTTCCAAATCTAACCATTCCCATTAAAGTCAATGGAGTTATTCCAGATTTCTAATGAGATAATTGGTATCCAAGTCTGGCTATTTTCCCGGAGAAATAGCCTTAGAGGATCAAGCCATTGGTCTACCAAAGCAGTATCTATCTCCCACAATAAATGGCTCCAGATGCTAGAGAGGAAGTCACCAGTGGATAATTATAAGAACTGTTTTCTCATAGGGAAAGCTTTTTCCTAACACACACCAATTAGAGGCTGGCCTGAGCACTGAAATGTGAGGGTTTATATCCTGTAAAAAAGTAGGAACAAAAGCTGATTGCTGAGTTCTACCCTTCGTCTTTAAGTCATCTTTCTTGAGGCTTAGTGCTAATTGCATAGCATTTAATTGTCTTGTATTTTTATTTGTAATCCATTTTTTCCACCGATCAATAGAGTAATTCAGATAAAAGATTGGGAATCAGATCCTGAGCTACAGAAAATTTATCATTATGCATTGATTTCTGTGGCATCACACTTTGCTTTAGCAAATGAAACTCTTGCCCATATTACGAAAAAATACACTAATACAAAATGTAATAAATTAAACAAGTAGGAACTGCACAATGGATTTAAGTAACAGTTAATACATTTTTGTGTGGCCTTTCTGATCCAAACAGGAACTGTTGCATTGTAGGAGCAATCAGCTTTTGGCATCCCCTCAAAACCCCTAATACAACAGCAAAACAGAGCCTTCAGGACTATTCATGGCTCTTAATCATCTAACCATGGGCGTAACTATAAATATATGTGTGTGAAAATGGTATGTGTATGCCTCTGTATAAGATGTATGTATCGTTATTAGATCCCAAATGAAACACCAGGAGACTGCCCTTATTGCTTTGGTCACTAATTACATATAAGTTGATTGCATCAATCATCTCCCCCTACCTCCCGCTGAGGCTAGTTTGTGGCTATTTACAAGACGATGGAAAGAATAATAGGGAAACAGTTAACCAAGAAAGCCTGTGATTACTTTGCTTTACACGATGCAAAGGCATACTTTGCTTGTGTGCCTGTTCCATTCCTGACTCTATAGGTCTGGCATGGGCATGTATTCATATCCTCTCCAGGACCCTGTCCTCATTCATGCATACCAATCTATACCAACTCAAAGACCTTGAATCAATGCTTGTACACATGCCTAATATCTGTTCCAGTTTTCCAGGAATGCTCCTGAAATCACAGTCATTTCATGCAAGGGACCAACAGGAATTAATGGCAGAACTTGGACTTTGATACTGTCACGTGTATCCTCCCTACTGTCTGTGAGCGTGCACACATTCCTAGGCCTTTATAGAATCTATATGCAGATACACACAGTGCAGAAGCCCGATTTTACATTCACCCTACACTTGGGCCCAACCTGGAATTAGATCTTTGTTCTGCCACAGGCTACCGATAAGGCCTTGGTCATGTCATCTAGCATCTCTGAGGGCTTTCTTTCCTTTAGGATAATACAAGCTCCTTAAGGAGAAGGGTCTCTTCGTTTAAAGAGGCCATAGTTTTGGCTGGAATTTGCAGGTGTTGAAAGCGTGCACTAGTCCTTGTATTTGCCTGAAGTCCTCTGCCTATTGGGGTCTCAAAGCTGCTCTCCCATCCCAGTTGTGGAGCTGGATACTGAAATGCTTCAAGGTCCCTTTGGCTCCTGTCCCCTGTTGAAACCACTATGAAAGAATTATTATGTTGTGATTTTAAAAGGAAATTGAAAATTCCCTCTTTACTGCCTTCTAAATGAACCTTATAATTTTTTCCCTGTCTGTTAGTGACACTATTCAATTCTCTCCCTGTCAAAATGTACTGGTGAAGAGCAGGAATGCAGTCAGTGGCAGGAAGGATTTATCACCCTGTCTCCTGTGAGCGACCAGCCACCTGTCTGCAATCTTCTGTCATGCAGGGCCGTGTACAACTCATTTGCCAGACAGAACAGCACCCAGAGTGTCTTGCCATTGCCTTCCCACTTGCTCTGTAAGTCCCTTGCTTGGGGCTTGCCATGGCTCAGCCCAGTGCTGATCTGCACAGCCTGTTGAAGTTGAGTCCTCAGAGCCTTTGCTTTCTTCTTTCTCCTAGAAAGGACTTTATTAAGCTGCGAGTTAGACTTGGAAAACTCAGTTCATTAAAGTACTCATCTCTCTGATTGTTGAATTACAGAATTAGGAAAGCATTTAATAGTTTTCTGCCTTTCTCTGCTGTGGAACGGGTTCCTCTTTCACATCTGTTGGCACATCTCTGAGATAGTGTGATTACTCTTGTGAACAGAATGAGCATCAGATGAACACATCACCTGGATGTGATCAATGTAAATTTTCATCTTGCACTAATATAACACAGGACCCTGGATTAGAAGCAATCATCTAGCTCATCAGATATAGTCCCCTGCAAATTTGCAGTCCCATAATAGATGTGTCCACAAGCATCTTGAAAATCTCCTTTCTATGCATGAGTCTTGGAAACATTTTCCTAGGATACACACATTAGGATAATACATTTAAAACAAAAGCAAAACCTCCTGAGCTAAAGTAACCTGAGGGAAGAAAGCAAAACAGATCAAGGACATAAAAAAATTTCCTGTCACTGAAATAGCGGGGCGTTTGTTAGGCAATAAATGAGCCTATGAATCTTGCACACGAGGTTGGACATTGGGGGTTTCTTGCCTTTCTCTGATGCCTTTGTTAGCAGTCATTCATAAGAATGCAGCAAGGGCCTGGCTGGAAAGCAAGCATGTTGTTGCATTTTGCTATCTGCAGTTACTAAGGAATGTAGAAGCGAGTCCTACAGCCCCGGATGCCTTGACCTTGACTTTCCTTCTTGTTCCTTCCGAGTGCCACCGAATTCAGTGGCAGAGAACGGGTAATTGGTCCCTTGGTCTCTGGCGTGATGCGGGCTGTGACGCAGGAGCCGGGAGAAGTTCCGAGCTGCGTGTGCTGCGCTGAACGCTGCCAGCGTGGCGTTCGCTGCGGGGCTTGGCTTCGTCAGTGGAAGGCACAGTGGGAAGGGTGGCAGCCGCCCGTGTCTCTCAAGTCTCGAGGTTAACAGCATGATTAAAACATTAAGAAAGCAAGTGTCATCGAAGTGAAATATTGTGCCCCTGCCAGCATAAATCCCTGTGCAGCTCCTAGTGTTATCTGACAGGTTCCTCCAGAGATCACAGTCCCCATCTCTGCAGGGGAAGTCACTCACCAGGATAGCAAATGGAGATAGTCAGGCTCATTTGCTGCTCCCTCTGCCTGGTTATGCCCTGCTGTAGTTCACTTGGCATCTGCAGAGTGAGTCCTGAGAGAGGGGAGAGGTCTCCATCCGTTTTCCTTGCTGGTGTCAGAGGTGTGCAGCTCGGACCCGCACCAGAGGCTGGAGAAGGAGGCTCGTCTGCCCCACAGACCATGCCTTCTGCCATAAGCTCTCTGCTTCTCTATCACGCCAGAGAAAAGAGATTCCTAGAGGCAGCTATATGAAATCCCCATCTGTCTCCCTGTGACACAGTCTGCCAGCCTAAAGCTCACCTCCAGCCCATACTTTTTTGGTGAAAGATGGAGAGGCTTTTGGAATCATGAAGGATAGCCTAAGGACCCAGATCCCCTTCTCCTCCACTCAGTCTTTACAGATGTGTGTGAAATCAGCACTTCCCTAGTTACTCATGTGTCCTTTCACTTTGTCACAGATAGTTAAAGCAGGCTTGAAATCTGGAGTATTCCCCAAAGTACACTCCTATCTTTGTTGAAGCAGGGATTTAAAAAAAAAAAAACCAAAATAAAATGGGGGGGAGGTGGGAGATCTGAATACAGAGATTTTGGGGTCCATTTAATAACTCAGTACAGTCAGAGTTCATGATGTTATAATGGGATTACTGTTGTAAATAAGATAAGCAAAACCACTATACAAGTGAGATATTTACGAGCTTCAGGTATAGTTCAATCCCTCTGGTGTTGAGAGAGGAATAAGGATTCAGTAAAAAGATGGTCTTCTGCAGTTTAAATTAAACATGCCAGGAGATAAAGAGTGAACACGAACAGGAACAAGGCTAGGAGCAGGGGTAGTCTGTCATGATGGGCTAGAGATGCAGCCCCCAGGTAAAGCTGCTCGCTCGCTGGTTTCTTTGAAAGGGTGTTTTCAGGAGAGCTGTGAAGGGGAACAAGGATTTGGCTTTGTGCATGTTTGCAGGTTGCTTCTCTGGACCATGCGAAAGCTCCAGCATGCCAAACAAATGACACAATAAGCATCTTAGGGCTTGGCAGCCCTATGTCTTTGGAAGACACATCAATAACTCGGCAGCCAAGAGGTAGAGGGAGGACAGGAAATGAATAAACCCAAACAGCTGCTTGTGTCAGCCTGGCTGGGGGACTAACTTCACACCAACACTCCTGGTTTAATCTGTAATTAAAATTGCAATTGAAAACAGGGTTTCTGGAGGATGGCTGGATCCTGCAGCGATCATCACAGCCTCTTTGGAACTAGGAGGTTCGGTGCTTATCAGTTTCTGCCAGTGTTTCACCATCACCACCGCACAAAACAATAAAGAAAGATTTTTGTTCCAAGAGCCCAGGCCAAGGATTTGGCAGCTGGCAGAGCTGGGGGGCTGAGCAGCGGTGGGGCTGGCCGTAGGGGTATGGAGCCCAAACCGAGGCAGGTGCTCGGATGAGCAGGGTGGAGGTGGAGGTAACGCCAGAGCAGCTCAGCTCGCCTTTGTGGGAGGGCTGCTGACCTCGTCTGGCATAAGCTGGAGGCAAATCAGGCCTAGAGTTTATTTAAGCGCTGCTGAGGTCCCATCTCCATGGCAAAGGCATCTGCGGAACAGAGCGGGAGATGGGGCTGAGGCAGGAGGCTGGGGTGGGGGAAGGAGCAGGGCTGCCTGTCTTGCTTGTTAGTAGAGACGTGACTTCTAGTCGTTTAGTCAGAGGGAGAAGTGCGTTTCTGAGCTTAGTCTTGGCTTCTGCCTGCTGGTCACCAATGCTGATCTGTTTAGCTGAACTCTTCTGCTGATCTTTCCCTCCTTCTCGGGGTAGTTTTCCTCTCCCTCATTCTTTCCTTCTACCCTTCCCTGCTTAGACAGCAGCGGCAGTCACTGAAAAGAAAGGCAGGTTTAAGTGCCTGAGGCTCTGTGACGCCTCTGAACTTCCTAACGTTGTCAAGACAGGGGAAGTGAGAGCTGACAGGGTCTGTCATGGTGAGGTACACCCATTGTGACAGGCGGCGCCTCTAGTCCTCCTCCTTGGGAAAGCGGAGGGAGTGAGTGGCAGGCTTGACACATCTTCTGACGTGGCCCAACCCATCAGCGTCTCCTCTTTGGAGCGATGGGATACCGGGGATGGCCCTTGGGGTTTCGGAGGGAGGCAGGAGCCAGCAGCAAAGCCTCTGGCTGGCTGCTTTCCTTGCTTACCCTCAATAGCAAGCACTGGAGTCCCTGTGGTAGCTGGCCCTTACATCCCTGTGTCTAGGTGAGATCTCTAGAGGCAGCAGCTCCTCAACTGGTGAGGGCAACAGGTAGGGTGTGAGCGAGCTGGAGGTGAGGCCGAGTGGTTCCCTGGGGTAAGGAACCCCAAGCTTGAGGGGCACAAGTTCCTATTCTCATGCCTTTGGGTTGACTCAGAGTTTCTTGGAAAGCAGCCCTACCTTCCAGGGAGTTTATGGCACTAGTCATAAAGTAGTTATTTCCTACATGGAAAAAAATGACCCCTCCCAGGAAATTCCCCTTCTTCGCTGTTTCTATCTTCCTAGGAAAAAAAATTGCACCCTTGGACACTTACTGCTAGAGCTAACTTGAGAGCGGGGTGTGCAGGTGCTACTCTCAGCAGTAATGGACAGCTGAGAGGATTTGTTAAGGACCCAGGACCTCTCTGAATTAAACTCAAGATTATGGGGCTTTTAAAAATGGTGTAATTTTGCTCATACAGAAATTGCAGCCTATTCTGGGTAGGAAGTAGGTTTTCATGACAAGTGGGGCCTCTTCAGGTCTGTGAATCTGCTGTTCTCATAACCACTCCAATACTTTTCATCTAAGGATCTTTAAAATGTCTTAAGTTTCAGTTAATCAAAACTTATTTTGCAAAGGCAGAGAGAGGACTTGGCTGAGAGCTACCTTCAGCAAGACTCTGCCAGACTAGAGGGGGCTCCAGGTAACTTGATTGAAAACACACTTTGCTAGATAACGCTCTGTGTCTCAAACAGGGTCCAGAAACTGGGGAAACTCATTGCATCACAGAAAATAAACACCTTCTCGGTAATTTTTGTCTTTATTTGGTCCCCATGCAGAATTTTGGGGAGGGAAAGAACACACGGTGTCTAATCCTAGAGAGAGGAGATGGACACCCATGGCAGGGTAGGACAGCAACAGCTCAGCTGATCTCACTGCAGTCCCAAGTCACAGCACAGTATAAATTAAGCCCAGGAGGTTCTGCAGAAACTGGAGGAACCAAATAGGAATCCAAGTGGTGTAGTTCTTAATACTGCAATAGGAAAGTGTTACCACTGACCTTGAGGTGAGCAAGAGCTGGTGTTTCAATACAGTTTAATTGTAGCTGAATATGTTTCTAGGGGATTTTCTCCTCTGCCTTCCCCAGCTCCCAGCCACAATCTCAGTTTAACGAACTGTGTCTCAGTATATAGCTATCCCTTCCTGTCTGAAAATGTCTAATTGGTTGCGAATAATACTGTATTAACTCTCCTGGCTGGATCAGAAGGCCCTCGCACACCTCTCCCACATCCAGTCTCCATGGAAGGTTTTGTTATCGTGTTTATAAGCAGCCACCACAGACGAGAAATTTGCATATAAATAACCTGCCAGCACAGAAAGGCAGCAAGAGGCACCTGGTAGCTCCTTCTTTTATTACTCCAAAAAGAAGTAAGCTACAAGCAGGCCACTGCCATGGGCAGCTCTGCTGCCTCCCAGATTCGCCCCAGCAGCCACCCTGACCCCATAAACAGGAGTATTTATGGACAGACCAAGAGTTTGGAGACACCCAGGGAGAGGGTGGGAGCAAAGGCGCAGTCAGTATCCCTCCCGGATGAAGGGCGCTCTCAGAGTCTCCCTCCCTGCCCCTGCTGTCAGATCCAGAGTGGCATTTCTTATTTGTGGACTGGGGATTAGCAGGAATTTAGTAACCTGTTGGAGAAGGGCTGTGCTGCCCAGGTGTGCCATCCTGGCAGAGACCTCACCCTCAGACTTGCAGACTGGGGGGCTGATACCCGGGATGGGGGCAGGGGCTTTGCTACAGGAGACAGGAGGATGTGAGTGTGGACACTGAGAAGGGTGACCTTGGCAGGCTAGGGAGAGAAGGAGAAATTCGGAAGGGTATGGGGTGGAGGAGGACGGAGCAGGAAACCAGTGTGGTCCTGGAGAGGGATGAACAGATAATCAGGAGGGGCAAGAAGCATCAGGGTCACCAGCCCAAAGCAGGTATTGATGCTAGAACAGGCTAGTGAGGAATCAAAGGGGAGATAAAACATGTTTGCAAAGCATATAAGCCTTTCTTCATTTCACACCCCCCCCTTCCTTCTAAGTAAGGATAATGAAACAGAAACAATTAATATAATGTCAGCCAGGGGCTGAAGTGCACGTCCCAGCAAGAACAAATAAAACCCAGGCTAATCTGGCTAAATGTTCAAATACATTCCTGCCCAGATTTAACACGTGTGCACACACACATAAGAATCTATGACAAAAACAAAGGCATTAAGAGAGAATGTGATGGACTGGGGAAGTAAGGAGTGAATTGCCTGCAGATAGGAGAGAGGGCTGGAGCACAACAGAAGTAGGGAGCACAGCACCACGGCTTGTCCAAAGCAAACCTCTGGGTGAGTCAGGCAAGGACTTGACTTCGGGAGGAGATGAACCAGGCATAAGGATTGCCCTTTTTTCTCTGCTGTTTTGAAAAGTAGCCGGGTGAGGTTGCTGGGCGATTAGCACACACCCCTCCATGCCAGAGGCATCTCCACTGGCAGAGCTGGACCTTGCCCTTTAAGTTTCTAATGCTAATTAAGGTGCAAGCCAAATTCTCTGGCATCCAAGCTTTCTTGGCCCATGGGTGTCTCACACAGCCTCCAGAGCAGGGGCAGCCTTCACCTGGCTAAAGCCCTGCGACCGCTGTCGGAGCACGTGGTCTCAAGGCTCTTCCTTAATGCCGAGGAAAAGGGGTGAAAGTCAGAGAGGATATGAGCTCTAGAGAAAGCTAATATGCTAACTAACCTTCAAGGTTTGTTCTTGAACATTTCTTGCTGTTATCCAGATGGGACTCGTTCCAAGTGGATGTTTGTGTAACTCCTGAGGGGCATTAGCAGCTCTAGATCAGCATTTTAATCTTCATTCAATTTCTATTTTCTTGTATGGCCTCTGGGGACCATCTCAGAGCTTTTAGAAGAAACAGTAATGGGAGCTTTAAAAAAAAAGGAAGACAGAGACTGAAGGGACCGGTTGTGCAGACTAGGAGATGCTGACCCCCAAAAGAGGAACTTTAACAGAAGTTTTCTCAGCAATGCAGCTGTGAGCAGGGCGGCTGATAGCTACCGTCAGAGCCACGATCACACTGTTAGAACCTGCCTAGCAACCCGAAGCGCAGACACAGCTCTATTTGAGACAAATCCCCCCTGCCAGCTCCTGCATTCTGCAGTACTCGAGAAAGAAAACTCCATGCCTTCAAAAGCAAACCCCAGGTTTTCCCAAATTGTCAGGAAATGACTCACTCCGCAAATATAGTCTCAGAATATGAGTAGAGCACTCAAGTTCTCATCCAGGTATGGCTGTGGGAGCACTAGAAAATCACTTAATTAGAGTTGTGTGGGGAAGTGTTTTCAAGATCTCAGATACTCTGCTTGTTCCGTGTTTATTTGAAGCCTTTTCAAGTGTGAAGAAATGCTAGCGCTTGCCATCTATAAGCGAGGCCTCCGGTCTGTGCTAAACATTCACAGTCCGTGTAGAAAGGCTGTCCTGGGACAGCAACACTCGGATTCTGCTCTGCCCGCACCATCCAGCCGAGCAGCAATAGGCTTAGTTTGATAATCTCCCCTGCCAGAGCGGTACCGTGCAGATAATTAGCCAAACATTGCCTGACAGGCAGCTTGGGCAGCACTTACCTGGAGTTCAACAGGGAAGACATAGCTCTGGGTATGTTCTTCAAACAGCCTGAAGAGCAGAAACTTAAGTGGGTCTCTCTCTAGTATTTGGCCTTAACAAAAGGCTGGCTTTCTTTGGCAATGCCCAAGAATTCTATTCTATCTATTTCTATTTTATGTAGTGCAGGGGGAAAATGGATAGAAAATGACAGAAGAACAAAACAAATCCAAAAATAAGCTCCTGTCCTTGTTTTTGTTCTGTTACTGGATCCCTTTGGCTGTGTTGCTTTACAGTGGCTGACATTCTTTCATGGGCATATTCATATTGATTACATTAATATTATTCTGTAGGATTAGCAGTGTTGTTCTGATGCTTGGGAAAACAAAACCACAAAAGCTCTGCTGGACCAGGGGTACCCTAACAGAAGGTTATCATAAATACAGAACACAGGTCTGTGCATTGGTTTGGCTTGTTCTGTAGCGGGGAGCAAGGGGCTGATGGACGTAAAGAGACACTGCAAATGTTGAGATCTGTGCAATAGAGCAAATCACATTCATTCCTTTCCATTTCTCCACCTTTGCTCCTGTTCCTGTGTGCCTGCCTTCATCTTACTGTATATAAATTTCAGCGTATCCCTAGTCCCCACCCTGGTGCTTCTATTCCACCAGGGAATTTCTCATCAGCATTGTAAAATGCCTCATTAGGAAGGAAGCAGGCAGAGCAGGCTTTGCTGAGACAGAACCTAAGGGTGTGATATTGGCTTTTCTTTTGCTCTTCCTCAACTCAGATGTGCTACTTTCATCAGTGATACTTTACTTGAATTGACCTAGTATATTCATCTTTTGGATATGGGAGGATTGTGTTATTGTATTATTCTATTCATTATTCTATGATTATGAATACCCTTTGCCGCACTGAACTGAATGACCCTAAAGGCAGTCTGTCCTGTTTCCCCAGCACAGACGGACTCACAGGACCCGTGCTAATAAGTACCTATCAGTTTCCTCTTCCCCATTTAGTCTCCCTCTTTATGGATGTCTCAGACACCGAGCTCATCTTTTCAAACACCATATTGCATGTAAAGGAATTGTTCAAATTGCCATGTATAGGTGCATTAAAAGAGTTTGATCTGTTTGTCTGGTGGGAGTAAATATTTCTCTTAGGAGGTTCCAAGCAAAGCTTAGTCCACTTTTCTCCTGTCTTTCCTCTGCACTGGGCTGAAAGAGATGATTTAATCAGATTTCATTTTCTTGATTTTTCATTTCTTAAAGCTTCACCTCCACGAATCATGTGTTTATCTTTAAAATCAAGAATAAAAACTCTCTAGCTCCCCCCTTGCACTTCCATTAAAAATTCTAAAAGCTACGTAGCCTTAGAGAATAGCCTTTCTGAAGACATGAAAAAGAATTGCTGATTTATTTATTATTTATAGATCTCATTATATTTTAACTCCAGGGGGTGGCAAATATAGGATAGACTCCTTCAAACAACTTGTGGGCCCTCCAGTGGTGCTCACCATGTTTCTGCACCACAGAAGGTAGCGGAAAGCAGCCCAAGCAGCGATGCGAAGCAAGGAGAGATCGGCCAGGCAGATTCTGTACAACGTGAGTCTCGATGGTCTGAGACATGAGCAACAGCACCAGTTTGGGCAGGAGAGCTGGGGATTTCCTAACGGGTTTCAGTGGGATGGGAGAGCTGGGAGCTGGCACAGACCACTCTAGCTGTATTGCTCTCCGACGGGGACCCAGTGGATGAAGGATTGTCCCTTACAATTCAGACAATTCTGTGATTGTAGGAAGCAAAAGCTTTCCTCCAGGCGTGCAAGGAGAAGGCACCGAAACCCTCTGCCTCGCTCTCCCTTCAGCCTGCTCCTATGCATGCCGTCTCTGCTCCATTAAACTCCTTCGGGAAGCAACGTGCAAATGGGTCTCAGATGGCAAATGGGCCCTGGGGAGCGGGAGTTTGTCAGCGTGAAAGAGGCAGAAAAATGCCTCCCAAAGTGTAAGGCTTTGTGAGCTGGGGGTTAGGGGAGTCAGTTGGAAATGCACTTGGATTTCTGTTGCTTTTCTCATCCCATGGACTGTGGTCACTGATGTTTGCGGCTGAAACTCCCCGTGGGTGAGACTGGAGAGGGCATGGACAAAAGGGAGTGGGCAGAGAGAAACCCTGAGCCCAAAATTGGTGGGACTCGGGTGTCTGTGAGTGTGCGATGTTCAGAGCAGCAGATAGCAGAGGTGGGTGCCTTAAAGCCCTGCACGATCTCCAGCCTTTCTCATGCCTCTTTGCACTTTCCTTGCCCCATCTCACGCTCCCAATTCCCATGCTCCCCACACGACACTAAAGGTGTTTTCCACAGCTGACAAGTAAATCATGCACTTGAAATGGGTGCTAATGAGGCTCAGTGTTGGCCTGCTCATTACACTGCTGAGAAGCTGGTATGACTCCAGCAACTGGAAAAACAAACCTGTGAAGTGCAAAAGCGCAGTGCTCGAGGCTTGCAAAATACTCAGTCCTGGTGGTTCATCCGAAGAGTCCCTCGGAGTCACCACAAATAGATCTCTCGCTGCCCCACCACAAGCTGATGGAGCTCCCGTTCCTGGCTAACAGAGCTCTCTAGCTTTATATCCAATGGTGGGGACCTGGCACGGACCCTTGTGGTGCCAATGCAGGGGAAAACACTAAAGTAGAAGAGACAAAGGGCTGAGACCGATGTTGCTGCTGTAAAGGTGCAACGGAGCTAGGTATATAGTACACCGACCAAGATTTGCTGCCTTTATGGCTGTCTCCACTTCCAGGAAAACAAGCTGTAGCTTTAAAGCAACTGGAAGGGAAAGATGTTTTAAAACTGTTGTGGCTTTACTCCTCCCACCTCTGCCCCCCAGCTGTATCGCTCTGCATCAGACCTGGGGAGGGACACGACATGCTTCGGTCTGTTTTCACCTCTCTCTTCTTTTCTTCTGCTGTCCTGCTGAGCGAGCAAGGACAGAGGAACTCATAAATAAAGCCATGGATTTAAGTCAGGACTGAAATCTTATTTGAAAGGATTTGCTCTCTATTTCATTTTTTGTTCAATGTATTTTTATTAACAAGTCTATTCAATCAGAACTGCAACTCGTTGCCTCCCGCGCCTGGAAGGATCTTTTCTCAATGTAATTTGTCAGCTGGATTCCTTCCCGGTCGTGCTCCTGGTTTTTCTCAGCACATTCTGAATCCCCCATTTTTCATCAAAAGCAGACACTTCCTATTGCTGGGGCATGGGGACACTTCAATCATCATTTCTGTCCCAGACACACACAGACATATATATGTATACACACATCCCCCTCTTTTTTTCTTTTCTTTTTCTTTCTTTTCTTCTGGTCTCAACTTTTAATTGAGTTTGCTGTGAGTCCCTGGCAACATAAGACATGAAATTACAGTCCCGTCATCTATTTCACAGAAATTGTTTGTGAGTATTGTCTACATGGGCAATTCCCCACCACTACAGCTGTAGCAACACTGGCAGCAGGAGGATGCACTGGTAGTTCTTGCTTTATCACCCAGCCATAGTTCTTGTTTTATCACCCAGCCGGCAAGGCCTGGAGGGGTATGGGCCTTCATCTCCTGGTACTCAGAGTCTAGAAATATCCCATTTCTGCCCCTTGATACGTAGAGGTGAGGAGCCCACCCTGGTTTTGTGGGGCACCCATCTTCATTTTAAAACTTTCTAAGAGAGAACGGGAGCTGACCTGAAAAACAGAACTCTTAGCGGGAGTGATGGATTGAGACTGAGCTGGTGTTTGGAGCTACGGGCCAAGGGGGGAAAGCCCAAACAAGGTGACATCTGCTGTTCTTTACTGTGCAGTAGGAAGGCTGTTAGGAGGAGGGCAGTATAAAACCATGTCTAGAATCGATGCCCAAAACCTTGCTATCCTGTACTTAAATCCCCTCGTTCCTAGGGTCCTGTTTAGGCAGCAGCAAGACATGGTACTGCTGTCACGCTGCTGATGGCGATATAAATATAGACCTGAAGATATGTAGAGGAGACTAGTGCCTTGCTGATTTGATTTCCAACACTCAACCCTTGAAGCTTCCACTATTTCCTGGTTTTAGGGGTTTTGTGATGACTGCAGACAGGCGAGCTTTAAGAACTGGCAGTTTTCTGCTGATTGCGATTCCATATCTAAACTTTGATTAAACTTTTTCAAAATCCTACTCGTTAGCATAATTTGGGTGGATTTATTCTGTGTCTCAGCAATATATCTGATTATTTATGGGAGCTAATGGCCGATTACAATTAACTTTGATGAATGTAAAACTTTCTGGAAGAAGGAGAAAAATAGCTCCTCCCTTTGCTGTAATTTATAATGCAGGTTAGTTTAGTTTGTGGGTACAAATAAATAGAACTCGGTCATAAACCATCCTGACTGAAGGCAATGGGAGAATCTTTGCATTACACCATGAGGTGGTGTAAACCAGAGTAACTTCAACACAAAGAACTGCACAGACTTGATGCAGTCCGATGATCTAGTCCTTTATCTTTAATCTGTTCTTTTCTGCTGATTAGACCTTTACTAGACGTTTGGGAGGTGCTAATTTATGTAGATTTATGTGCACTGACAATATTTATGTAGGTGCTGGTGTGTGCACACCAAGAGGATGGGGAAGAAATTATATCATCACCAGAGATGTCCATAGCGAGCAGAGGCTGTGGTCTCCAGAGAGGCTTTACCTTGAGAAGCAGCTCTCTCTCCAAGCTAAGTGAGAAATCACCTTAACCTCAAAAGTGAGAAATACTGTGCCTGAACACAGCGCAGCCTTGAAATGCAATAATACCCAGAGACGTTTGCTGTTGAAATTCTGTGGCAAGGGAAAAGACAGCTTCTCCTGAAAGCTCAGTAAAGCACGCCACCAAACCCCTGGGTACCACTCCGTCTCCTCCCATGGGACATTGTTATTCTTGTCCCACCACTAACAAGCCTGCACGGGCTTTCAGGTTCAGCTGCCTTATTCAACCCCACCTCACCTCCATCACCCTTCGAAGCAGAGGGCTTATTTATCTGTGGAGAGAATCTGGCCGGTTCTGCCGGTGTAGATGTCTGCTTCAAGGTCTGTCTGCAAATCTGCAGCTGGCTGGCAAGGGTTAGGGCGGCCGATTGCTTCCCCGAGGCTGTAAGGGTGGGCAATCGTGTAGCTGCACTGCTGAGGCCCAGCACTAGGAAGCAGGCAGTGGTATGGCCCAAGTTTGATTGCGTGATGGAAACTCCCTCTGTATCCTGAGCAGCTCCCTAGTCTTTCTGCCTTGCGAGAAACAAGGTATTACACCTTGTTTGGCATGAAGGGGGCTGCATGCTGTTGTCTTGTTTCTGCTACTGACCTGAGGCTAAAGATTTTGCATGGAACATTTTATCAGCTGTAGTAAATGTTCTTTCTTTATTAATTCTATCTGGGATCAATAATTAATGCTGCTGCCTCCTTTACAATCCCCCTCAGTGTGAGTGGAGTGTGGAGGCGGGTATTTCATAGCTTTACTGTCAGAAGAGCTTTGTGTTCCTTGAAGACCCTGGTAGTCCCAAAGTATATAAGGGTTCTTATGCTCTGAAACTCCTTTCCTTGTTCAGGGTCAACAGGATCTCAGTTTAGGTAGACTGGCAAGATACATGATTGGGCATATAATTCCCATCACAGACAAAATGCCGCAAATGCATTGAGCAAGAATCTTTCCATCCCGTCCCTTTATGGCCAGGGACAGCAAAGGGTCTCGTTGGGGAGAAAGTCGGCTTTAAGTTGGTAACACAAGCAGCAACAGAGAGGATTTCTCTGCCGACAACCATTCCCCCACTGCTTAGCGTTTTCTGACCAAGCCTCCATAATCTCTTTGCAGAGATGACCGAATTACAGTTTGGTACTGCGCAGCCTAAAACTCGCGTGCCGTTGGTGATTACAGGGTTGTCAGCCCCCTGTGACATCCGGCTGCTAACAAAGCAGGGCGGGTTTGCTGCTAACCTAGAGGTGGAAAGGCTTTGTGGTCTCTCGTCTGCCCCTCGAGCCAGTGCACATCCCTGGAGGATTTCTTAGTTAAAAATCAAAGTGATTTGGATTCTGCATTTTAGAAACAAATAGGTCAAGTCTAGGGAGCCAGAATTTCTTTGGCTTCTAGCTAATGTCTTTAGCCATTAGCTCCCCTTGGGCCAGTCCATGGCAAATCAGAGTTCTTTCTTGGCTGCTTTTCTGAATAATGCATTAACCAATGGGAGAGAAATCCTAAGCTTCTAAGTTTATTTGTGTACCAGACAAAATGCCAGGCTGGGATCTTTGTGCCAGCAGCACAGCCCTATCTCAGCCACACTAGTGGCTGTTGACCCTGCTGTGGGTAAAAAGAGACTTTTGAACAAGCTGGCAGGGTATCGGATAAAGGCTCAGTTAATACCACACATCTCAATAGCCCTTTTCCAGCAAGAATGGCAAATGGATTTTGCACATACTGTTGAAGCGAGCTTGCTTCTATCCCTCAGATGTAGATGTTGTCCTCCTTTCACGTGGCAGGGAAACAGAGGCAATGAGTTAGAATAAAATTTTCCCAATTCACATCTTTTCAGATTGTTTAATTTCTGTGCTGTCTTCTCACAGCTTCTTCCCTGGATTTTTACCCTGCCCTTTCCCTTTCTCCTTAATCAAAAACAAGTCATCTAACCTGAAAGAATGTTTTCACTTTTGAATCTGAGAAGGTGCAACAGCAATTTAAGCCAGACCCTAATACTGGGATAGATATTCAGATAAAGTAGATCAAGCTGCTCCGCTATATGGAGAACTCAGGTTTATTCTAAGGGCTTGTTCAGGTATTTTTCTCTCTCTTATTCGTTTATGCTTATATCGTGCTTTGGGGGAAATTCCCTGATGCTCTTTGCTGAGCATTGGTGTCAGTTGGTGTGGTCCTTGCAACTCAACCTGCTGCTGGGCTGGGAAGTTAGTGATTTATGGCCACATCCCTGCTAACACGCTTGAAGCTGTAGCAATTGGCCAACCCCCAGCTCACAAATCCAGCTGAGAAGCTGTCATGCCAGATGCCTTGCATCGACTACTGAGCTGGTGTCTCTGTGGCAGCATCTCAAAGACTGCTCCTCCCGAGCATGTCTTGGCTTCTCTGCGAGCCCATCGTTTGTCCGAGCTGTGAAGCAATAGCCACATTTGCTCCAGTTTTGCTTCCAGGTTGCTTGCTTCATGTTGCACAAACATAGGAGACAGCTCATGTATGAACTGATCCTCTTCCTCTTGGCTTTGTCCCACACGTGGAGACAGCAGCTCACTGAAGTTCTCAATGTGTGGATAATTCAGGTCCCTGCACAACCTGCTGGAAACTCCTCCTACCTCTGTTGTCCTTGGTGTTTGTTGCCAATGTTTTCACCTTCATCTGCGGAATTTGCCAATGGTATTTTTCTCTTTTGGTGCCCAGTAACTTCTCTTTGGATTGCATTTGTAGCTGCCTAGTTCCTGGTTTTTGTGAAAGATCTTCAAACAGATCTATGAATCCAATGAGGTGGTCAGTCTGTGCCCCACATTTGAGCCCTGCACAGAGGCTCCATAGCATCAACTGCATTAGCACTGCCTTGGCCATCCTCAGCCTTTGCAAACAGGCTCCTCCTCACTTGAGTATTCAATTCTCTTTGTTTTCGCCTCACCCTCCAGCAAAGGCATAAATGGGATTATACTGTAGCCCTCCAGATATTCACAGACCCAAAACATGAAAACAATGGAGCTATCTGCCAGCATAAGTGAATACGGGATTCAGAGTCTAATTAGATGGGGAGACTGGGAGCAAATATGTAAATACCAAGATGACTATTGTAAAAAATATTTTTAGGTATTTGTACTGCAGGATTTCTTGATTTGCTGCTGGGCCTGTGAGGTTTATCTTTGTGGTCTCTTAGGAAAGAAAAAAAAAATAGCATGCAAAGCAAACCAGTAGTTGTCTGGTTTTGTTTTTCAAATATGCTGAAAAGGGGGAGGGCAGGTAAGCATCACTCAATTAAGAGGAATATGAGGGAAAGAAAAGAAAAAAGCCTCAAAGATGATCAGCAGTCTGATCTCTCTGAACGCTGTGCACCTGGACATAAACATGGTACGAGTAGTTAATGTCTGAGAGATACACAATACGAATAGATCCAATAAGGGTGCTCCTCACCCCCCACTACTGAGAAACCAAGCACTGAGACACTTTTTTATTTTTCCAGTTAGAACTGAAAATGCCTGGCAAGAATAGTTTAATGCATGCTGCTTAAAAAAATGGAGCAAGGAATAATAGACATGAGGGGTATATCACAGAATCACAGAATGATATGGGGTTGGAGGGGACCTCTGGAGATCATCCAGTCCAACCCCCTGCCAAAGCAGGTCCAGACAGAGCAGGTTGCACAGGAACGTGTCCAGGCGGGTTCTGAATGTCTCCAGAGAAGGAGACTCCACCACCTCTCTGGGCAGCCTCTTCCAGGGCTCTGCCACCCTCAAAGTCAAGAATTTCCTCCTCATGTTTGGATGGAACTTCCTGTGCTCAAGCTTGTGCCCGTTACCTCTTGTCCTGCCACTGGGCACCACTGAAAAAAGACCGGCCCCATCCTCTTGACACCCACCCTTTAAGTATTTATAAGCATTGATCAGATCTCCCCTCAGTCTTCTCTAGATTAAAAAGACCCAAGTCCCTCAGCCTTTCCTTGTAAAAAAGATGCTCCGGGCCCCGCATCATCTTTGCAGCCCTCTGCTGTACCCTTTCCAGCAGTTCCCTGTCCTTCTTGAACTGGGGAGCCCAGAACTGGACCCAGTGCTCCAGGTGTGGCCTCCCCAGGGCAGAGCAGAGGGGGAGGATAACCTCTCTCGACCTGCTGGCCACACTCTTCCTGATGCCCCCCAGGATTCCATTGGCCTTCTTGGCCACAAGGGCACATTGCTGGCTCATGGGCATCCTATTGTCCA
Source organism: Numenius arquata (assembly GCF_964106895.1). NCBI lineage: Eukaryota > Metazoa > Chordata > Aves > Charadriiformes > Scolopacidae > Numenius > Numenius arquata. Next base: position 3,035,562 of record NC_133597.1, read on the forward strand.
CCAGGATTCCTAGGTCTTTCTCCTCAGAGCTGTTCTCCAGCAGGTCAGCCCCAACCTGTACTGGTGCAGGGGGTTATTCCTCCCCAGGTGCGGCACCCTGCATTTGCCCTTGTTGAATTTCATCAGGTTCCTCTCTGCCCAACTCTCCAGCCTGTCCAGGTCTCGCTGTACGGCAGCACAGCCTTCTGGTGTGTCAGCCACCCCTCCCAGTTTTGTGTCATCAGTATGTGTTCATTCTGCACCCCTAAGAACTTTGTCTGGGTCCTGGTACTGTAGGGCTAGATACACGGACATCCTCAGAATGCCACAGGAATGCACAGCATTTTCTAGTGGAGATATGGCACCTGGAAAGACTTACAGGCTAGACCCACGAAGATACTTAGGCACTTTTGGAAGAGTGGCTCCTTAATAATATGCTCAGGGTGACCCGGGACAAAGAGCATCCTGCTCTGCAGCCCTGAGCTGAGGCCAGGCTGCTCTTTGGAATGATGCAGGAGGCTGCTATGAGGTATGGTAGCCTTAGCCCAGCTGGAGATCTGGCCATTGCATCAAGTTTACATAGGACTTGTGGCTATAAAAGCTACTGAAACAACAGCCCCGGGCAGAAACTTGTGTTCTATGGCAGGTAACAGAGTTTGTAACATGCTGATCGGCAGAAATAAAGGAAACTGGTCTTACTGGTAATGCAATTGCCATTTAAGATCACCCAAACAACTGTGAAAAAGAAGTTGCCTAGAGGAGAGTCTGGCCTTTGAGTAAAAGCTGAAGGAAATTACTGTGATACCTCAGGGGAGACTCTAAAGAACTGATTTAAGACGGGTCAGAATAGTTCTTAGTACAAATTGCCCTGTGTAATTTCTTGTCTGCCAACTGCCAGCCTATCTCTACTCTCAAACCCCTACATCTCCAAGAACCTTTCCTCCCATGATCTCTTTTCATCCTCCTTTCCTGAACTCTTAACCCATCTGCTTTAAATAGAAAGCATCTTTCCCTTCTGCTATGAAATACAGACTTACTGTTATCCTTAAAGAGGAAATAGCCACTTCCACAAAGTTTCTACATTGCTTGAGCTCCAGCTCTATCTTTTCAGCCCACCAGGGAGACAGGGGAATGCTTAGCAGCTGAACTGCATCCCACAAGCAAAATTATAATGAAAGGAACAGCAAAAGAGAAAAGTTAATAACATCCTTTGAGCTGAAAACTTGATTTGCCCTGTGACTGTGTTTTCTCTGTGGCATAATTCTTACCAATTAATATTCATGAAATTACAAGGAGATTCCATCCCACAGCCACAAACTAGCCATAATCATGTTGACCAATATTAGTTTCCCAATGTTAACTTTTTCTCTCTGCGCTTAGTCTGATCAACTTTAATGGCACATAGTACTGACAACCCCTTACAATACTAAATGCAGAAGCTTCACCTCTGTTGCTAGTTTGGACAGCTGGTAAGCAGCTATCTATTCGGGGGTTCTGTGTTCTTCACAAAGTCTCTCAAAATCTGGTCATTGCTTCTCTCTAACTTCCCATCACTGCTCTACAACTGCTTGGAGCTCTCTCAGGGCTGCTCAGAGGAGGATGTTGCATGTCATTTCTGCTAAGGGGAAACCCATCTCCCACCAAGACCTCTGTAAAGTGCTACAACAATTCAGGAGTGGTTCTGGAGTTCTTAATTTGAAACCACAAAGGTTCTGGTATTATCATACCAGACATTATCATTGTCTTTGGAGAATGAAGGATGTTCCCTTTAAGTGCACAGGTATCATTAGGAAACACTTGGAAGTAGCTCACTCACTCCTAACCTGTCCTGAATCAGTAGCCAGTAGGAGGGCAGTATGCCACTGCCTGGTATGACCTTTTCTTGGTCATCTTGAGGTCTCTGTGCTCTTGGGGACAGGAGATTCAGCTTCTGCTTGCTAGGAAAATTCACATGAAGTGAGCTAGGCAATTATTTCCTAGATGACTGCTAGCCTTGTTTCTAGTAAGCCCGATATGAATGAAGCCAGCCTACGCAAAGCCTTGCTTACTGATTCTAAATGAAGTCTGGCAATGGGGAAGAGCCAACCCAAACCATTTCCATCACGGACAAGTTTGTTGGCTTGGACACATCCAGCTGGTGCCTGCTGTAATACTTCCTACATCTCCTGGCCCGCAGCACTGTGAACTCTGGGAAACTGATGCTGGGGCGTTAGCCATGACAGCTAGATTTTTCTTTAATTCTATAAAGGAGTTTGTGAGAACCAAGATAAATGAAACGTGCACAGGATGAACTCGAGGCATGGAGTCAGGAAGGCAATCTCGTTGCCCAAATTTCATTTTCAAAACACAGTCGTGATTGCAGCTGTAACACTTCCTATCTCCCTTTCACTATCTAGGCAGGCACCTCAACATGGGTAAACTATGGTAGAACTCTCCATTTATTTCAGTTTCAAGATCCTCTGATTTTTATTGGGGGGGGAAGGAGGAAATCCACAGACCCTCTTGGGTGGCATTGCCTCAGTGGCTTTTACTTTCAACCACATAAAAATTACACTAGCCTTTTGAACATACACTTCTTATTTTCATTTCACCTCTGTTGCTGCAGCATGTGGAATTTTTTTTCTCTTTGGTGTTAAAAACTGCTTTCTGTGGTTTGGGTGAACCGCAGGCTCGACGCTGCACTGGGTGACCCACTGGCATTAACTGGTTGGCAGCAGAGCCAGAAAAGCCTGAGTCTTTTGTGGTGTTAACCACAGAGCCATGCCCTCTCTGTTTGCAGGAGACCTTTCCACTGCCACTGCTTCAAAAGCTAATCTCTTGACCCTGGGCAGCTAAGACTCCAGGTCCAGGAAGCCCTGGCTCTCTTCTGCCCATTGCTCTTAGAGAACTGGGTGGCTGGGTTTCACCTCCGAGGTCTGCCTATCTTTGAACTGGTGCCGGAGGGCTGGAGGGACAGGGATGAGGCTTCTCCTCCTTACCGGGGCTGCAGCAGCACGGGGAAAGGCAGTGGGTGGAGTGGGAGCCTCGAAGACGTTTTGCCATTAAGTGGTGTAATTTAGTCTCTGCTCGATGTTTTGATTTTGCCCAGCTGTGTCTGTGTGCATTTAGCTTAATCCTGTTAGCTGGCAGGAGCGGGGCTGCCTGCTGTTTATCAAGAGTGCTTGTGCGATTTCTACTTGATATGCAGTTGTCTTGGAGAGGAACTTTGCAGCCTCACTCCTTGCTGTGTGGCTGGGCTCTTTTAAACCTGTCTGAAGGGAGAGCTGCTGAGGGCAGGCTGCTGTCTGCCCCGAGACTCTGAAACAGGAGGGAAAAGGGCCAGTGCCTTCATCACCCAGAGGGCACTGATGTGTGGCCACCACGTTTTGTCAGAGTAGAAACTGGCCGGTTTCTGGTTTGCAGAGTAGAAACTGCATCGGTTCGTGCTACTGCCTGGCTGGCAGTTGTGACTTCTCCACATTATGTATTAGTCGCTTGCAATGGGCAGAAAAAGAGAAATTCTTCCTCGCTGCAAGTGGCAGGAGTGTCTTAGGAACTGAAGAGTTCTGGACTCTGCCCCTCCCTTCACCAGGGAAAGTATGGACTACTTATTGAAATTAATTGCTCCTTTAACAAATTACCGCTCATTAGCCAAGTCACTGTGACTACGTGCACACTCTCTTAGCCTGTCTATCTGTGAAATGAAAAGATATTACCCTTTAAAAAAACCTCTAATGGTTAGTATAACCGAGTTGACTGGCCATAACTCTATCAGCATATGATAAAAAGTGATGCTCTATGTTCCTACCAGCCAACAAATAAAACATAATAATATAGCACACAGCTTTGGACTCCTAAATGACTGGTTCCATGTGGAATATCTTGGTGAGTCTTACTGCACACTGAAGAGTTTGGTTCTGTGGTAACAGAGATGGGTGCCCAGAATTGCTGTCCTAGGTTGGAGAGATGAGCTCTGCATTTTTATTTGTACACAGAGATTTGTGACCTTGTTCACATATTTCATTAATCTAAGTCAGTCCTCTGTCCTAGACCTTTTTTTAATTCCACATATTTCAGCGGAACTTGCTGGGTTAGATGTGATGGAAGTGCAGCATCTAAAGAGGTTCAAATGGGGATTAATCATTTCTCTGGGTAATGAAAACACAAAGTTATTATGTTAGTTATGAAGGGCAAAAGTCCCTTATGCCTACTGAACATGAGAGTATGCTGGGATGAGGTTTTTCTTCTTGATTATTTCCCTGTATTTCCTGTGCAGCTGTTCTTTTAGCAGAAGCTAATGGATTTGGGAATATTCAGTCATTACATCTCCCTGAAATTATTTTTCTTAAAAGTATATCAAATAATAAATGTTTCAGCTGGGAAAATTTTCTTTTCCTCATACTAATTTTTTTTTCCCCGAAAATGCGTTATTGTATTTAGGCTCCTCTACTTCTTTGATTGTGTATATTATTACATCTTTCCATAATCCTAAGTGATGCACACTAAATATTAGCCTTATTAAGCATATGTTTGAGCAACCTGCTCTAGTGGAGGTGTCCCTGCCCATGGCAGGGGGGTTGGAACTCGATGATCTTTAAGGTCCTTTCCAACTCTAGCCATTCTATGATTCTATGATCTTGTGTATCGGTCTGTTTATATATCAATCCAAAAGGCATGTTGCAGATGTCCAGCTGTCTGTCCACCCCCAGTACTGCCTTGCCAACACCCTCATTTTGATCCAGAGGTAATCTTTCAGCCTGTATGATTCTTGTCCCAAAAAGTGTCCTACACTGGAGCAAAAAGGGTGGAGGATATCCCTACATCCGTCATGTCCCCCACCTTCCCTGGCAAGGCTGAGGTTCCCAGTGATGCCTGAGGTCTCTTCAGATGGAAGGTGGAGCTCTGCTGTAGCCCTGTGTTCCCTGCACTAAGAACACCTTCAGTCTGCCAAGTGGTTTTCAAATGTGCTAAGATGTCTGCGCAACTGTTGTTCTCAGAGAAGTATTTTTATGAGACTAGGCTTGTAGAACTCTTTGCTGCCACAAGCTACTCCTGAGCTAAGGGGCAAGTGGATTCAAAATGGGATTAAATATGTTTGAGGAAAATAATCCTCTTCTGGCTGGAGATTAGACCTCAAATTCCTGCCTTGCTACAAACTCCTTTTTTGACCTTAAGCAAATCTCACCTTCTCTGTGCTTCTGTTCCCTGTGGTCGTAAAACGCAGATTCACATTTGCCGTAAGCGTTGGGGAAATAAATGTACCAGAGATCCTGATGCTCAGCTGTTATACTAATAGGGAGCCACATCAGATACATAGTTAATAGGATTTAAAAATACTAAAAGTGGTATTAATTAAGGACATAAGCTAAGTAGTAAGTGATGGGGTCAGGAGGAAACAGCTCTCCCTAAACACAGTTTATCCCACATCTGTCTACCGGCCTCTTCCATTGAAGCATCTGGTACTATCAGATGGGTTACTGAACCAGATGGACTTGATCTGCAATTCACTCTAACATTGTCTTTTTTCCTGCGTCTCCGGGCTGATTTCCCCCTAAAAGTTTCCATTTTCCATTTGCTGTGCATCAGTGGGGATTGATTACTACAGAGCAGAATCTATACCCTGTCCATGTGGAAACCTGACACACACAACAGGCTTGATTTGGACATAGACTTTTTTTTTCTCTTTTAATAAAATTGGAAATCGTAAATGAATTTGCTGGCTGGTGTTTAGACTTTGGTGATTCAGCCAAAATGGAGTATGATGAATGAGAGGGAGCAACAAGCACAGAAACTTTGTTTCTTTATTCTGGAAGCACGTGGTGTAACAGAAAGGTCAAGGTCACAAATCTGTACCACTGGCCTATGTCTATCTGCATTAAATGTGTATCTCGGGTCCCTCTTGCCTGTTCTCCTCCCCAGCAGGTCACCACTGCATGCCCCAGCCATGTGTGTTTGCTAGCCCAGCCAGGTAGCCACTCTTGTTGCCATCGGATGCCCGGGAAGTGAGCTGGGTGGAGGGTGTTTCTGTGGACACTGATGAGTTCCCACCACTTGCAGAACCAAACACAGGTGCTAAACAGTTTCCTTGCTGATCCCTGCTGCGGAGGTTTGGTAAGGGGTTGGGACAAGGAGTTGGATGCCCTCAGTGACAATCCTTGGCCCCAGTAGAGCCAGAACTTGACTGATCCACAGCAAAACAGAGAAGAGTTCAGCATGCTGCTGCTGGTGTATGGGGAGGCAGAGCAGAGGCAGGTCTGATAAAGCAGAGTCAGTCTGGGAGACCTGGGGCACCACTGTCCCACCCACCAGCTCTGCACAGGTCCTGATGTGCCTTTGGCACTCACAGCATCAGCCAGCTGAGTATCTTGCCAGGAACAGCTGACTGGTGTATTTTAATTAGAGTGAGAGTAAATTACATCGGACTACGAGAATCCGACTTTTTCACAACTGCTTGAGGAAAATGGAAAGACTAGCATTTTCAATTTAAGGTTTAGTTAGATAATGCCTGTTGGTGCCAGTAGATTACAGAGTGGATATTAAATCCTCCAGGATTTGCAATGGGAAAGTACTCAGAGAATCCCTAAGCAGGCAGGAGAGCGTGGCTATGGAGCTATCGTCCCCTGGAGGTCCCAAGCGGGAAGAGAAAACGCGTAGTAAATCTTTTCTTTGAAGGAGGCTCCACGTAAAGAGCACACATATGCAGGCTGTGGCCTTTAAAGGTTTCCCTGTTAAGAAGCTCTCTTGCTTCTGACAGCAGCCAAATGGCATGTGAAAAGGTAATGGGGTCTGTCAAACTGCTGGAGCAGGGAACGCAAGGCTGGACTCCTGAGTCCTAATGCTCTTGCTGTGGGGTTTGAGACAGGTGTCTCTCTCAGACCCCACAAAAACACCTTCTGTGCATGGCCCCATAAAACCAAGACCGCTGTCCTGTGACATCTGAGCTACAGGGACCCGAAAGCATTTCCCAAGCAACTCTGGTGCTGGGCAATTTAGTAAATTTAATAATAAGTCGATGCTGCTGATGCAGGGGGTAGATGGGCAGTTCCCAACAGCAGCAAAGCAGACTCTCTTCCTGGTGACTCAGGGTTTGCTGGCCTGTTTAGCCCACTCCAACTTCAGCAGGACTTGGGGGCACTTGTCAAGTTCTTCCTAGAGCTCATGGAAGTCAGACTAACCAGGTTTAGGGTGCCAGCCGTAGGAAGGTTGTCCAACACTGCAGTCCAGGGGAGACGGGCTAATGCTATCAGACGTTATCCAAGTCAACAAACAGTTTGAGGTAGAGTTGGACACAATCTGCTTTGAGTCCTCCCTAGAACATACCCAACAGCAGCAAGTCCAGCATCAGCAATGCCAGAGAAGCTGCTCCCTGTGGTCTGTGCCTCTGTCTCCTGGCGAGGGAACTGCCGGCCGTGCTTCCCTACTTTCTCAGGGAGAAAGTGTTGAAAATCATATTCAGGGCAGAATTTGACCTTGACTAAGGGGGTCTGAAAGTGGTGTCACTGTGCCCCTTGGCTCCAGCGTGGTCTGGAGGAAATGCTCTGTTATGCTGCCTTGTTTCAAGGTCTGTAGCGTGAAGAGCTACAAGTCTAAAGATCAGATTCTTGGCAGTGAAAATCCAGAAGCTATCACAGTCTTTGATTTGAACATCCCAATAGTTTTATTAAGAACATGTCCCTGAATTTTATGCTTGTTAATTAGCAAATTCAAACACTTTATTTCTGTGTTATCTTTGTGCAAAAGAGTGGCAAATTTATGTCATTAAAATATTACAAAAATTTAAAGGTTCACAAGCAATTAGATTTTATTTTTCTTGTTTATGCCCCTGAAGAATTGTTCATTTTAAAACTTTATAGTTAATATGTATAAAGATAAAACAGTGGCCTGTCTTGCGGTGGTGATGGAAGTCAAGTGATTGAGTGAGCTGAATGAATTATTAAAGATGATCAGCTTTTGGAGCTACTTGCTTTGATTCTTAACTGCCTATTGCAGCCAATTTACATCCAAGAAGAGGGTCTGTCCCCACGTTGTTTATGTTTCCCTCGGACTCATTCTAGTTCAGAAGCCCAGAACTAAATATAAGCTAGCAAAATTCAGCATAAACTTACCTTTATTTGCATCTTTTTTTGATTATCAGATGGCTATCCTTACAGTCAGTCGGTTATGCAGTAATACACCCTGTGGCGCCCACGGGTACACCTGCCCCCTAAGATGTTGCCTTGAACTGCACCGAGGATGCTTTGGGCGGGTGTCAGGCTGGGTCTAAGGAGCTGTGCAGGGGCGAGGGGGAGAGGCTGGGGTTGCTCTGGTGGGCAGTGGGGGTTTGCGAATGAAGTCTGTGCTGAGAAACGGCTGCCCCTGGGTTAAGAAACTAGACCCAGAAGCCTAAATTTTTGGGAAACTGCAAATTGCTGGGGGTAAAAGAGGCAGAAGACCACTCTTGATGCCATCGGCACCTGGGCCCTCCAAAGAGGGGTCACGGCTGCTCACTCCCCTCTGAGACAACCTGACTCTGAGTTTTGTCTTTGAGCCTTGGTGTCCGAGTGTCCTCTGCCCCTCTGCAGCCACTGGCTGGATCAGGGAGACCCATCACCCCTGTTTCTATTCCCAGGGATCCCCTTGGGATGGAGAGCTGATGCCCGACCCCAGATCCAACCCCTCCGGTCTGCCTGAGCAGAGGGAGACCATCGGTGCCGTCTCCTTCAGCCGGGCTGGCTGTCCTCGCTCTGCGAGCTGGGCGTGCAGCAGCGCCGAGCTCAGACCGAGCTTCCAGGCTGCGAAGTTCATCCCGGCGTGTCTGGGGCTGCTCTGACTAGATTCCCTAAGCAGGGTTCGCCATGCAGCCCTGCAGCTGCGAGCTTCATTGCTCCATCCTGGCGCTGCCTCTGACCGCTCAGGCGATGAGCTCCATTATTATTTTTTTTTTTTTTTCTAGTGCCGCAGAGTCCAGGAGTGCAGAATGTGCTTTTAACTTGCTCTTCTCATGCTTAAGAGGTGGAACTGAGATGTTTGCGGCAATTTCGGGACAGGAAGAAGATTTCTCTCTGATTGCTTTTTAATCACAGTAATAACAGTAATGGAGGCAGTGAGTGGAATTGATGGGAAGGAGCTGAGCTCTCTTCTCTGGTAACTCCCGTGTGGGGTAAACAAGGAGAATTTACTGGCTTCTCAAGTGAATTGGTAGCATCCTCACTCTTTGGGAATTACTGTCAGCAATGTCTGGGGAAAAATAGCTGGTATCCAGCACCTGGGAGAAGAAATATGCCAGGCATCCTCTGGGAAGCTCCCTGCCTTAGTGTATCCAGGGTAAATGAATAAGCCCTGCCTGCCTCTGTTCTTGTCCCCACAGATCCGCATCTACAATTGCTCTTTTAAGCGGCTGTCAGGGCTACCTCTAGGTGTCTCTGGCTTTGAATTCGCATCTTTAGCAGCCCACAAGGGATTTATTCGCTCCCTCAGAGACAAGAGAAGCCACGATATAGGCAAGAAATTTGAGCTGTGCAGATCCGGAGGCCCGTATTCCCAGTAGAGTTCAAGTGGGTGGCGGGTCCCAATGGTTCCCAGAACCAACCTCCCGGGGAGATTTGAGTCCAGGCTGAGGCAAAACAGTGCCTCAGCTCAGCAGGTCTCCTCTCAGCCTGGTCTCTCCCGGGCTGATTTTGCCCTCTGCATATGTGAGCAAGCACTTTCCTCCAGTGGGAACGAGTGAGGTTTAACTCTGGCAGGGGAGAGGCACTGAAACCACGAACAACCACAGGCTGAGGGTTCCTAGAAATGCCCTGGCAGGGCAGGAGTTGCGTGGAGCTGCTGTTTGGGAACTGACCTAGCTGGGCATATCTGCAGGGGAGTCTCAGGGTATTATACTAGTAGTGCATCCATCCATCTGGCTTTGACCTTCAAGAATGTGGGAATTTTCTCTGAGCTGACGTGACTCTGACTCAAAATATCCAGAAAACAGTGAAAAGAAAGCCTCTAGGAGCTGGGAAAATGGGTTCTCCAAACCCCTTGCTCATATAAAGAATATTTTGAAGGGACTTAACCTCACTGAGACTCTTACAAGCATACAAACAACAAAGAGAGAGAGAGACCTCGTCCCCAGGTTTTTTTTGGTCAGACATGGAGCTTTCTCCTTTATTTCTGCAGTATGTGTTGCACACGTGAAGGGCCTCATTTACATCAGCGCAGTCGTGTCCTGTCTGAGGAGGTGGAATTCCTCTTGCTTTGCTGATCAAGACAAACACGATAAAAACAGTTCATGCAGAATACACCTGGAAGCCGCACCGCTAGTTCCCCGGGACTGGGAGGTAGAGTGGGGGCCGGAGCTGTGCCCCATCCCACGCTCCTCCGGTGGGGCTGAGGGCTGTGGGGGCTGGAAGGGGGTGATGCCTGGCCTCCTCCCAGGTTAATGAGCACTGGGGAGCAGCTCCGTTCCTGTCGCCGGAGCGGGAAGTGGTGTGTGCGAGGTCTGAGGGAGGCCCTTGCAGCGAGGAGAGGAAGGGGAGCAAACAGGCTGGGGGCTGCAGGGGCTGCCGAGGTGGGGCAGGGGAGGGGGCAGTGGGAGGAAGGGGACACTCGCCTCCTTGGCCAGTCAGTTGTGTGCTGGGCAAGGGGCTGGGCAGATCCTGGCTGAAACCAGCCTTCTTTAGGGCAGGAAAGATGGGGGGAATTTTAATATCTGAGTTTTGGAGGGGGGGGGGATATCATGATCATGCCCACACTTTGGAGAATAGAAAGGAGGTGGTGGAAACTTTTACTGGAACATAAGGGACCCAAGTGATTACTGGACGCCTGCTTGGGGGCAAAACAAACAGTGATATTTGGGAGGGGGGGCAGCTTATTTTATCCTTTCACACACATACTCAAACCCCTCAGTGCATTTCCTAGCAACTCTATCCCAGTTTCCTTTTCTTCACATCCTTCCCTACCATGCTATCTCTTTCTCCTCTGGTCATTAAGGAAAAAAAAAAAATAAAATTATAAAATAAGTGCCATTTCAAGTATTCTGGAGCAACCAACTTTCGGCCTCAGAAAGTTTGTCTGAGGTGTCAGATGAAAAAAGCAGTGAGTATCTTTGCACAGGGATTAGCAAGAAAGTAATTTTCAGGGAGCAATAGGCGTGACGTCTCCCAGCAAGGCGTTGCAAGCATTTGGGGGTAGGAAAAGTGGGGGGAAGCCATTCCAAAAAAACGCTTGAACAGAGCAAACCATGAAAAGTAGCTGTCAGGCCTCAATTCTCTGTTCTGCAGCTGCTTTATCACTGTTCAAGGGCTCTGATCCTGCAATGGGCCATCTGTTCCCATTGACTGGCCTGGGGAGGTTTTTGCATAGCATGGACCTCACCTCTCGGCTTTATCCAAGGGGAAGGAAAATAATCTTGGTGAGATCATGGAAAGGTTAACCAGCCCTGGCTGGTTTGCAAGCTGGGTGCTGACACAATTCGTCTATCCGGGGGAAAAATAAAAAATATTTTCCCAAGCAAAAAGCTCTGATACTAATTCCCATTGCAGAAAAAAAACACCTGAACCACAATATATAAATCAATTTTCGTTTAGGGGATTTAAAAATAGACTACAAAACAAACAAGCACCCTATACCTATGGCATCTAATCAATCTTATATTAGTAGGATGGATTTTCTTTTTATTTCTTAATTTGTAAAGGTGGCTGGAGGGGTACTTTAATGGGATGGAAAGCCTCTCTGCCCTCCACCAGTAGCTGGCCTTGGGCTGTAGCAGCTCTGCATGGGTCCCCTTGGCTTGCTTTCTGGAAGCCAGCAGGAGCAGAGCTGAGCTGATGAAGGGCCCTGAGGAAGCGTGCTGCCACCAGCATGGGCTGTGGGAGTCTGCAGGGGATCTCAGGGAGGTGGCAGCACTGGACCTGATCCCAATGAGAGCTGTGTGTCCCCGTCCAAGGCAGGGTCCGGGTGACTGGGTAGAGAAGCGTGGGAAGAGCTTCAGCCTGTCACTGCTCCCAGTGGCTGGGGCCTCTCCGTTCCAGGAAGACTTTTGGGCCCCCCCAGCTTGGGACCTTTCACCAGGACTTAATAGCTATGGTCGTATAAACACACTCAGGACAAGGGGGCAACTGGTATAGCAGAGGGGGGGTGTGCTACCCAAGCACGCGTGCTTCCCAGGAGAAGCAGAGCAGCTCGCTCTGCAGAGGCAAAAGGAAGGGCATTGACAAAGAGGGAATAAGGAGGTGACAGCAGAGGATGGGGTTACGTTGTTAAGGCCTGTGGAGCTTTCAAGGTGATTAGGTGATTTGGGAAAAAGTCCTCGTTTGCTCTAGTAAAGGCTATTCCCTTCTGCACCTTCCCTCTCCCTGGCAGAGATTAGAGCAGTAAGGTTAATACAGTAGCAGGTACATCCATGAAAATCCGCAGCTGAGTCTTCACTCCAAGTGCTGCCAGCTCTTCCCTAAATCTTCAGGAATCAAGGTGCCTCGTTGGAAGTGGCTCCATTGCCTTTGTTGACGTAAAAGGGGCGGTAATGTGACTGCAATGGAGAATTTGGGGCATGTGAGTTTGACCTACCTTCTTTTTCTGACCGCCTATACTTCACCCTCCTAGGTAGCCCAACCATACATATCCTAACGTACTCCTATTTTAACACCTTCAGTCTTTCCTCTCGCAGAGCAACACCGCCTCATTTCACTACTGGAGGTGCTGGAGTGATCAAATGCAAATGGGGTTGGTTTTTGATTTACACACATGCTTTGCATGGACTTCATTCCTGAGCCAAATGAGTCTGTGCATCATCTAAAATCTCAGACTATGACTCATGGTTAGATGAGAGGTTTCTGGGAGAAAAGGAATGTCACCTTTATTTTTATGCTTCTGTCAGTGTCTATTAATTGCTCACTAACCTGAGAACTCATGGGAGTTTTCACGTTTAAAGCCATGCACAGTTACGAGAGTGATCAACTAAATCGCATGGTATTTATCTGTGTTCTCTGGCTGGCAAGCCAAAACTCCTGTGCATGGAAATTCTCACACAATGGTGTATTGTTTATTTGCGCCTCCACACATTGCAGGGCCCAGTACTAAATGTTTGTGTAAACAGAAGCGTAAGTGGAGAGACAGGGGCAGAGCCTAAAGGAATTGCCATTTTCCTGTCTCTGTTTATTGTAGTCCCTAATTGTATCTCTTCTCATCTTCTCTACCCCTGGAATTTAGTTCTTAGCAGCGCCATTACAAATAAGCAACACGTGGCAAAGTTGCCCGTGCAGCCTAGCCTTGTCTTGGAACGATTGCAAAACACAAAAGCCAATTTATTGATTGTGATAGCTGGTTGCGCTGCTCGAGGCAAAATCTTTAGCCTGGGTGAGAATATGCTTACACCAACAACGCATTGACCAAGACCTACGGGAACAACTGTGGTTTTGTAATGTCTGCTCTGTCTTAGGTTTGATCCACTGCCTGGATCTCACTTGCAGAAGGTGGGAGAGACCTCACAGCAACACGCTGGCACGCTTTTTTGCAGCGCACTTGTTAATATCGGGCACGGCGGGAGGCTGGAAGCACGGGCAGAGCAAACCCAGCCCATCTTGCTGCTCAGCGCCAACTCCCAATACCTCCTGCTCAATGTTCCCTTTTGTTGAAATTCTTTTCATTTTATGGCTTTAATTTCCAATATAATTAAGAGATGGAAGAAGGGGGCTTCATCTTAAAGAACTCCCTGTGGGTTAAAAAGACATTCCTCCTTAAACAGTATAGTCCTTTGTGAAAATTCATATTTACAGAGCTTTTAGAATGTGTATTACTTAAATACATATTTAAGACTATTTTAAAAGCTAGATTATTGGCCCAATAGACCATAAAAGCTCCTGCAGAGCTACTGCAGTCCAGAGCATGTATTTCTATTTTGGGACTTTTTAGTGCTTGTATTTATCAACTCAGTTGTTAGGTTCAGGGCTATCTGGTGAATATAAGCTATAAAAATAAAATAGCGGCTACAAGGGTATGCATGGGAGAGAAAGGGAGACAGAAAAAGGTGGGTGACTTCACATGGGAGAAGTTACTCAGGCTTTCTCTGTGTGGATTATGGAGAGCATGGGTTGTGCCCATGGAGCACAGCACGATGACTGCCATGCAGCGGGGTGCTTAGTGCTAAGAAGACCATACTCACATCCACCAGTGCTAACAGACTTCACTTTCCTCACCAGAATTCCCCAGTATAACACCACCATTTGGGAGGATAGGTTGGTATCTAAAACCACTGGGAAGAGTCTCCATCCGAGCACACACATGATGGAGTAGATGGTCTCTTAGAAAGGCAGTGATCAAAAGCAAGACAAAAGTTATTGCAAAACTTTGCTGTTCCTAGGAGATGTGTTTCACTGCAGCACGTTCAGAGGCTCAAGGCTGGATTTTCTGAAGGTGATACAGTCTGCCAAGGAACATCCCTTTCACTGGCGTTCATTTCCTTAGCAGAGAGATACAGCTGCAATCCTTAGGCAGCCACTTTCTAACTGTTGTGTAATTCCTTGGTTTTCTTCCTTCAGTGCGGGAATGCTCTCGCTTCTTGATCCTTTCCTTCTTACAAGTCTTATTTCCAGGAAACAGTAAATGATCTTTCACAAATGTATAATCAGAATTCAAAATATAGATCTCATCTGCGGGGATGGGGGCAAAAACGTGACGGTCTTAATTCAGATCATGCAAGATCTTAATGCAGCACAATGTGAATGGATGTCAAGAAAAATAGATGAACTTAGTGTTTCTGTGATTATGCATTAACTGTTTGTTAACCTCGAATATTTAAGATTGCAAGACCTAAAGTATCGCTCTCCTCTCCCCCTTATAATGTACTGTTATCTGTTTTGCACTAACAGAGTGAAACAAGTCACTTGCAGATGTTCTAGCGATTTATGATCATAGTCTGACCCCTCATCTTTGATATTGCATCTGCCCACTGTAGGGTGTAATTAGCGAGATATTTTTATATGGTTGCCTTTGGTGTCATTTACACAATCTGTGCTTTCTAGATGTCACAGACTACTAAGAGTGTATGATATCCCTGTAGAGAGGAGAAGTACTTCAGACAGATTCATGTGTGCTATAGTATTTCTATAGCTTCTAGAAGCCTGGATCACGTTTCAGACCAGGGCAAAATCTTTTCAAAATGTTTTGAAGTATTGATTATTCCTACAACCCAGAGCTGTAGAGGCGGGGTGTGTGTGGGGGGGGGTTAATCTACGTCCCTCTGTGGATGCAGTCAATCACAGAATAAAATTAATAGAAGCTGTTGACGTGAAGCTTTTACTTTCCCATCTCCAAAGGACCCAAGCCCTAGTCTCTCAAGTCTCAGGTATCCCTAGAACAGATAGTTCTCTTGCTGAAGCTGTGCACATGCTTTCACACCAAGGGTATATTTCTTACCAATACAGACTGCTTAGAGGATTTCCATGTCTGCGGCGTCACCTTTGCAGACTGGTGTCTCACTATTGAAGGATAAGCTGTGACAACATAAAACAGCCTGTTATAGATCAGTTCCTGCCACCATCCCCGTCTCCCCTTGCGAGCGTCAAGATGAGTAGCAGGACTGGAAGTGCCACATAATTAGTATCGCATTGCTTAACGTTGAAATGCAGCCATTTCTGGGGTGGGACACAACAGCCATCAGACAGATGCCTATTCCACCACCCAATCAGTTAGGAAAAGGGAGTAAAGAAGGTCTGTCTAATTAAAATGTCTGAGGAATGCAGAGACGTGGAATGCAATCAGTCCAATTAAATTTAGGGCAAGTCCCGAACTAAGCATTCTGACTCTTGCAAAGAACACTATAGGCTATTTAATTAGTGCAAAGAGCCCAGGCCTGGGTTTCATGTCAGAAATTAATGACAGTACCTCTGGCAGCATGATAAGTCCTAACCCCCTTCTACCATACCAGCTCCATTCTGATTCAGAAATAATACCAGCCCTCCTGAATCACAACCAGTTTCAGTGCTACCAGGCAATGGCCTTTCCCCGCCATCTCCCATTCGCAAATTAATCAGACCTGACTCTGCTTGGCAGGTTCTGATGCTCTTGGATTCCACCTCTGGCGCCCTTGAACTACTGGGTAGTGAAAAGAGGATTATGAGATGGTGAATGGGGGATTTTGATTCGGATGAAGGAGGACAGACAGCTACTGTATTATTTTTTTTTAAAGGTTGTTTCTCAGTGGCTATTAGTCTCTCAGGATGATAGCTGTTTTAAAACACTGATGAAGCTAGGAGGCTAACTGGCCATGAACATAATTTTCCTAGTACCTTTCTCTCCCTGGTCCCTATGCCTCTAAAATAATCTAAGATTCTCATCTCTACTCATTACAAACGAAATTTAAAACCCCTTCAACCATTCACTAGCTATAACTTCTTAATACTTTTCAACACTCTGTAATAAACTCCTGTTGCCCTGGTTCAGGAGAGTGAGTTGCCCATGTAAACATGTGCGTGTATCAAGGAGACTGACAGTCAGGGCAGGAGATACGGGCCAGGTGTAGGACTGCTCCAGACCTTCTCTGGGGGAGCAAGAACAGGATTAAACATCTTACCACCTCAAAAAAAAGAGCACAAGGAAGGGGGAAAAAAACTAAATGCCTAGTACCGGTCTTAGTGAAGAGGCTCCCATCAGACTGTTTGCTGAAGTCACCGGGCGGATTCTGTCCCACCGAGGAGAACTGAAAAGGCAGCTTAGTACCATTGCCTACTGGAAGATAGAAGAGGTTGCGTTATTCCATGGTGTTGCGTGCTGCAGTGGGGAAGCCTAAGCATTGCAAAACACACCCTGTAAAACTACCTTCAACCAGCTTGGGGGAAAATGGGAACGAATAGCTTTGTCCCTTTTCTCTCTTAGTAAGAAAAGGCAGATGAGAGCAGTTGTGGGGTCCCGGTGTACACAGTGTGTGAGTGTGAAGAGATCCCAATGCTGCAGGCAGGCAGGGAAGAGCCCCTCTCTGGAGACACCCAGAGTGCAGGTGTGTCTGAAGAGCAGCAGCTTCCTCGCAGGTAAACTGCATCTCCAGAGACTGGAGTAATGAGGCAAACCTATATACCTGCCAAAGCTTCCCTTGCCTCCAAGCAGTTGAGGCTTTATTCAAAGCCCATTGAAATTAAAGCAAGGCTTCCCCTCCTGGCCTCCTTGGGGTCAGGCCCTGGCTGCCAGAATGAATCTGAGAGCAGAGATGATGAGAGGGAGACAGCCCTGCCCGTGGCATGAAAAGCAGGAACGACTCAGGTGTGGCTGTGAGTCACGAGAGCTCCCCCCAGGTAGAGTGGCCGAGGATGCTTGTAGGCTGCCTCTGGATGAAAGCACAGGCAGGACCCTCTGAGCATGAACCAAGCAGAGTAAGAAAATACAGGCGAGGAAGAGGAAGGGGGGGATCTGGGAAGAAAAGGCATGACTCGCTGCTGCTGGTTCTCGGTACACTAGCTCAAAGCACCCCCACCCCGTTGTGCTGGACGCTGGACACAGATAGTGAGCATTGGGCAGGCTCTGTCTTTGAGAACTTAGGAGCTAAGTAAAAGGTGTTCGTGCGATGGAGAAGAGCAGCTTTGTGCCTCTGAGACTGGCTGAGGGTATTTGGAATCTGCTTCTTGTTCTGCCACAACCTCCATAGGTTATCTTAGATGATGTTGGCACTCCCATTGACGGCAGTTTGTTAGGTATCTCAGGATCTTTACAAATTGGTCCCTATGCTTTCCATCATCTTCTTTCACTATCTGAACATTGAGGTCCAGGAACACCTTTCCCTCCTATATACATAGGACCTAGAGCAGTGAGACTCTGAATTTGGGTGTACACAGACAGGCTGATAACCCAGCCTAAGAGACGGTTCTGTGAGACAGTGACTGAGAGGTGACAGGACAGCTGAGAGGGGAAGCAGAAAAGGTTGGTTAGCCAGCTAGAAAGCTGTGGCACGGGGGGTTAGATCCTTTCAAACTGAAGTCGGAATTACCCGTACCAAGTGTTTCCTCAGTCGCTTGGAAGGAGGAAAATTCCCATGATCGTGGGTTGAAACTGGCTGTAAAACAAGAGCATCCAGTTCAGCAGTCGGCTCCTGATGAGCTGGCTCAAAGGCCTGTGCCTGGCATTGCTCTATGAAACAGTCCCCACCAATTTGGAAGCAGCCTCAAACCAGAAATCTGAGTCCAGGGAGTAGAGGAGAGCTTGGTCTTTTTTTCTCTGGGTTCTAGGGAATGGTGAATAGACTTCTCATTTAGACAACAAAGCACTCTCACTGCCACAGAGCTGTCTCTAGCTGCATTAAATTGCCAACTCAGGTTTGTCTATGCAACACAACTATTCTGCAAAGAGACCTGCAGGCAGAGGCTTGGATTTAGAGCTCAAGAGACACAAGTAGAGGAACATTCCTTGCTCAAGCACACATTGTCTTAGCCAGTGCGACAGGCGTGTGCTCCAGGGTTTTGCTAGGACATCATGCTGTGATGCAGACTAGTGCTGCTGTACCCCTTTTGGGAGACACTGGACTCCTGTAAGAGGGAGAGGGATGAATGCTTTGAGCTGTTATGCTGCCATCCTGTGGACTGCTTTTCAATTTAAGCAGTGTTTCTATTTAAGCAGTTACCTCTTCCTCTCTGTGTGCCCGAGTCCCTTCTACTCTCCATTCAAAGACTTCCAAAGGCACAAGATGATCTCTCCAATCTCCTCCTGGCTTTGGCCAAACTGTTTGCCAGGAGAAGAAAGCTCAGTAGAAGAGGACAGAAAGGAGTGTCGAGCAGTTGAAGAGACTGTTCCTCTATCTTTTAGGCAGCATTTGAAACCTTGTCTGTCTCCTTTCTGCCTCATTATGTCATCCCTGAAGGCAGATGCTCTGTGATACTGTCTTTAATGACAAGAGCAGTGGAAGGCTCCTTGAATTCAAGCAGGGCTTAAAAACCTATAGGTTCAGCTCAAATCCAAGCAGTTTCTTAGTATAGGTCACTGCAATCAGCGCAGAGCACTGCTTGGGTAGCATTCCTCAATGCAGCAAACAGACTTGCCGCTGTGGCATGAGGCAGAACTTGCAGTGATCCAACCTAGTGAGAAAAGGGGTGTGTTACAAAACTATCACGAGATATTCAAGGATTCTGTGCATATTATGCAATGCAAAGGGTGGTCCTCTTTTTTTTTCCCTCTCATTTTACGGAATTCCTTAGAAAAGATGGAATTGGAGACAGCACTGGACTTCACATGACACGTTAATGGAGCACAGAAAGCTCTAGAGAGTTAAATGATTGTGGGTATATTGCATTATTCATCGGATAATCCTTTGCTAGCCAGCATGCAAGCTAAGTGGGTCATGTCTCCTGTTTTGCCTACTGATTCATTCTGTTCCCAAAGTCCCCGTCAATGTGGTTTCAGCAGCTGGCTATCAGAGTGTTCCCACAAGGGATCACGCTTGAGCCCTCACCCTGGTGGAGAATCCAGTGCTGCTCAATCCCCATTTCAGCAGAGACGCTGTGTGCAATCATGTGCTTAGGTTTTTTGCACAAAGGAACTTCATTGGTAGAAAATACAGAATGAGTAGCTTTGGAAGGCAAGGTGTCTTGTGCTCTCAGGAAGAGATAGATGTGTAGGCAGAACAAACACTCCCCCAGTATTTGTATATTCAAAAGTCCCTTGCAGGAAGCAGCAGGCCACCAAACTGCAAGCCACTGTACAAACCCTCACACTGCTCTGTATCAACAAACAGCACTAAATAAGAAATCCGGTATCTAGCAGTCGCTGTTGATCCCTCCTGTCTCTTGGTACATCTTTCAGGCGGTTGGGGTGGTAGATCCCAGCCGGAAACCAGGGAGCCCCTGCTCCCAGGTCTCAGCTCTCTGATCCTCCAGAGAGAAGCAGAGGGAAGTCCCGAGCAGTGAGCGGCCAGGCTACCCCACGCTATGGCACTGCCGCAGATGGCTTTTCCCTTCCTTTTGCCACGTCAGGTTTCAGCCCTGACCCAGACAAACTTGGCAGTGGTGACGGCAGAATGGCATTGTCTGCTGTGTTCCCCTCATCACACCCCACTGCGCTCTTCAAACGCGTGTTGGGCCATTTCCACCTGAACCCGAAGTTTTATGTAGAGATGGGTTCAGCCCATGTAATTTTAGAACTAACTGTCAACCATCCCTTCAGGCTGAACACAGTTTTGGGTGCAGAGCTGAGACTGTGGTCTCTCCCCAGCCCTGGCAGCTCCTCTTAGCAGAACATGTGTTTCCCTGACGGCACAGGGCTTGTGAAGCCCCGCAGCAGCTGGGGCAGAGCAGCAGCTATAACCGCCCGGGTGGTGTTTGGAGACAGGCTCCCTGCAAAACCAACCCGCCACTGGCAAAATGCCCCTCCGCAGCCTCTGCTGAAGAGGCTGCCCCCTCACTTGGGGGCCTGAAGGGAACAGTCCCATTACAGTCTTGCGGGCGCTGAACTGGGAATGTCGCCTCTGCCCCTGGTAAAGGGCATCCTCACCCCCGCGGGGCCAGGCAGGGCTGCCAGGCGTGGGCTGGTAACAGCGGAAAAGGGCAAAGTGGAAATCCAGACAAAGGGCTCAGTGTTGGGGTCTGGGCTATCCCCGTGAAACCCGAAGGACGGCGGCGCAGGCAACATCGCGCTTGGAATGCACCTTCAGGGGTAGTGCCACTGCTAATTGCTGGCACATCCCTTCGCCCTGCCCGCCATCTGGCTTTGCACGACAGCAGCTGTAAACACCTGGCGAACGCAGGCAGGGCCTTGCTCTCCAGGGACCAGAGGAAATTTGGTTACTTATTTTCTGCTACCCTTTCTGGGCTTTTGTTTCTGCAGGCGTTGCCTTGCCTAGGCTTTTAGCCCTCTCTGCTTCTCGCTCGGGAGGTCCTGACACTAATTTAGAAATAGACGACTCTGGAGGCCCTGGCACTAACTTAGAAATAGACAACCGACATTTTTACAACTGGATGTGTTGAAAACAGTCATTCACTCCAAAGACTCATCCTGCAGAGTTCATGTTGTCAGTGTCAGAGCTCAAAAAGGAACTCCAGACTCCTGCGTTTTTAGGACACTATCCTCAGTTTATCCTTTCCCTGCAGGGAAAAAGTATGTTTTCTGGTGAAAGTAAAATCCTAATGCAGAGCAAGCCTAATGTAGCTTTCACAGAGAGCACAGTGGAATGAGCTTCTGGTGGAGGATAACACTGACTAGTAACACATGTTAAAACTCCCCTATATTCACAAACTAGGGTTCAGTTGCTCCAGCTCTCCTCCGTGGGGTTGAGAACCTTTGCTGCCTTGTTTGATATGAAAAAACTTCTCAAAGCTCTGCAAGCTGGAGAGAAAACCTGGCATAAAGAAATGCAGAGGGACCAATCTTGTCTAGGGGATGGCAGGAAATACCAGGGAAAGCAAATCTTGGGACAAATCGTTAATGAAGTTCCTTTCCTATGCTGTGTTTGGAGGAAACCAGACCACCGTCAGGGTGCCGTACCTTTGGGAGACAGGAACATGGAAAATCTCTTCAAGTTGTCGGGCTGGTTCCACTCGTAGTTGTTCATCATATACCGATGGTCACCTGGAAAAGCAGAGCAGGGCATGAGCTGGAGGAGGCAGTTGAGTGGCCTTGAGAGGGACGGGAGGAGGGCCAAGGGGGTAACAGACTGGAATTGCTTCCTCAGGTGCTGCAGGAGAGATGGTTCTGCCCTTTGAAAACAAGTTCCTCTGTTTTTGTAATTCATCTGCAGGACTCTCTGGCTGGGAGGGAGCTGCCCAGACGTTCAGCCTGGGATAAAAGAGAAAGCTCCCTCAGAGGCGTAGCACAGCTGAAGCATTCGGCCATTCACTAGATACACTATCTCCTGAAAATCCATAGGGAAACTTGAGGGTTGAGGCATTTTCCTACCAAAATACTGCCGTGTGGCTAAAAATATATCCCACTTCAAAAGCGGTGGTTTGGGTTTGGCTTCTTTTGTGTGTTTAACCTGTGCACAGAGCTGGCTCTCAACCAGCAGATCTTGACTGCAAGCATTACAAAGCTCAAGAAAGTCACTGTTGGGAGGGCTCAGTGGGTTGGTTTGTTCAATTTTTAAAGAAAGATGCTAAACCTCAGTTGCAAACAGCTCTTGGGCTCTTGGACAAGGGTGTTTGGTTCAGGCTTCATGCAAAGTGGATGAAAGCTAGCAGTTGATGCTCTATCGGTACAGTTGCTCATGAAAATACTTTCTTTTAAGGCCTCAAGTGTTATGTAAACCTATTGTTCTCTGCAAGGGGGTAAATTTGGTTCCCGTGTTTAAATAGTTCCATTTTTTGATTCTTAAGACACTGAACAAACTTTTGTGCTATTTCTCCAATTTATTTCTGTGTTATTTAAACTCCCTGGATGCTCTCTGATTATTTGTCTCCTTGTCACACTACTAAGTAGGTACCTGTTATGACAACTAAAAGAAAGTGGATTCCCTTTGGAGTCTGCTATTAAGCAGGTTTCATTCCATTAATATAATATTTCTTCCTGGGAAGTTTTTTTACACTAGAAGATCAAGCCAGTTGCAAATGAATTTGTTGCAATGACTCAGGGGGAGTCTGAGTTAATTAAAGCCATTAAGTAATTGTGGAGTTATTTCCTTGCAGTCACTCGATGCAGAGTGCTGTCCTCTTTCAAGTGTAACAGTGGTTTGAAAAATGGAGAGCTCTGAAGTTTCTGAGACTCACCTTAAATAACATTTCCCAACTGAGTGGGTACCACTGTTCTTCTCATTAGGCAGACTCCAAGCTGTGTCCATTAAATCCCTGGTAAAGTTTCTGAAAGTGCCCAGGTTTCTGGTAGTAGTTAATTGTTGCCCTGCTCAGAAATGTTTTGACACTTGAATCCCACGGATTTCAAGTACCATTGAGGACTTCTGGCATCAGTAACATGGAGCGGGACCCTAATTAAAAGTGATCAAGTCACCAAGAAGTAGTCAGTCTTTGTCCAGAGCTACTAGAACTGAACACATGCATACTCTTGTTGGATTGTGCAAATGGCCGAGTAAAATGTATTTGCTTCAGGACTGGCAAAAAACAGTTCAGCAGATGGAAGGTAACTTCTGAAGTAACTTGAATGCAAAGTGCTTTTATGCTACTCCTCTAGTTTTTGGAAGTGCTGTGAGTAGACAGGCATCAAAAACCCTTTGGCATTATGCCATCAGAGCTTGGAAATTCTGCAAATCTCCAGGTGAACAAAGAAGAAAAAAAAAACCTACAAAAGTGATTTTTGGATCTGAACTGCCTGTCATCTACTTGTACTAAGTTATACCCAAAATTCTCAGCAAACCTCAGCACATGGAGTGTTGAGAATCTGACCAGTGTTAAATGTTGGAAGACAAGTAATGTTCATTTCTGGTACTACTTGAAGAGTAGGGAGAGTGTAAAAATCTGGCTTTCGCTATGCGTGGTGAGCACTTTGAATGTGATTCTTGACTTTTCTGAAAGGTTGGTTATCTGTACTAGAAGTCCATCTAATTCATGTCCATTGGGGAGTGATGGTGCTAGATAAACATTAATGAACTGTTTGCAGTGCAGGCTCCTTGGAGCCAGGGACTTACTCTTTCTTTCCATAATGTAGGAAGGCAGCAGGCTGTCACTTGATGAATACTAGTGATTCTTATTACAGATCTAAATGTTTTCTCGTCCTATGTCACCTTCATTCTTATTGCTCTAGATTGTGAATGCCAGACGGGCTGATTCACAAAACCCAGGCTCTGAACTACATGTTGACCAATAACTGAACCCGTGTTGTTCTGGCTTCTATGCATCTTTTCAGCAGGCTGTATTCTTTCTGGGGTTTTGGTTTGGGTTTGGGTTTTTTTTCGGTTGTTTCTTTTCCTGCTCCTTTATCATATAATCTTGTAATGTGGATCTGCCTTTTCTGGAAGGAAGTTGGAGTGATTTGCATGGCTGTTGCCCAGGAAAAAAAAGGTGGTCTATTAATATGGGAAGAATGTCTAGTGAGTTCTGTGAATTTGAATGAAGTAACAGTAATCTTGCAGATTTGCTGCAGAGTTCCTCAGCTGCTTGTGTTGTATGAACTGGACTTCAGATTATTCCTGTGTCTTTTCAAATTACACGTCCTCCTGGACAGCAGGATGCAATTTATCCTCATGTTACCTATCCAGCTTCTTGACCTTTATTGTTCTGGTATCTGGGGTTCCACAATTATTAATAGATTATATCCTTATAGCAGCCTGGTAAGATAACAATTAATTCTGATCCTTATTATTCTTTGTGCAAGAGGTCATTTCATGGGATTAAGTAACTTGCCTGAGGTTATAAAGGCCATTTGTGGGAGACCTGGGAAGTGAACATCAGTTGTGGAGTCCCATTCTAGTGCCCTGTCCTCCTAATCTTACGTGTGAGCTTGATGCAAGATAAGTCCTTTCTGCAGAACTAATTGGGAGACAGAGAAAGTAAGTGGGCTCTGAGACTTAGAAGATTCATTGCAGTGCTGTGGTATTGACCGTGATACCTCTATTCACATAAGAAAGATCCTTAAACATCACTGAAGCGTGGGGACCATTTGGCACTACGTTTTCCTTGAACACCTTGGCTCAGGGCAGGCGGGAAACAAGCCTGTCCCTAGTGGAACATGCAGAGAAATAAGATCAGAGAGAGTTATACCGGTTCAAGTCATAGCTTTACCTGAACACCAAAATGGAGACCTTTTTACTTGGAAAATCTGTTACTAGATTTTAAATGACAGGTGCTTGCAGGGTATTTCATGTTCCAGCCAGGCAAGCAGCGGCTGAAATGGGCTGTTGTAAAATGGTATGTCATACGGGCACAGCAAATGTGCTAACTGAGCTGTACAAATAGGCTAATGACAGGATTTCAAAGATGCCTTACTGGGGTAATGTGCTACATTCACATTTTTGCCACTGCCTTCTCAATTTACCTATTGAGCCGCTGAGTTGCCTTAGTATATGTGGGGCTTGTTGGAGCCTGGCACAAGGCAGAGTGTCCCTGCTGGCCTCGTGTGGGAGGGAAGAGTCACTGTTCTCGACCCCCAAGAGAAATGTTGCTCTCAAGTCCCACATGGGACGTGGCTGAACCTATTAAACACTGCGAAGTCATAACATGAAACAGCACTCAGGGAAACAAGGTTAGTTTGTAGGGGACCCCTGGGTCCCCTACACATGAGATACCTTAAATCCCTGTCTGTTCAGCTGGCTCCATCCCCACATAGGTCTGGTAGGACAACTCTGATATTCCACAATGAATTCCAGCTACAGGTAGTGTTTCTCCCACTTTCCTTAGGTCCTTGCTTACTTTCTCCTCTGTGAGAGCACCCTCACCACACTTCACCTCCTCTGAGCTAGATTTTCCCGAGGGAGGGAGGGAAGGGGCAGATCTTAGATACTCTACCATTCTCTATGTGGTTCCTCTCTATGAAGTTGCGGCCAAGGTCGGCCTTGCAGATCTTCTCCACATGCCTCATGCAGACATTTAGGAGGTCATCTCTGAGGAGTCCCATGGATGGGCTCATGCTCTCCCCTTCAAGCAGCACGCTGTATGTTGGAAGAGATGGAGGGGGGACATAATTCCGCATCAAAGCCCCAAACTCCTGCCAAAAACAAAGAAGGAAGGAGAGGTTACTGAGGAACATAAGAGATGGGGGATAGATCCTAGGGAACTGGCAAATGTTATGCTCCAGATAGTATGAAGTGCAAAGGAGAACAGTGAAGATGGGGGGGGAAGACAAATGTTCTGGCTGTGAGCTGTAGCCATCTACCAAAAAAATGGGCCTAAGTTCATTCTTCACCTACCAGAGCAGAGACAGCTTCACACATAAGGATCGATTCCTGCCATACTTGTGCATTGCACAAGTCTTTGGGACAAATCCTGTCTTCATGGGAGAAAAATGAAAGGAATGTGATATCTCAGTTACCTGCAGGAAGAGCACGGAGTCACTGATCTGGTGGATCTGCTCCCTGTTCTCCTTGTCCTCCCGCAGAAGCTTTGCCCTCTCTTCCAGCTCGTCCACAATTTCTTTCACGTTCTCTGATGCAATCTTTTCCCTCTGGTCCAGGGCAGCCTTCACTTCATCCCTCTGCCTCTCCAGGTCACGGATCAGCTCTTTGAAATGCTGGTCCACTGTGGCTTTCTCGTTGGTGGTGTAGTTCTGCGGAGGGAAGGGGCAGAGAGAGGAGGCAGCAGGAAAAAAGCGGAGAAATAAAATATTAAACTTCTCTGGGAGTCACTTGCTGGTAGAGGGATACAGAGGGGGATGTATCCAACCATTCTCACCATTTAGACTGTGACCATGGAGACTCTAGGTATGTAAGTCTTAGCGCCAGAAAAGTTGTGCCAGGAGGAGTAATACTTGGTCTTGTGATAATTGTGTGTGTGTATTCTACAGGGCATGCTGTCTTCCTGATTATAAGAGCATATCTTTTATTTCAATTCATGAGCTGCACTCTTAGGTGATATTTAAAAACACTGATTAACCTTGTAAACCATGGTTCTGCCTCCTCAAGAATTTGACGACCAAATTCCCACCATTTCAAAGGATGAAACACTTTTTATAAACCTGACCCCTAGGTCTCTCTGAAACAGGAGGACTGTGGATGTACCTATATTCAGAGTTAAAATTTCTAGGTCAGATTTCCAATAATAATAATAATAACAGTAATAATAGTAATCATAATAATAATAAAGCAGACAAAAAGCAGAACTGGCAAGCCAATGTGTGTGTACCACATAAAAGGGAGAAGAATGACTTTGCCTATTAATGCTATGCAAATTTTCTGGGGTGTCTCCAAATAGTGTTTTCACTGGTCTATTCAGTTAGGGTATAAATGGAAAAAAAAATAACGCCATTACTCTATTCTAACCCTTAGCGTGGTGAAAGAATTATAAAGGAGCCCTGTATCAGTATGGAAATAAGCTGTTCCATTATAAGCAAGATGTTTGTTGGTGTAACTGCATCTGTTCCTGTTGCCTTATCTCTGTTTGGGTAATCCAGAGCCCTTCTGGAGTTTATTTTTGTGTGTGGTCTAGTAGGGAAAAAAAGCAGCACACCTTTGTTTCCGAATCAGCCCTGGCTACTGGTGATTGAAGAACTATAAGGGACCCAAAGCAGGGAGGTGCCTCGGATCATTTTGTAATAAGGCTGCGCTACCTCTTCTTGATTTCCGGCAGTATGTCGCAAGGTGACTTCAGTAGGAGTTGTTGTTTCCAAGATTTGGCATGAGTGAGGTTTGGAGAGTGATGAGATAGAGCCTGGGTTAAGGAATGGGGTGAGTAAGAGCTGGATACGTCAGAGAAACTGAGGAAAGGAGGAGAGGGACGTGAAAGAGTGGACAGTGACGAGTACAGGAGAAACAGAGAAGTGCACTTAAAAGACTGTCCCATACGCACCTTGATACGGTCCCTCTCCTTCTGCCACTTATCCATTTCATCTTCTACCTCAATGATCTTCAGCTGCAGTTGCTCTTTCTGCAGCGAGAGCTCGGCCTGTGAGAAGAGAAGGAGTCTCATGAGCTGGGGCTGAGGGTGGCCTACTTCAAAGAGGCGCTGTGCTTCCACTGAGGCGTTTGGCCCTGGACAATAATAGCTGGGAGGTGCAGGTTCCTGGCACTGCTTGAAATGGAGATCATGTGCTGACACTGGACAAGATCCCAGAGCTTCTGGCTGGGTCAAGAGATTCAGCTCCCTCAGCAAAGACTGCAGCCGAAGCACCCACCTACCAGGCTACTGTCATGGTGCCGCTTTTAATCACATTACAGTCATTAGCTGGAGGGGGAAGAGGCCTGTTTCAAAATTCAGCTGTGTATGCAGTGAAGGGCCCATCCCAGGGTGTGCCTCTGCAGCAATAACAGTTTTCATGTAATTACGGAATGACGTTTGACGAGTGTTGCAACAAGAGGACGATGCCTCCGGCAGGAATTCTGTTTAGACAGGATTGTGGATTAATTTGCTCTGAATTGAGAGCTTTCATGTTATGATGAAGCTGGGGAATGCTTGGAAAAAAAATAAAAAAACACAAAAGGAGGAGGGAGAAGGTGTAGTCAACCATGCTTGGCTTAGATCAGCAACTTCACTGGGATTCATTTGCATTTCGTTTTGCACTGGCTTCCCAGAGAAGCTCAGACCGGACAATGGCATGCAAGGCAGCCCATAAACCTGGAGCCGGTGGAGAGCCGGGCAGCCCTGCGCTGGTGTGACACGCCGGCTGGTGTGCACGCCGTGTCTCGGGAGCAGACCAGCGCGTTTAGCAATGCCTTGCGCCGTTAACTCTGGGCAACCCTTCCCTCGGTCGTTCACATTCACCACCTCCCTGCCCAGCGGATCATGACAAAGCCTTTGTTTACGCGTTTCAAGGTCTTTCTGTGTTTCATGTGTGTACAGGTTGGTCACAGCACAACTATAACTGCAGGCAATCTGGCTGTGGGACTCTTTCCCCAGCGCTGCTCAGGAACCATGCAGTTGGCAGAAATTACCTGTATTCCTCAAGTGAGCTATGTCGCATTAGAGGAGTTCTGAAAACCCGCTGTTCACGTGGGATCCTTTGGCAAATGGTTGTATTGCCCAAAAGCACCTACGTTTAGGCCAATAGAGGCAAGGGAGATGAAGGATGGATAAATCCACTCCCACAGCAACTAACACAGTGAGGTCTAATGCAAGGTGTAGTTCCCACTGCTTTGCCACCCATCCAAGAACATAATACAACATGAAAACCTGGGTCTTCTCTTGTGATCATAGTTGCCCTCAGGGTGGAAGTGCCAAAAATTTCAATTTCTTCATTCAAGGAGTAGAAAACAGCATCACACAATGAAGAGCAGGCAACAAGCTGTCAACCAGCTCAGACCAAGGAAATCAGCCCAACAGGGCTCTTGTCTTGGTGCCAGTCACCGTAGTGTCTGAACATCCTCTTGAGCTTGAATCCAGCACAGCTGCATCTGAGAGCCATTGACTCTAGCTGTTCTAATTTAGAAAATCTCTATTTATATAGGGAAAATTATTTGATTGTTGTTTTATTGCCTTATAAAACAGAAGAAAGCGGGGGACAAAAAAGGCAAATGTACTTGAAGGTGTCTCAATGCCAGAAGAGCTGCATCATCACATTGCCATTGTAATTGTCCTTGTGTGTTGAGGGTTACAGGAGCACTGGCCCTCTAAATATTTTCCATACATCCTGACAGCCTTCAACAGCCAACTGAATGCCATCATAAGCTGAAGCTCATGATGTAGCTCATATTCTACAGGGGTTCAGAACAGACAAGGATTTGTGGTACAGGATCATCAGGGAACCATAAGGGTATCAAGATGAGAAAATTCACTCTGTAGGATAAGCTTGATCCTATAGCTTTCACATTTTCAAGACAGTGACTCGGAAGAATGCATGCTTTTTTGTATTCTCATGTGCACTGTGAGATGTCCTGTGCATCAGGACACAAAGGTGGGCACATCTTTGCACAGCAGGGAAATGCAATGAGATAAAAGCATTTTAGATCCAAATATTCACTGCAGTGCAGTAACCAATGTGAGAAATTACACTATAATGCAAGTTGTTTCCTTGAGCCACAGAGCTCCATCCAGATGGTATTAATTGTTAGTAAAGTAAAAAGCACATCTCCTGAGCAATGGGAGGTCTTGTTTCCCTCCTCATCCCTAAATATCAGGAGGTACTTATCACAAGAATGTAAGTGAAATCATACAGAGGAGGACTGGAGGGATTTTTTTTGAGGAGAGAAGACCTTTCACAGCCACGTAAACACTCCCAAACACCAGGGAGTTGAAAAGAAAAGTAACAGGAAAAAATTTCAGGTGATGGCTCAAAGGTAATGATAACAATATTATACATTTGTAGTATTTCTTAACTAAGATGAGTCTCAAAGGAATTTTGGAAACTAATACTTGCTCAAAAGTGATAGCTAACTCTTAACAGCTTGTTGCAGTTATAATATCCCTTCACCCAGAAAGGTAGTTTGGGTGCCTCTGGGATGGGATGTAACAACTATTTAAGAGCAGACCCACACTACAATTTGGAGTGAGAATTATGATTTGCAAATGGAAATTACAGAGATAGTTCCAATAGCTGGAATGCAAATACCACAGTCATCCAGGTTGGGCTTGGGTTAAGACGCCCATACTGAGGGCAAAAGGAAACATTACTACAGACACCAGCAAGGGCAAGGGAGGTGAAGGGAGCTGTTTCATTGCGTGATAGTACAAACACTAAAACTAGTCTTACCATAGAAAAAAATGTTAAGAAGAGGTCCAGGGAGACTGTGGAATAGTACAAGAACTAGTGACATAGGCACAAGGAGGTGGATTCACTAAGGGTGATCTGGAGATGGACCACAACATAAGGGGGTCAGCAAAGGTGACTTCATGCTGTGTTTAAGGCCCTGCTTAGTCCAGGACTGGCTAGAAGCTGCTTTAGCTTTCCCTGTATATCCAGTGTTACATTTACAATAGGGTGGTTACCGGTGCTAGGGACAGTCAACTTCTCAGCTTCATTCCCTATGAAGAAACTTCTCTTCTAGCTTTCTTCATATTTCTCAGATTTTCCAGGGTCAGCAATCCCTGATCCCCTTACGTGATCAGACACCCAGAACAAACCCATTGGGTGAGACCTGGGGTTCAGAAAGTCCAAGCCAAAGACAATATAGCAGCTCCATCCATTGTGGGGGGAGTCCCTACAGTGCAGGAATAGCAGTAACAGGGAAGAAGATCTAGGAAATACAGGTTTAGACCATTCGGGTTGGCTATAGTAAGTTGAGAAATGTTGGCACTGAGAAATTTTGAGCTCGGAGAGGATCCCCTATTAGAGTCTAAGTTAATTAGGACAGTCAAGAGGCTGAAGTGAAAGTTCAGAGCGTTACACCTAAACATCCACAACTGAACCCAGCCCTTCTGCTGTAAAGGACCTAGAGATGTGAGATTATGAGTCTTGCATCATGATGCAACTCATTTTTGCAAGGCAGCAATACAAGCATCGTCATGTCTTAATGCTCTGGGAACCCAGTCCCTGAATCAGGGAACACCCCTGTGTCACCAGCCTGGGAAAGCTATGCTAATTACCTGACAGCAGCAACCAAACGCAATAATGAAGCTAGAGAAGAAGTGTTTAAACTTGTTGCCCCAATACAGGGCCTGTATTGGAAATGACATGGCTGAGAAATCACAAAATTGTTTTGAGACATTATTTCTGCTGATTTTGCCATTACCTTTTTCTGTCTAAGCTTTTGTCAAGCAGAGGTGTGGGTGTCAGCGGGCTACAGTCTCTGGGGACTCGGCCAGCATCCTGCAAAAATACCGCTGGTCACTGCATGAGCAGAGGCCGGAAAAGCCTCTCGGTTTGAAGAGAATTCCTTAAAAACTAGTGGCTTTTCCCTGGGTTCTGGGAACCCTTACCGTAGAGGCTTTAATGCGGAATGCACGCAAACAGGCGAATCTGCTCTAAATCACAACGTGCAGCACAGCTTCCCCAGCCTCCCAGCTTGGGAAGAACGTCCTGTAACTGCACCATCTCTTTGGAGAAAGAGCATCTATTTTAAGCAGCGTCCGCAGAACAACCACAACTGGTGTAGATAAGGTCTGACAGCCACGTCGTGCCCTAGCCTTCCATCAGTGGGACAGGCCAAAAATCCTTCCACTGGCACGTTGGTACACTCTTGTTTGCACGCTATTCAGATGGTGAAAGCAACACAGAGGAGGGCTCAGATGGAAATCCCTCTGGATCCATCTCTGTGGACGGTTGACTTCAAAGCCCAGTTCAGACTCTGTGAAGTCTCCCCTTTTTTAAAGTCGCTTTGTTGAAGCGAGGAACACCCAGCTTCTGTTTCTGCACAGCAGTTCTCTGCTGCTTCTTTAAACCTGCTGTACAATGTGAACTTTTCTTTAAAGGTAAAGAATTAAAGAAAAAAAAAAATCAAAGTGCTTTTCACTAGAACTGACCTGACATGCTGAGCACTAAGGCTGGCGCTGGGTAGTAACGCCGGGTTATTTACAGCTCTGTGACTGGCAGGCATATGTGAAGTTGTCTCATTTTGAGAACAGGCCTGTAAAACAGGTTTTGAATGAAGGATCCCCTTTCAAAATGAAGGATGCTGTCTGAAAGGGGGGCTCTAGTTCTGCTGATAAATCAAGCTGGCCAGAGGGCTTTATTTGAGTGTACAAGGGGCTATTGACAATTCTCACTTTTCAGCTGTGTGTGGCTATTACCCAGCCTTGCAGACTTTTTCTTGGTTGTTTCTTGTACTGGTTCTGGTGGGGGTGTTACTTTTCCTTTAAATCTGTAGCAGGAAACTAATGCAAAGTGGATCTGGGGAAGGCATTAAAGGCTTGCTGGGTAAAATACGCAAATACCACTGGGTGGAAACTCAGAAAAAATGTCTCCTGTTTTCCCTTCCAAGTTGTCTCCGTCGCACCCCCGGTGCCTTTCTCTCTTGTCTGCTCAGCAGCACACCAGGAAAAGGGGATGACTGATTCTCACCCCAGGCTCCTGAAAAGTGGAAGACACTGCCGTCTTCTCCCTCTCTTCCACAGACAAGAGAGGTCTCAGGCTTTCCACGGCTTGCTTAAATGCTCTAACCAGTTGGTGTCTGTATACCGGCTTGTTTGCATTCTTCTCTTAAGCTGTTCTGTCTGTGTCTGCTTTGTGGAGCAAGCAGTTACCTAATTCTACAGAGGATCTTAAGCTCTCCCTTGCTTTCCCAACACTGAAGTACAGCACCTCTCTTCCCTACAGGGCTATAGCAAAGATAAACAAGATAAACTAATGAAAGAGACTGTAGCCTGCATTAATTCTGCAATACGAAAGGAATAGATGTACTTAAAGCAAGAATATTACACCTTGCTACGTGACAGGTTTGTGCCTCTCTATTGCTGAGCACCCAGACTGACAGTCAGGCCAAAGCACATCACAGCACAGAATTCCCCCTGCCCAGTTCTGCTGGAATCCTCTCCAGTTTTGGAGTCACAGTATAGCCAAGGACTCGAAATCCTTGCAGATAAACCAGTTGTTCCTTTACAACCAACACTGTGGGAAAAGGTCTATCTGGATACAGCTGTATTCTGGTCACCAGTCCAGTGGCACAGTTAGCAAATTTAGAGGCAGTAAAGCTACCCTGGAGCTGCTTGGAGGCCAAGCTGTGAAAACGGGGCAGGGATGGGGTTGACCTGATGTGGGTTTTTTGCTTATTCTTTCCACAAAAGCCAGCAGCACCAGCTACACTTTGCCACTCTTCCAATTTGTGGTCATATTCCAGCTCGGCTGATGTGCAAGACTTGAATAGGTGGTGCACACAAGGGACTTGGAAATGTTCGTTCCTCTTTGTGGTTCTTGCTAAGGCTCCACCAATGGTTAATAAATGAGGACTAGGAATAAACATTTGTAAGCAACAGCTCTCCTGTTAATTGTTTTTGTCTGAGTGAATACTCGCTCAAGTTACAACACGATCAAAACTCATTGTCAGGAGAAATTTGCACATGTGTATGATTCATATTGATAAAGCCCTAAATCCTTTAGGCTTAGCAGCAGCAGAAACGGTGCAGGGGACGGTACAGGAACTAAAGCATGGAGCTAACAAGAGTGGCACAAGGACTCTAAAAAAGAAATCCAACACAATTTAAATCTTAGGTAAAGTCTTCTCTGCTCAGCTATGGTTTCCTCTAAAAGCAAGGTGTTCTAGGTCCATCCAGCCACAGGAAGGCGGCTTTGGTTCCTCAGGGAGCAACTGTTAACCTCTTTTCAGTAGAAATGTCTAAGAGGGATTGGACAACCTGGCAGACACTAGACACAGCTTTATAAGAGTTAGGCATGTGCTATGTTCAGAGCTGACATCAAAAACATAAGAACAAGTAATTATGAAACAAACAGCAGGCTGGGGAGCCCTGCAGGAATTTCTTTAAGAAAGACTGTCTAAGACATGGGAGAAACCTTGTTTGGTTTCAGCAAGGCTGCAAGTTGGAGATGACATTGCAAGAAAAGACCAGACATTTGCACAGGAAGACAGAGAGAAGCTCTAGATAAGATGTTCTTTCAGCACATTAGAAAGAGTTAAACTGCTCTTCCAAGTTAAGGGTAACTCAGAATTTTCCAACAGAGAGTACTTGTATTTGTCTGTTCACCACATCAGAGAGCTGGCTTGGGCTGTGCTCAAGACTGGGATTTAGCAGATCTTAGTGCCCTTCCAGTTTCTGCCACAGACCGTCTCTGTGACTCTAGGCAAGTTGTTTTGCATTACTGTTTCATGGGTCTCCTTTCTGTAATCTCTCCTGTCCTGTCTGCTTAGATCAGAAGGTCTCTAGGCCAGAACATGCTCTTACTATGGGGATGTGCAGGACCAAATATGGTGAGACCCTGATCTTAACTAGAGCTAGTGGAATAATCATACATCCACCCAGAAAGCAAACAGCATAAGGCTTTAACCAAACAAAGGTGGAAGACTTTTCATTAGAGTGAGCACTGTTTCTCATACCACCCTCATCTCCTTAGATGTCCATCCTCTGAACCTATTGTAGTAACACTTCAGGGGAAATGATAATGTTTTGTGTTTGCAGCAGCATTTTTTTCTTCATCGAAGCTTCAAAAGATTCTTCGCATAGGTGGGGCTTGACACTATTATATCCGTAACAGAAAAGAAAAACAAAAAGCCATAATCTCACTCCAAGTAGCTGAGATGGCAATTTTCAATAGTAACCTAGCAGCCACTAGTAATTTGGGCAGCCACTGATCTCACTACCTGTACTCTGGAGGTCCTGAGCTTGAGCAGTGCCCCACCTTTCTGGCTGTGGATAACA